>NC_041385.1:99805934-99840899 GCF_002162155.2 Triticum dicoccoides
CTCCCCTCCCCTCCCCTCATGGTTTCTCCTCCCTCCTCTCCGGTGATCTCCCCCTCCCTCATCTCCGGTGAGCTCCTCCTCCCTCCTCTCCTCCCATCCCCTCATGGTTTCTCCTTCCTCCTCCTCCTCCTCTCCGGTGATGTAGACGAGCACCTCTGTGGTCACCTCCTCCTCCTCCTCTCCGGAGAACACCTCTCCGGCAAAAGAACACAGCAAAAGAACGTACAAGATCCAAAAACGGGAACAAAATTTGAAATAATATCGTGCAAAAAAACAAGCAAAAAAACGAGCAAAAAATGGGCAAAAAAATCATGATCCAGATCCAAATTCAAAATTCAAAAATAGCAATGGCGCACGGTGGGGGTTAGACGGTGCGCTCACTACTATTTTCCCGCCTTCAAAATTCAAAAACACTAATGGCGCACCGTGGCCTATACTAATGGCGCACCAGTGGCCTATACTAATGGCGCACCGTGGCCTATACTAATGGCGCACCAGTGGTGCGCCATTAGTATACCAGATACTAATGGCACACCACTGGTGCGCCATTAGTAAAAAATACTAGTGGCGTGATACTAATGGCGCACCACTGGTGCGCCATTAGTAGGCAAAACTGGTGCGCCATTAGTAGCCCTTTTCCTAGTAGTGGGCGGTGGTTGTTGGAGAGGGTCCGTTTCTATGGAACAACCAGGCAGCAGCGTGGGGCTCCTCTTCCCGACCATGCCAGATAGGTCCTGGTCGTCCATGGCGACGACCTGCACGGGCATGCCAGTTTATGCGTATCACACCACCACACTAGAAGGCCTTCTAATGGCGGGTTGCTAGAGTGACAGAAGCTTAAACCCTAGTTTATGTGTTGCTTCATAAGGGGCTGATTTGGATCCATTTGTTTCATGCTATGGTTAGGTTTACCTTAATACTTCTTTTGTAGTTGCGGATGCTCGCAATAGGGGTTAATCATACGTGGGATGCTTGTCCAAGTAAGGATAGTACCCAAGCACCAGTCCACCCACATATCAAATTATCAAAGTACCGAACGTGAATTATATGAGCGTGATGAAAACTAGCTTGACGATAATTCCCATGTGTCCTCGGGAGTGCTTTTCTCATTATAAGAAATTGTCCAGGCTTGTCCTTTTCTACAAAAAGGATTGGGCCACCTTGCTGCACTTTGTTTACTTTCATTGCTTGTTACCCATTACAAATTATCTTATCACAAAACTATCTGTTACCTACAATTTCAGTGCTTGCAGAGAATACCTTACTAAAAATCGCTTGTCATTTCCTTCTGCTCCTTGTTGGGTTCGACACTCTTACTTATCGAAAGGACTACGATAGATCCCCTATACTTGTGGGTCAGCAAGACTCTTTTCTAGTGCCGTTGCCGGGGAGTGAAGCGCCTTTGGTGAGTGGACCTTGGTAAGGAAACATTTATATAGTGTGCTGAAATTTTCTGTCACTTGTTACTATGGAAACTAATCCTTTGAGGGGCTTCTTCGAGGTATCTTCACCCCGACCAGTAGAGGAAAGAGTTGCTCCTCAACCTACTGAACATAATGAAAATATTTACTTTGAGATTCCTTCGGGTATGATAGAGAAACTGCTAGCTAATCCCTTTGCAGGAGATGGAACATTGCATCCCGATTTACACCTTATCTTTGTGGATGAAGTTTGTGGATTATTTAAGCTTGCAGGTATTCCCTATGATGTGTTCAAAAGGAAGGTCTTCCCTTTATCTTTGAAGGGAGACGCATTGACATGGTATAGGCTATGTGATGATACGGGATCTTGGAATTATAAACGATTGAAGTTGAATTTCACCAGAAGTTCTATCCTATGCATCTTGTTCATCGTGATCGTAATTACATATATAATTTCTATCCTCGCGAGGGAGAAAGAATCTCTCAAGCTTGGGGGAGGCTTAAGTCAATGTTATATTCATGCCCCAATCATGAGCTCTCAAGAGAAATGATTATCCCAAACTTTTATGCTTGACTTTCTCTCAATGATCGCACCATGCTTGATACATCCTGTGCTGGTTCTTATATGCTGAAGACTACTGAATTCAAGTGGGATTTATTGGAAAGAATTAAACGCAACTCTGAAGATTGGGGTTCCGACGATGGTAAGGAGTCAGGTATAACACCTATGTTTGATTGTGTTAAATCTTTTATGGATACCGATGCTTTTCGTGGATTTAGCGCTAAGTATGGACTTGACTCTGAGATAGTTGCTGCCTTTTGTGAATCTTTTGCTACGCATGTTGATCTCCCTAAGGAAAAGTGGTTTAAATATAATCCTCCCATTGAAGTAAAAGTAGTTGCACCTATTACAGTTAAAGAAAAGACTATCACTTATAATGATCCTATCGTTCCTACTACTTATGTTGAGAAACCACCTTTTCCTGTTAGGATAAAGGATCATGCTAAAACTTCAACTGTTGTTCGTAAGAGTAATACTAGAACTCATACACCTCCTGAGCAAATCAAAGTTGAACCTAGTATTGTTATGGTTAAGGATCTCTTAGATGATAATTTAGATGGGCATGTTATTTATTTCTGTGGTGAAACTGCTAATATTACTAGACCAGATTCTAAGATACATAGACCTGTTGTAGGCATGCCTGTTATATCTGCAAAAATAGGAGATCATTGTTATCATGGCTTATGTGATAAGGGTGCTAGTGCTAGTGTAATACCTCATTCCTTATATGAATAAATTATGCATGATATCGCACCCGCTGAATTGGAAGGTATTTATGTTACTATTAAGCTCGCCAATAGAGATACTATTTCACCAGTTGGGATTGTTAGAGATGTTGAAGTCTTGTGTGGAAGGTTAAATATCCTACTGATTTTCTTGTTCTTGGTTCCCCACAAGATGACTTTTGTCCCATTATTTTAGGTATACCCTTCTTGAATACTGTTAATGCTAGGATTGATTGCAAAAAGGATGTTGTTACAATTGGCTTAGGGGATATGTCTCATGAGTATAATTTTGCTAAGTTTCATAGACAACCCCGTGATAAAGAATCACCTAGTAAGGATGAGATTATTGGTCTTGCTTCTATTGCTGTGCCTCCTACTGATCCATTAGAACAATATTTGCTAGACCATGAAAATGAAATGTTTATGTATGAAAGGAGGGAAATACATAAAGTATTTCTTCAGCAGGGGATCCCCCTCCACCCAAGGGTGATCCCGTCTTCGAGCTCAAACCATTACCTGATAATATTAAGTATGCTTATCTTGATGAAAAGAAAATATATCCTGTAAATATTAGTGCTAACCTTTCAGAGCAAGAAGAAGAAAGATTATTGAAAACTCTGAAGTAGCACCATGCTGCTATTGGATATACTCTAGATGATCTTAAGGGCATTAGTCCCACTCTATGCCAACACAAAATTAAAGTGGAGAAAGATGCCAAACCAGTTAGAGATCCTCAACAATGATTAAATCCTAAAATGAAAGAAGTGGTAAGAAAGGAGATACTAAAGCTCCTTGAGGCAGGTATAATTTATCCCGTTGCTGATAGTGAATGGGTAAGTCCTCTCCATTGTGTTCCTAAGAAGGGAGGTATTACTATCGTTCCTAATGATAAAGATGAATTGATCCCGCAAAGAATTATTACAGGTTATAGGATGGTAATTGATTTCTGTAAATTAAATAAAGCTACTAAGAAAGATTATTACCCTTTACCTTTTATTGATCAAATGCTGGAAAGACTATCCAAACACACAAATTTCTGCTTTCTAAATGGTTATTTTGGTTTCTCTCAAATACCTGTGTCAGCGGAGGATCAATCAAAAACTACTTTTACTTGCCCTTTCGGTACTTTTGCTTATAGACGTATGCCTTTTGGTTTATGTAATGCAGCTGCTATCTTTCAAAGATGCATGATGGCAATATTCTCTGACTTTTGTGAAAAGATTTGTGAGGTATTCATGGATGATTTCTCCATTTATGGACCCTCTTTTGATGATTGCTTGAGCAACCTTGATCGAGTTTTGCAGAGATGTGAAGACACTAGTCTCGTCTTGAATTGGGAAAAGTGCCACTTTATGGTTAATGAAGGCATTTTCTTGGGGCATAATATTTCTGAGAGAGGTATTGAAGTTGATAAAGCTAAAGTTGATGCTATTGAAAAGATGCCATGTCCCAAGGACATAAAAGGTATAAGAAGTTTCATTGGTCATGCCGGTTTTATAGGAGGTTCATTAAGGACTTTTCTAAAATCTCTAGGCCTCTGACTAATTTATTGCAAAAAAGATATTCCTTTTGTCTTTGATGATGATTGTGTAGAAGCATTTGAAATACTTAAGAAAGCTTTGATCACTGCACCTATTGTTCAGCCACCTGATTGGAATTTACCTTTTGAAATTATGTGTGATGCTAGTGATTATGCTGTAGGTGTTGTTCTAGGGCAAAGAGTTGATAAGAAATTGAATGTTATCCAGTATGCTAGTAAAACTCTTAATACTGCCCAGAGAAATTATGCTAATACTGAAAAGAAATTCTTAGCAGTCGTATTTTCTTGTGATAAGTTCAGACCTTATATTGTTGATTCTAAAGTTACTATTCACACTGATCATGCTGCTATTAAATATCTTATGGAAAAGAAAGATGCTAAGCCTAGACTTATTAGATGGGTTCTCTTGCTCCAAGAATTTGATTTGCATATTTTTGATAGAAAGGGAGCTGAGAACCCCATTGCAGACAACTTGTCTAGGTTAGAGAATGTTCTTGATGACCCACTACCTATTGATGATAGCTTTCCTGATGAACAATTAGCGGTCGTTAATTCTTCCCGTACTGCTCCATGGTATGCTGATTATGCTAATTACATTGTTGCTAAATTTATACCACCTAGTTTCACATACCAGCAAAAGAAAAAGTTCTTTTATGATTTAAGACATTACTTCTGGGATGACCCACACCTTTGTAAAGAAGGAGTAGATGGTGTTATTAGACGTTGTGTACCTGAGCATGAACAGGAACAAATCCTACGCAAGTGTCACTCTGAACCATATGGAGGACACCACGCTGGAGATAGAACTGCACATAAGGTATTGCAATCCGTTTTTTATTGGCCTACTCTCTTCAAAGATGCTCGTAAGTTTGCCTTGTCTTGTGATGAATGTCAAAGAATCAGTAGACGCCTAGAAATGCCTATGAACTATTCTCTTGTTATTGAACCATTTGATGTTTGGGGCTTTGATTATATCGGACCTTTTCCTGCCTCTAATGGTTACACACATTTTTTAGTTGCTGTTGATTACATTACTAAGTGGGTAGAAGCTATTCCAACTAGTAGTGCTGATCATAACACCTCTATTAAGATACTTAAAGAAGTTATTTTTCCAAGGTTTGGAGTCCCTAGATATCTTATGACTGGTGGTGGTTCACATTTTATTCATGGTGCTTTCCGTAAAATGCTTGCTAAGTACGATGTTAACCATATAATTGCATCTCCTTATCACCCGTAGTCTTGTGGTGAAGTAGAGTTGAGCAATAGAGAGCTCAAATTAATTTTGCAAAAGATTGTGAATAGATCTAGAAAGAACTGGTCCAAAAAACTTGATGATGCATTATGGGCATATAGAACTGCGTATAAAAATCCTATGGGTATATCTCCGTATAAGATGGTTTATGGAAAAGCATGTCACTTACCTCTCGAACTCGAACATAAAGCATATTGGGCTATTAAAGAGCTCAACTATGACTGCAAACTTGCCGGTGAGAAGAGGTTGTTTGACATTAGCTCACTTGATGAATGGAGAACCCAAGCCTATGAGAATGCCAAGCTGTTCAAAGAAAAAGTTAAAAGATGGCATGACAAAAGAATACAAAAGCAAGAATTTAACATAGGAGATTATGTGTTGCTATTCAACTCTTGTTTAAGATTTTTTGTAGGAAAACTTCTCTCTAAATGGGAAGGTCCTTACGTTATTGAGGAGGTCTATCATTCCGGCGCCATAAAAATCAACAACTTCGAAGGCACAAGTCCGAGGGTGGTGAACGGTCAAAGAATCAAACATTATATCTCAGGTAATCCTATCAATGTTGAAACTAATATTATTGAGACCATAACCCCAGAGAAATACATAAGGGATACTTTCCATAACATTTCAGACTGCAAAAAGGAATAGGTATGTGGTACGGTAAGTAAACCGACTCCAAAACAGTTCTAGTGAGAATTTTTCTCCGTTTTGGAATATTTAAGAATTCTGGAAAGAAAGTAGTAATTCGGGAAGGACACGAGGCCTCCACGAGGGTGGAGGGCACGCCCACCCTTCCTGGGCACGCCCCCCTGTCTCGTGGCCACCTTGTGTGCCTCCCGGACTCCGTTTTCTTGCACGTTACGTATTTTGGTCGGTAAAAATTCATTATATAATCTCCCAAAGGTTTTGACCACCGTATCACGCAAAACTCCTCTATTTTTGTTTTGAGCTGCTTCTGTTACAGATTTAGAGCAATATGTCATCCCAGGATTCGGAAGGGGAAAGCTATGTGGTTGATTACCTTGCAGACCCTAAGGTCTACAGGGATTTGAAGCATGGTGGCTGGAGCACTGAATAAGAGGAAGACTATGAGCCCAAGGGAAAGGAGGAGACGAGTTCAAACGAAGATGAAACCCCATTACCTCAACCTGGGGACATGCATGTGGATTTTAAAAAGTCAAGCCTCCCTGATAGAGCAAAGAAGTCAAAGATCAAGTTTATCCCTTTTCGTCTCTTGCAGGAAAATAAACAGGAACTATGCAAAAGAATATTAAGTCTTGAGCAGGAGATCGATGATCTAAAGGAGCAGAATATTATCCTCAAGCGTAAATTGAGGAATAAGCCTACATCATCAACAACTCCTACTTCACCACCTCCGATGACATAATCACATGGGTATGGGCACTCCCCTTGGCAACTGCCAAGCTTGGGGGAGGTGCCCCGGTATCGTATCACCATCACACTCCTATCTTTATCATTTTACTTAGTTCGATCCTTTTAGTAATATCTTGATCTAGTAGATTGAAGTTTTCGTATCAAGTAGTTTTGAGCTTTGCTTTGTGATCTCTTTATGTAATCGAGTCCACGGGCTATCTATAATAAAGATTAGTGTTGAGTCAAGGGCTTTGCTATCTTGCTATGATCTTATGGATAGTAATTACTTCACATATAAAGAGTATGAAGCTTAAAAGTTGTTGAGAGTTGACAAACGTAGTTTTGTTCATCGTTACAATTAATAGGAAGTAATAAGGAAAGAGAGGTTTTCACATATAAATATACTATCTTGGACATATTTTATGATTGTGAGCACTCATTAAGTATGACATGCTAAAAGAGTTGATGTTGGACAAGGAAGACAACATAATGGTTTATGTTTTCTCACATCTCAGTTAAAGTATATTGTCATTGATCTTCCCAACATGTTGAGCTTTCCTTTCCCCCTCATGCTAGCCAAAATTCCTTGCACCAAGTAGAGATACTACTTGTGCTTCCAAATATCCTTAAACCCAGTTTTGCCATGAGAGTCCACCATACCTACCAATGGATTGAGTAAGATCCTTCAAGTAAGTAGTCATGTTGCAAGCAATAAAAATTTCTCTCTAAATATGTATGACTTATTAATGCGGAGAAAATAAGCTTTATATGATCATGTGATATGGAAGTAATAAAAGCGACGGACTGCATAATAAAGGTTCATATCACAAGTGGCAATATAAAGTGACGTTCTTTTGCATTAAGATTTTATGCATCCAACCCTAAAAGCACATGACAACCTCTGCTTCCCTCTGCGAAGGGCCTATCTTTTACTTTATGTCTTTACTTTATGCAAGAGTCAAGGTGATCCTCACCTTTCCCTTTTTCATTTTATCCTTTGGCAAGCACCTCGTGTTGGAAAGATCTTGATATATATATATATATATATATATATATATATATATATATATATATATATATATATATATATATATATATATATATATATCAAATTGGATGTATGTTAGCGTGAATTATTATTGTTGACATCAACCAAAGGTGAATACGTTGGGAGGCAACACAATAAGCCCCTATCTTTCTTAGTGTCCGATTAAAACTCCATAACCACAAGTATTGCATGAGTGTTAGCAATTGTAGAAGACTATATGATAGTTTTGTATGTGTACTTGCTGAAAAGCTCTATCCTTGACTCTTTCTGGTGTTATGATAAATTGCAATTGCTTCAATGACTGAGATTATAGTTTGTTAGTTCCCAATAAAGTTTATGAACCATACTTGACATTGTGAATCGATTGTTAATTGAGCATAAGAAATCATACGGCAAAATCTATTTATGTTGCTGTTATAAGAATGATGATGATGCCCTCATGTCCGTATTTTATTTTTATCGACACCTCTATCTCTAAACATGTGGACATATTTCTCAATTTCGGCTTCCGCTTGAGGACAAGCGAGGTCTAAGCTTGGGGGAGTTGATACATCCATTTTGCATCATGCTTTATATCAATATTTATTGCATTATGGGCTGTTATTACACATTATGTCACAATACTTATGGCTATTCCCTATTATTTTACAAGGTTTACCATGAAGAGGGGGAATGCCGGCAGCTGGAATTCTAGCTGAAAAAGGAGCAAATATTGGAAACCTATTCTGCACAGCTCCAAAAATCCTGAAACTCCACGGAAATTATTTTTGGAATTAATAAGAATTATTGAGCGAAGAAAATACCAGAGGGGGCCCACACCCTGGCCAGGAGGGTGGGGGCGCGCCCACCCTTACTAGGCGCGCCCCCTGTCTCCTGGGCCCCTTGGTGGCCCTCCGGTGCCCATCTTCTGCTATATGAAGTCTTTTACCCTGGAAAAAAAATCATAAGCAAGCTTACGGGACGAAACTCCGCCGCCACGAGGCGGAACCTTGGCGGAACCAATCTAGGGCTCCGGCAGAGCTGTTCTGCCGGGGAAACTTCCCTCCGGGAGGGGGAAATCATCACCATCATCATCACCAACGATCCTCTCATCAGGAGGGGGTCAATCTCCTTCAACATCTTCACCAACACCATCTCCTCTCAAAAACGTAGTTCATCTCTTCTATCCAATCTTGTATCAAAACCACAAATTGGTACCTGTGGGTTGCTAGTAGTGTTGATTACTCCTTGTAGTTGATGCTAAGTGGTTTACTTGGTGGAAGATCATATGTTCAGATCCTTATTGCATATTTGTACTCCTCTGATTATGAACATGAATATGCTTTGTGAGTAGTTACGTTTGTTCCTGAGGACATGGGTGAAGTCTTGCTATTAGTAGTCATGTGAATTTGGTATTCGTTCGATATTTTGATGACATGTATGTTGTCTCTCCTCTAGCGGTGTTATGTGAACGTCGACTACATGACACTTCACCATTATTTGGGCCTAGAGGAAAGCATTGGGAAGTAATAAGTAGATGATGGGTTTCTAGAGTGACAGAAGCTTAAACCCTAGTTTATGCGTTGCTTCATAACGGGCTGATTTGGATCCATTTGTTTCATGCTATGGTTAGGTTTACCTTAATACTTCTTTTGTAGTTGCGGATGCTTGCAATAGGGGTTAATCATAAGTGTGATGTTTGTGCAAGTAAGGACAGTACCCAAGCACCGGTCCACCCACATATCAAATTATCAAAGTGTCGAACGCGAATCATATGAGCGTGATGAAAACTAGCTTGACGATAATTCACATGTGTCCTCGGGAGCGCTTTTATCATTATAAGAAATTGTCCAGGCTTGTCCTTTGCTACAAAAAGGATTGGGACACCTTGCTGCACTTTATTTACTTTCATTGCTTGTTACCCATTACAAATTATCTTATCACAAAACTACCTGTTACCTACAATTTCAGTGCTTGCAGAGAATACCTTAGTGAAAACCGCTTGGTATTTCCTTCTGGTCCTCATTGGGTTCGACTCTCTTACTTATCGAAAGGACTACAATAGATCCCCTATACTTGTGGGTCATCATGGCGCGTGGCGGCGGCCTCCTAGATGTCGGTGGAAGACCGGCGAGCTCCTAGACGCCGGTGGCGCGAGGTGGCGGCCTCTTTCGGACCCATGGAGGAGGTGGGGCGCATGGGCAAGAGGTCCATGTGAGAGCGTATGGAAAGAGAGAGGAGAGAGTGGTGGAAGAGAGGTGGGATTTGCAGGAGGAGATGTGGATTTGGCCGAGGATATGGGGACTTCACCTACCTCGTACTTAGTTGTAGCGAGGGGTATAAAACAGCGCTACTACTATCAACTTAGTAGTAGCGCGGGTTTACCCCTCGCTACTACTATGGCATGTCTCCGGGGGCACGGTAGAGACCTCTTAGTAGTAGCGAGGGTTAAAAACCCGCGCTAGCACTATCAACTTATTAGTAGCGAGGGGTAAAAACCCGCGCTACTAGTAAGTAGCAGTAGCGAGGGGTATAAACCCGCGCTACTAGTATGCGTCTGCTTATAAGCTTTTCCCTAGTAGTGAGAGGCTGACAGCTTGGTCCACGGCCGCACACAAGGAAATGCCTCCTTATTACATGCAAAATAATGACTCCTCCACCTGACATCTAGGACCCACCAGAAGGGCCTTTGTATTTCACAAAAATAGCGTTTCCCCCGCTGACAGGTCGGATCGACAGGAAGTGCCTCCTTATAGCACACAAAAAAATGAATACCCCACTGCCAGTTGGGACCCACCATAGTGGGAGATTGACTTGTGGGCCTACTAAGTTGATGGGGATGGAGGGCTTTGTCAACTTAGTCAATATGAACGAATTCTAGCTCCAGTGACCGTACGATGTCCATCCAACGGCCGTAGTGCTTCTTCCACCTCTGGTCTTCTTGCTCCAGCCGCCGAAACCAGCGCCTGTCATGCCGCGTGCTTCTACCTCCCGTGTCCGGCTGTGATGCTGCGGAGGCCTCACCGCCCCCTACTACTCCCACCGCTGGCCAGGCCATCCCTCTACTCACCCACACCCCCTGTTATTCTGTGGCGACTGCAGCCTCGCACCACAGCCGAACCAGTGAACCCTCGTACTCTTCTCTGCATGGGCTTCCACTTTCGCGTGTTCCACGGCTCCGCGTCGTCCCCTTCCCAGGCCTCACCGTCATCCACCGCCCTGGTGCTCTTGATGCGGCGTGGTCAATGTGGTCAAGGAACGACTTCCATCGAAAGAGTACTATACATGGAGAGGCTGACAGCTAGGTCCACGACAACCACAAGGAAGTGCCTCCTTATTATGCGCAAAATAATTATTCCTCCACCTAACAGTAGAGACCCACCGGACGAGCCACCATATTTTGTGAAAAAGAAGTTTCCTCCCTGACTGCTGGGACCCACCAACTACATCTTCGCACGCAAGGAAGTGCGTCCATATTACGGGCAAGAAAATGATTCGCCCCCTGACTGCTAGGACCCACCAGCTACCTCTTCGCACGCAAGGAAGTGCCTGATAGTTGGGACCCACCTGGTCGAAGCGTATGTAGCATTGTCATTCTGGTCGCGAACGTGTACCTACATACTGGTCAATGTAGAGGCGTGCACATGTCGTAGTAGAGGCGCGCATGGGTTGTAGTAGAAGCGCGCACGTAGCATGTACACGTACGTACAACGGCCAGGGTGCAAGAAAGTAAATACGGCCATGTATGTACATATGGGAGGGGTCTCGAACACCTACTCGCGCATACGTACGGCCAGGGCTCGTGTACATGGCTTGGTCTGAACGGAGAAACTGCGTCGTCGTCGTGCTCATGGGGAGGCAACGGAGTGTGTCGTGTTCATCGGGAGGCAAAGGAATGCGTGTTGTTCATCGGGAACCAACCGGCTTGGACGGAGCAGCCGATGGAAAAGAGGCCTGGCGTACCGCATAATGGAGGAAACGGTCTTCTGTTCGACTGGCCACGCTCGAAACGGGATCCTGTACATCAGGAGGGGTCTGGCATACCACAAAACGGAGGAAACAGACTTCTATTGGACCTCCTATGGTCGAAACGGGGTCCTGTTGATCGGGAGGGGTGTGGCGCACCACAAAATGGAGGAAACATACTTGTGTTGGAGCGCTACGGTCGAAATGGGGGTCCTGTTCATCCGGAGGGGTGTGTGCTACGTCTTGAGCTTGCGTTGGTTTTCCTTGAAGAGGAAAGGGTAATGCAGCAAAGTAGCGTAAGTATTTACCTCAGTTTTTCAAAACCAAGGTATCAATCCAGTAGGAGGCTCCTTAGAAGTCCCACGCACCTACACAAACAAACAAGAACCTCACAACCAACGCAATAAAGGGGTTGTCAATCCCTTCACGGCCACTTGCGAAAGTGAGATCTGATAGAGATAATATGATAAGATAAATATTTTTGGTATTTTTATGATATAGATTGGAAAAGTTAAGATGCAAATAAAAGTAGATGGAAAGCTTATATGATAAAAGATAGATCCAGGGGCCATAGGTTTCACTAGTGGCTTCTCTCAAGATAAAAACTACTGTCGAGCAATTGATAGAAAAGCGAATAATTATGAGAATATCTAGGCATGATCATGTATATAGGCATCACGTCCGCAACAAGTAGATCGAAACGATTCTGCATCTACTACTATTACTCCACACATCGACCGACTCCTGCTTGCATCTAGAGTATTAAGTTCATAAGAACAGAGTAACGCATTAAGAAAGGTGACATGATGTAGAGGCATAAACTCATGCATTATGATATAAACCCCATCTTTTTATCCTCGATGGCAACAATACAATACGTGCCTTGCTGCCCCTCCTGTCACTGGGAAAGGACACCGCAAGATTGAACCCAAAGCTATGCACTTCTCCCATTGCAAGAAAGATCAATCTAGTAGGCCAAACCAAACTAATAATTCTAAGAGACTTGCAAAGATAACTTAATCACACATAAAAGAATTCAAAGGAGATTCAAATATTTCTCATAGATAAACATGATCATAAACCCACAATTCACCGGATCTCGACAAACACACCGCAAAAAGAGATACATCGAACAGATCTCCAAGAAGATCAAGGAGAACTTTGTATTGAGATTCAAAGAGAGAGAAAAAGCCATCTAGTTAATAACTATGGACCCGAAGGTCTATGGTAAACTACTCACAACTCATCGGTGAGGCCTTGGAGATGATGTAGAGGCCATCCGCGGTCGATTCCCCCTCCGACGGAGCGCTGGCGAAGGCTCCAAGATGGGATCTCATGGATAGAGAATGTTGCGGCGGTGGAATTAGATTTTCGTGGTGCTCTTGGATGTTTTCAGGGTCCGTGGATATATATAGGAGGAAGAAGTAGGTCGGTGGACACTCGAGGGGCCCACGATGGTGGGGGCGCGCCCACCCCCAGGGGGCACCGGCCACCCTCGTGGCCGCCTCCTCTGTTGCTTGACGTCCAGTCCAAGTCCCGTGGATCATGTTTGTTCCAAAAAGATCGCTCCCGAAGGTTTCATTCCGTTTGGACTCCATTTGATATTCCTTTTCATCGAAACACCGAAATAGGCAAAAAAACAGCAATTCGGGTTGGGCCTCCAGTTGGTAGGTTAGTCCCAAAATGATACAAAAGTGTAAAGTAAAGCCCATAAACATCCAAAATGGGTAATGTAATAGCAAGGAACAATAAAAAATTATAGATACGTTGGAGACGTATCAAGCACCCTGATACGTCCATTTTGCATCATGCTTTTATATCGATATTTATCGCATTATGGGTTGTTATTTCACGATATGTCACAATACTTATGGCTATTCTCTCTTATATTACAAGGTTTACCATGAAGAGGGGGAATGCCGGCAGCTGGAATTCTGGCTGGAAAAGGAGCAAATATTGGAGACCTATTCTGCGCAACTCCAAAAGTCCTGAAACTCCACGGAATATCTTAAAATAAATAAAGAAAAATTGTCACCAAAGATGAAGGCCAGGGGGCCCACACCCTTCTCACGAGGGTGGGGGTGCGCCCCTCCCCCTGGGCGCGCCCCCCTACCTCGTGGGCCCCCTGGTGGCTCTCCGACGCCCATCTTCTCCTATATGAAGTCTTTCGATGAGAAAAAAATCAGAAGCAACTTTTCGGGACGAGACTCCGCCGCCAGGAAGCGGAACATTGGCGGAACCAATCTAGGGTTCCGGCAAAGCTGTTCTGCCGGGGACACTTCCCTCCGGGAGGGGGAAATCATCACCATCGTCATCACCCACGCTCCTCTCATCGGGAGAGGGCAATATCCATCAACATATTCACCAGCACCATCTCATCTCCAAACCCTAGTTCATCTCTTGTATCCAATTCTTGTCTCCAAGTCCGGGATTGGTGCTAGTAGGTTGCTAGGAATGTTGATTACTCCTTGTAGTTGATGCCAGTTGGTTTATTTGGTGGAAGATCATATGTTCAGATCCTTTATGCACATTATATCCCCTCTGATTATGAACATGAATATGCTTTGTGAGTAGTTACGTTTGTTCCTGAGGACAAGGGAGAAGTCTTGCTATTAGTAGTCATGTGAATTTGGTATTCGTTTGATATTTTGATAAGATGTATGTTGTCTAACCTCTAGTGGTGTTATGTGAACGTTGACTACATAACACTTCACCAGTATTTGGGCCTAGAGGAGGGCATTGGGAAGTAATAAGTAGATGATGGGTTGCTAGAGTGACATAAGCTTAAACCCTAGTTTATGCGTTGCTTCGTAAGGGGCTGATTTGGATCCACATGTTTCATGCTATGGTTAGGTTTTCCTTAATACTTTTGTTATAGTTGCAGATCCTTGCAATAGAGGTTAATCATAAGTCGGATGCTTGTCCAAGTAAGGGCAGTACCCAAGCACCGGTCCACCCACATATCAAATTATCAGAGTACCGAACGCGAATCATATGAGCGTGATGAAAACTAGCTTGACGATATTCCCATGTGTCCTCGGAAGCGCTTTTCCTATTATAAGAGTTTGTTCCGGCTTGTCCTTTGCTACAAAAAGGATTGGGCCACCTTGCTGCACTTTATTACTTTTGTTACTTGTTGCTCGTTACAATTTATCTTATCACAAAACTATCTGTTATCACTTATTTTAGTATTTGCAGAGAATAGCTTGCTGAAAACCGCTTATCATTTCCTTCTGCTCCTCGTTGGGTTCGACACTCTTAGTTATTGAAAGGACTACGATAGATCCCCTATACTTGTGGGTCATCAAGACTCTTTTCTGGCGCCGTTGCCGGGGAGTGTAGCGCCTTTGGTAAGTGGAATTTGGTAAGGAAAAAATTTATATAGTGTGCTGAAATTTTCTGTCACTTGTTACTATGGAAACTGAATCTCCGAGGGGCTTGTTCGGGGTATCTTCACCCCGTCCAGTAGAGCAAAGAGTTGCTCCTCAACCAACTGAACCTATTGAAAATGAAATTCCTTTTGAATTTCCTTCGGGTATTATGGAAAAACTGCTAGCTAATAGTTTTATAGGAGATGGGACAAAGCATCCGATGAGCATCTACGCTATTTGGATGATATTTGTGGATTATTTAAGCTTGCAGGTATACCCGATGATGTTGTTAAGAAGAAGGCTTTCCCTTTATCTTTGAAGGTAGACGCATCGACATGGTATAGGCTATGTGATGATATGAGATCATGGAACTAGAAAAGAATGAAATTGGAATTTCATAAAAAATATTACCCTATGCATCTGGTTCATCGTGATCGCAATTATATATACAATTTTTGGCCTCGCAAAGGAGAAAGCATCGCTCAAGCTTGGGGGAGGCTTAAATCCATGTTATATTCATGCCCCAATCATGAGCTCTCAAAATTTACAATTCTTCAGAATTTTTATGCTCGGCTCTCGGATAATAATAAAACCATGCTTGATACTTCTTGTGCTGGCTCTTTTATGATGAAGCCTATTGAATTCAGATGGAATTTATTGGATAGAATTAAACGCAACTCTGAAGATTGGGACCTCGACAAAGGTAAGGAGTATGGTATGACACCTAAGTTTCATTGTGTTAAATCTTTTATGGATACCGATATTTTCCGTAAGTTTAGCACTAAATATGGACTTGACTCTGAGATAGTAGCTTCTTTCTGTGAATCTTTTGCTACTTATGTTGATCTCCCCAAGGAGAAGTGGTTTAAATATCATCCTCCCATAGAAGTAAAAGTAGCTGCACCTATTAAAGTTGAAGAAGAAACCATCACTTATAATGATCCTATTGTTCCTACCTCTTATGTTGAGAAACCACCTTTCCCTGCTAGAGTAAAGGATCATGCTAAAGCTTCAACTATTGTTCGTAAAAGCAATATCAGAACTTATGTACCTCCTGAGCAAGTTAAAGTAGAACCCAATATTGCAATTGTTAAAGATCTCTTGTCTGATAATATTGATGGGCATGTTATTCAGTTCGAAGGTGAAACTGCTAGAATTGCTAAACCCTATGCTAAAGATAAACATAGACCTCTGGTAGGCGTGCCTGTTATTTCTGTTAAAATAGGAGATCATTGTTACCATGGCTTATGTGATATGGGTGCGAGTGCTAGTGTTATACCACATACTTTATATGAAGAAATTAAGTATGAAATTGCACCTGCTGAATTAGAAGGTATTGATGTCACAATTAAACTTGCCAATAGAGATACTATTTCTGCAATGGGAATTGTTAGAGATGTTGAAGTCTTGTGTGGGAAAACCAAATATCCCTCTGATTTTATTGTTCTTTGTTCCCCACAAGATAGCTTTTGTCCCATTATATTTGGTAGACCCTTCTTGAATACTGTTAATGCTACGATAGACTGTAAGAAGAATGTTGTTACTGTTGGCTTGGATGATATGGTTCATGAGTTTAATTTCTCTAAATTTAGTAAACAACATCGTGAGGAAGAATTGCCTAGTAAGGATGAAATTTTTGGTCTTGCTTCTATTGTCGTACCTCCTAGTGATCCTTTAGAACACTATTTTCTAGACCATGAAAATGAGATGTTTATGAATGAAAGAAGGGAAATAGATGAATTATTCTTTGAACAGAAACCTATTCTGAACCACAATTTGCCTGTTGAAAGCCTAGGGGATCCTCCTCCACCCAAGGGTGATCCCGTGTTTGAGCTTAAACCGTTACCTGATAATCTTAAGTATGCTTATCTTGATGAAAAGAAAATATATCCTGTTATTATTAGTGATAACCTTTCAGAGCATGAAGAAGAAAGATTATTGAAAACTCTGAAAAAGCACCGTGCCGCTATTGGATATACTCTGGATGATCTTAAGGGCATCAGTCCCACTCTATGTCAACATAAAATAAATTTAGAAGCTGATGCCAAACCAATTCGTGATCCTCAACGACGTTTGAATCCTAAAATGAAAGAAGTGGTAAGAAAAGAAATACTCAAGCTTCTAGAGGCAGGTATAATTTATCCCGTTGCTGATAGTCAGTGGGTAAGTCCTTTCCATTGTGTCCCTAAGAAGGGTGGTATTACTGTTGTCCCTAATGATAAAGATGAATTGATCCCGCAAAGAATTATCACAGGTTATAGGATGGTAATTGATTTCCGCAAATTAAATAAAGCTACTAAGAAAGATCATTACCCCTTACCTTTTATTGATCAAATGCTAGAAAGATTATGCAAACATACACATTATTGCTTTCTAGATGGTTATTCTGGTTTCTCTCACATACCTGTGTCGGTAAAGATCAATCAAAGACTACTTTTACATGCCCTTTTGGTACTTTTGCTTATAGACGTATGCCTTTTGGTTTATGTAATGCACCTACTACCTTTCAAAGATGCATGATGGCTATATTCTCTGATTTTTGTGAAAAGATTTGTGAGGTTTTCATGGACGACTTTTCCGTTTATGGTTCCTCTTTTGATGATTGCTTGAGCAATCTTGATCGAGTTTTGTAGAGATGTGAAGAAACTAATCTTGTCTTGAATTGGGAAAAGTGCCACTTTATGGTTAATGAAGGTATTGTCTTGGGGCAAATGTTTCTGAAAGAGGTATTGAAGTTGATAAAGCCAAGGTTGACACTATTGAAAAGATGCCATGTCCCAAGGACATCAAAGGTATAAGAAGTTTCCTTGGCCACGCCGGATTTTATAGGAGGTTCATTAAGGACTTCTCGAAAATTTCTCGGCCTCTGACTAATTTATTACAAAAAGATGTACCATTTCTCTTTGATGATGATTGTGTAGAAGCATTTGAAATACTTAGGAAAGCATTAGTCTCTGCACCTATTGTTCAGCCACCTGATTGGAATTTACCCTTTGAAATTATGTGTGATGCTAGTGATTATGATGTAGGTGTTGTTCTAGGGCAAAGAGTTGATAAGAAATTAAATGTTATCCATTATGCTAGTAAGACTCTAGACAATGCTCAAAGAAATTATGCTACTACTGAAAAGGAACTCTTAGCAGTTGTGTTTGCCTGTGATAAATTCAGACCCTATATTGTTGATTTTAAAGTAACTATTCACACCGATCATGCTTCTATTAAATATCTTATGGAAAAGAAAGATGCAAAACCTAGACTCATTAGATGGGTTCTCTTGCTCCAGGAATTTGATTTACATATTGTTGATAGAAAAGGAGTTGAGAACCCCGTTGCAGACAACTTATCTAGGTTAGAGAATGTTCTTGATGACCCACTACCTATGGATGATAGCTTTCCTGATGAGCAATTAAATGTCATAAGTACTTCTTGTAGCACTCCGTGGTATGCTGATTATGCTAATTATATTGTTGCTAAATTTATACCACCTAGCTTTACATACCAACAAAAGAAAAAGTTCTTTTATGATTTGAGACATTACTTTTGGGATGACCCACATCTTTATAAAGAAGGAGTAGATGGTGTTATTAGACGTTGTGTACCTGAGCATGAATAGGAACAGATCCTACGCAAGTGTCACTCCGAAGCTTATGGAGGACACCACGCTGGAGATAGAACTGCACATAAGGTATTGCAATCTGGTTTTTATTGGCCTACTCTCTTCAAGGATGCCCGTAAGTTTGTTTTATCTTGCGATGAATGTCACAGAATTGGTAATATCAGTAGACGTCAAGAAATGCCTATGAATTCTTCACTTGTTATTAAGCCATTTGATGTTTGGGGCTTTGATTATATGGGACCTTTTCCTGCCTCTAATGGTTACACTCATATTCTAGTTGCTGTGATTACGTTACTAAGTGGGTAGAAGCTATTCCAACTAGTAGTGCTGATCATAACACTTCTATTAAAATGCTTAAGGAAGTTATTTTTCCGAGGTTTGGAGTCCCTAGATATTTAAAGACTGATGGTGGTTCACACTTTATTCATGGTGCTTTCCATAAAATGCTTGCTAAATATGACGTTAATCATAGAATTGCATCTCCTTATCACCCGCAGTCTAGTGGTCAGGTAGAGTTGAGAAATAGAGAGCTCAAATTAATTTTGCAAAAGACTGTCAATAGGTCTAGAAAGAATTGGTCCAAAAAACTAAATGATGCATTATGGGCCTATAGAACTGCGTACAAAAATCCCATGGGTATGTCTCCGTATAAAATGGTTTATGGAAAAGCATGTCATTTACCTCTTGAATTAGAACATAAGGCATATTGGGCTATCAAAGAGCTCAACTATGATTTCAAACTTGCCGGTGAGAAGAGGTTATTTGATATTAGCTCACTTGATGAATGGAGAACCCAAGCCTATGAAAATGCCAAGTTATTTAAAGAAAAAGTTAAAAGATGGCATGACAAAAGGATACAAAAGCGTGAGTTTAATGTAGGAGATTATGGATTACTATACAACTCTCGTTTAAGATTTTTTGCAGGAAAACTTCTCTCCAAAAGGGAAGGTCCTTACGTTATCGAGGAGGTCTATCGTTCCGGTGCCATAAAAATCAACAACTTCGCAGGCACAAATCTGAAGGTGGTAAACGGTCAAAGGATCAAACATTATATCTCAAGTAATCCCATAAATGTTGAAACCAATATTATTGAAACCGTAACCCCGGAGGAATACATAAGGGACACTTTCCAGAATGTTCCAGACTCCGAAAAGGACTTGGTATGTGGTACGGTAAGTAAACCGACCCCAAAACAATTTTTAAAGCAATATTTCTCCGTTTTGGAATATTTAGAAAAATAGAAAAATAAGTAGCAGTCCGAGGAGGACACGAGGCCTCCACGAGGGTGGAGGGCGCGCCCTACCCCCCTGGGCGCGCCCCCCTACCTTGTGAGCACCTCGTGTGCCCTTCGGACTCCGTTTTCTTGCACGATACGTATTCTGGTCAGTAAAAATTCATTATATATTCTCCCGAAGGTTTTGACGACCGTATCACGCAAATATCCTCTGTTTTCGTTTCGAGCTGTTTCCGTTGCAGATCTGAGGATTCCGGAGACTCGGTCATCCTTCTATGAGGGTGAGCCTATTCCATGGAAGGTGGACGACAAGCTTCCATCATCAACAACACCTCCACCGCCAACAAAGAAGGAGATATAATCACATGGGTATGGGCACTCCCCTTGGCAACTGCCAAGCTTGGGGGAGGTGCCCCGGTATCGTATCACCATCACAACTCCTATCTTTACCATTTTTCTTAGTTCGATCCTATTAGTAGTATCTTGATTTAGTAGAATAAAGTCATAGCACGATCTAGTTTTGAGTTTTTCTTTATGATCCCTCTATGCAATCGAGTCCGTGAGCTATATATAATAAAGATTAGTGTTGATTCAAGGGCTTGATTACTTTGCCCTGATATTGGGTGAATAAAGAAAAGAATAAAAAGAAACAAAGAGTTTATATTGATCTTAGTGAAAGTAATGACTCCACATAGAAAGAGTATGATGATTAAAAGTTGTTGGGAGTTGGCAAATATAGCTTTGGTCATCTTTGCAATTAATAGGAAGTAATTAGGAGAGAGAGGTTTCACATATAGATATATTATCATTGACATCTTTTATGATTGGGAGCACTCATTAAAATATGACATGCTAAATAGTTGATTTTGGACAAGGAAGACAACATAATGAGTTATGTTTTCTTACATCTGAGATAAAGTATGTTGTCATGGTTCCTCTACCATGTTGAGCTTGCCTTTCCCCCTCATGCTAGCCAAATCCTCAGCACTAAGTAGAAATACTACTTGTGCTTCCAAATACCCTTAAACCAGTTGAGCCATGAGAGTCCACCATATCTACCTATGGATTGAGTAAGATCCTTCAAGTAAGTTGTCATCGGTGCAAGCAGTAAAAATTTCTCTTTAAATATGCATGACTTATTAGTGCAGAGAAATAAGCTTTGTACGAACTTGTTGTGGCCGCAATAAAAGCGACGGACTGCATAATAAAGGTTCACATACAAGGGGCAATATAAAGTGATGTTCTTTTGCATTAAGATTTTGTGCATCCAACCATAAAAGCGCATGGCAACCTCTGCTTCCCTCTGCGAAGGGCCTATCTTTTATTATTATCCTCTACTTTATGCAAGAGTCACGGTGATCTTCATCTTTCCTTTTTCATTTTATCCTTTGGCAAGCTCAGCATGTTGGAAAGAACATGATATATATACCTAATTGGATGTGGGGGAGCATGAATTATTATTGTTAACATTACCCTTGAGGTAAAAAGTTGTGGGGAAAAACTATAAGCCCCTATCTTTCTCTGTGTCCGATTAAAACTCCGTAACCACAAGTATCGCGTGAGTGTTAGCAATTATGAAGGAATAAGTGATAGTTGAGTATGTGGACTTGCTTTTAAGCTCTGACATAGACTCTTTCTGATGTTATGATAAATTTCAATTGCTTCAATGACTGAGGGTATAATTTGTTGGTGCTCAATAAGGTTTATGATTCATACATTGGCTTTTTGAAAAGATCATCACTTGAACATAAGTAATCATATGACAAATCTATATATGTTGCTGTTATGAAAATAATCATGATGCCTTCATGTCCGTATTTTATTTTTATCGACGCCTCTACTTCTAAACATGAGGACATATTTATTGTTATCGGCTTTTCGCTTGAGGACAAGCGAAAGCTTGGGGGAGTTGATACGTCCATTTTGCATCATGCTTTTATATCGATATTTATCGCATTATGGGATGTTATTTCATGATATGTCACAATACTTATGGCTATTCTCTCTTATATTACAAGGTTTACCATGAAGAGGGGGAATGCCGGCAGCTAAAATTCTGGCTGGAAAAGGAGCAGATATTGGAGACCTATTCTGCACAATTCCAAAAGTCCTGAAACTCCACCGAATATCTTAAAATAAATAAAGAAAAATCATCGTCAAAGATGAAGGCCAGGGGCCCACACCCTGCTCACGAGGGTGGGGGGCGCGCCCCTCCCCCCTAGGCGCGCCCCTACCTTGTTGGCCCCCCGGTGGCTCTCCGACGCCCATCTTCTCCTATATGAAGTCTTTCGATGAGAAAAAAAATCAGAAGCAACTTTTCGGGACGAGCTCCGCCGCCACGAGTTGGAACCTTGGCGGAACCAATCTAGGGATCCGGCAGAGCTGTTCTGTCGGGGACACTTCCCTCCGAGAGGGGGAAATCATCACCATCGTTATCAACCACACTCCTGTCATCGGGAGAGGGCAATCTCCATCAACATCTTCACTGGCACCATCTCATCTCCAAACCCTAGTTCATCTCTTGTATCCAATTCTTGTCTCCAAGTCCGGGATTGGTGCTAGTAGGTTGCTAGTAGTGTTGATTACTCCTTGTAGTTGATGCTAGTTGGTTTATTTGGTGGAAGATCATATGTTCAGATCCTTTATGCACATTATATCCCCTCTGATTGTGAACATGAATATTCTTTGTGAGTAGTTACGTTTGTTCCTGAGGACAAGGGATAAGTCTTGCTAATAGTAGTCATGTGAATTTGGTATTCGTTTGATATTTTGATAAGATGTATGTTGTCTAACCTCTAGTGGTGTTATGTGAACGTCGACTATATAACACTTGACCATTATTTGGGCCTAGAGGAAGGCATTGAGAAGTAATAAGTAGATGATGGGTTGCTAGAGTGACAGAAGTTTAAACCCTAGTTTATGCGTTGCTTCGTAAGGGGCTGATTTGGATCCACATGTTTCATGCTATGGTTAGGTTTACCTTAATACTTTCGTTGTAGTTGCGGATGCTTGCAATAGAGGTTAATCATAAGTGGGATGCTTGTCCAAGTAAGGGAAGTACCCAAGCACTGGTCCACCCACATATCAAATTATCAAAGTACCAAACGCGAATCATATTAGCATGATGAAAACTAGCTTGACGATATTCCCATGTGTCCTCGGGAGCGTTTTTCCTATTATAAGAGTTTGTTCCAGCTTGTCCTTTGCTACAAAAAGGATTGGGCCACCTTGCTGCACTTTATTTACTTTTGTTACTTGTTGCTCGTAACAATTTATCTTATCACAAAACTATCTGTTATCACTTATTTCAGTACTTGCAGAGAATACCTTGCTGAAAACCGCTTATCATTTCCTTCTTCTCCTCGTTGGGTTCGACACTCTTACTTATCGAAAGGACTACGATAGATCCCCTATACTTGTGGGTCATCAATCCCCAAGCTTTATTCCTGCTTGTCCTCGAGTAGGTAAATGATAAAAACAGAATTTTTTATGTGGAATGCTACCTAGCATAATTCTCAATGTAATTTCCTTTATTGTGGCATGAATGTTCAGATCCAAGTGATTCAAAATAAAAGTTCATATTGACATAAGAAATAATAATACTTCAAGCATACTAATCAAAGCAATAATGTCTTCTCAAAATAATATGGCCAAAGAAAGTTCATCCCTACAAAATCATAATGTTTGGTCATGCTCCATTTTCGTCACACAAGAATGCTCTCATCTTGCACACCCCCAATGACAGGCCAAGCAATTGTTTCAAACTTAAGTCATCTCAAACTTTCTCAACTTTCACGCAATACATGAGCGTGAGCCATGGATATAGCACTATGGGCGGAATAGAATATGATGATGGAGGTTGTGTGGAGAAGACCAAAAAGGAGAAATTCTCATGTTAACGAGGCTAATCAACAAGCTATGGAGATGCCCATCAATTGATGTCAACATGAGGAGTAGGGATTGCCATGCAACAAATGCACTGGAGCTATAAATGTATGAAAGCTCAATAAAAGAAACTAGTGGGTGTGCATCCTACTTGCTTGCTCACGAAGACCTAGGGCATTTTGAGAAAGCCCATCGTTGGAATATACAAGCCAAGTTCTATAATGAAAAATTCCCACTAGTATATGAAAGTGAAAACAAACGAGACTCTCTATATGAAGAACATGGTGCTACTTTGAAGCACAAGTGTGGAAAAAGATAGTAGCATTGTCCCCCTTTTTTTCTTTCCCTTTTTTTATTTGGCCTTTCTTTTTTTTTCACCTTTTTTTCATTTTGGCCTTTCTTCCTTTTTTTTTCTTACAAGGGACAATGCTCTAATAATGAGGATCATCACACTTCTATTTATTTACAACTCATGAATTACAACTGAAAACTAGAACAAGATATGACTCTATATGAATGCCTATGGCAGTGTACCGGGATGGGCAATGTATCAAGAGTGACATGTATGAAAAGTTATGAAGGTGGCTTTGCCACAATACAATGTCAACTACATGATCATGCAAGGCAATATGACAATGATGATGCGTGTCATGATGAACGGAACGGTGGAAAGTTGCATGGCAATATATCTCGGAATGGCTATGGAAATGCCATAATAGGTAGGTATGGTGGCTGTTTTGAGGAAGATATAAAGAGGTTTATGTGTGATAGAGCGTATCGTATCACGGGGTTTGGATGCACCTGCGAAGTTTGGACCACCTCCCAAGGTGAGAAAGGGCAATGCACGGTACCGAAGAGGCTAGCAATGATTGAAGGGTAAGAGTGCGTATAATCCATGGACTCACACTACAAAAAAAATACACTTCTATGATGATACGTGTTTGTCACAGTAGGTCGCGTTTTTTGTCATGCATGTACATCCATGACAAATTTATGACAGAATCAAGATAGTCATACCTGTGCTGTCGTAGAAGTGTTCTATGACATTACCAAAATTATCATCACGGAAGTGTCCACATCCATGACGATAAATCGCGCGTCACAGAAGTGCTTTCGTCAAGGGTGAATGACACGTGGCATCCAGCATAACGGAACGCCTTTAAGTTATCGGGTCGGGTTTTGGATCTGATAACCCGTTAACAGCCCCAACCAATGGGGATTTTCCACGTGTAAAATCATCATTGGCTCGAGGCACTAGTAGAAAAAGGACCTTATGTGAGACACATTAGTCCCGGTTCGATTTTGGCCCGGTACTAATGGTATCATTAGTACCGGTTCGAATGGCTATGCATTAGTGCCGGTTCGTGTTGAACCTTTAGTACCGGTTCGTGCCACGAACCGGTACTAAAGGGGTGGTGGCAGGCTGGCGTCAGGCCGGGGCCCCACGAGCCCCTTTAGTCCCGGTTTGTGGCACAAACCGGTACTAAAGGGCCAACCTTTAGTACCGGTTCGTGCCACGAACCGGCACTAAAGGGGTCTAACCTATAGTCCCGGTTGGAGACACAAACCGGGACTATAGGGCAATTTTCAAACTTGAAAAAATCATAACTAAATCATCCTAATTCAGAAAAATAAATATAATATATCAAAATTTGCAGAACAAAAAGATTGATCCGCTGAAACTACAAGTTTTCCGTTTCGACAATTTTTTAAAATCACAAAATTCCAAAGGGAAAATAGAGTTTTTGGGGGTTTTAGACATTTTTGAACGTTTTAAGCGTTTAGTGCTAGAGTTTAGATTTCAGAGTTTAGTGCTAGTGCTAGCGTTTACAATTTTTACTGTTTAGCATAGAGTTTCCGATGTTTTAAGTTCCGGGTTTAGGGTTTAGGACAATTTTTGAAATGACAAAATTGTAAAAGGAAAAAAAGATATGCTCTAATTTATGTTTTTTGAATTTTGGTTAAATCTTGTCAAACCGGTCAAACAACTGATTCAAGAAATATAGAGTGTTACTAAATAATTACGCAATAATATTAGTGTTACTAAATAAGTATCTCAGTTTTTTTGAATTTTGGTCAAATCTGGTCAAACTGTGGTCAAACTATGGTCAAACTACTTATTCAAGAAATATTAGTGTTACTACATAATTATTGTTTTTTAGAATAATAGTTTCAAACTCAAACAGTGAAACGTGTGACTTCATGTTCAAGCTAAACTCCTGAGGGTTAATAGGATTCACATCTTACTATTGTCAGGAAAACAACAAGTGCAGACTTGGAAACGAGGGAGAATAGAACCCGGAAGTTAAGCGTGCTTAGGCTGGAGTAGTGAGAGGGATGGGTGACCGGCTGGGAAGTTAGGCGATTTGGAATGAGTGATCCACAATTGAGCAGTTAAGAGAGGTGATTAGAGACTAAATCATCAAATAATTAAGAAAAATAAAAAAAATCAATTTTTTTCCAAAATTTTCAAAAAAAATTCAAAAAAAAACCTTTAGTACCGGTTGGTAACACCAACCGATACTAAAGGTCCCCCATACCAGCGCGCGAGCTCACACCACGTGGTGGGCCTTTAGTGCCGGTTCGTGCCAAACCGGTACTAAAGGGCGGGGGTCCTTTAGTCTCCACTCTCTAGTGCCGGTTGCAAAACCGGCACTAAAGGCCCTTATGAACCGGTTTTAATGCTCCGTTTTGTACTAGTGAGGAAACACGTGTCGGCTCACCATTGGGACAGATGTCATCCACTCATTGGAGAGAAGGCGCCTATGATACGTCGACACGTGGCACAGCCCAACAGAGGCCCATTCCTGTGAAAAGGCCGGCCCATTTGACTTGGTAAAAAGGTGGCGGGCCGGCCCATGTAAAGCCTGTTAACGGCCTATTCGCATATAGCCCATTTACAGCCCGCTAACACAAGGCCCGTTACGCCCTATCCGAATTAGGCCCAGTAGCGTCATCTGGGCCACCCAATATGATTCCAGCCCGTTTTCACTTCTGGCCCATGTATGACCGATGATGTCTTTCGGACCATATGAGGTCCTATGTAACTCTTGGCCTATTAACAGCCCGTGGTGAAACTGGCCCATAATGAACAGTGTATTACTTTACACCCATTAACGGCCCGTGGTGAAACTGGCCCGTAATGAACAGTGTATAACTTTATACCCATTAAGGGCCCGTTATTCCGTTCGGCCGTTTCTAGCCCATGTTATATTTCGGCCTTCTTAGAGCCCATTTATTCTTGGGCTCATTTCCAGCATTCGTTTACTTACGACCCGTTACTGTCATTTTCTGCTTATGGGCCAAATTTAGCCCGTGGTTACAGTCGGCCCGTTTGTGGTCCATTAACACGTTGGGCCATTTTCATAGCGTCATGAAATACGGCCTATTAACGATGGCCCATTATGGTCGGCCATGAACGGACGATTCCAACTCTAGCCCATTTACGACCATATTGTGGCCTGTTATTGGCCCATGTTTGGCCAATCGATCATACTGCCCGTATAAGGCCCATTGATGATATGGCCCGTAGAAGGCCCATTGTTTCTGCGGCCCGTAGAAGGCCCATTGTT
Organism: Triticum dicoccoides; assembly: GCF_002162155.2. Lineage (NCBI taxonomy): Eukaryota > Viridiplantae > Streptophyta > Magnoliopsida > Poales > Poaceae > Triticum > Triticum dicoccoides. The sequence goes on from NC_041385.1 coordinate 99,833,480, forward strand.
TCTACGGCCCGTGGAAGGCCCACTATTTATACGGCCCGTAGAAGGCCCACTGTTTCTACGGCCCGTAGGTGCAGTGTAACTACAGTAAATATTAGCTCATGGTTATTGTGGCCTAGTTTTAAATAATAGGTTGTTGCAGCCACTAGCAAACCGCAGAAAAAGAACTGCACTGACTACAAGCAAACAAATAAACAAGACAACAAGGAAATAAATAAGCAAGCAACTTACACTAGGCTATCACGGCTATTACACCTATTACATCCACTGGGCATCAAAGTTCGCCACCAGTGCAAATATAGGGAACACAACAGCATATAAATGCCGCAGCAAAACAAGTACAGAACTGAAACCACTTCACAAGAGCTCAAGAAACAATATCCTGTGTACCCATAATGCTGGCAAGATGCTTAGCAAGCTTATTAACTGTCTCTTGTTTGGCGCTTAAGTCCTCCAACGCCTGCTGTTGCACCAGAAAGTATGCATCTGAATTCTGCAGGGACTTCCTCAGTCCTTCAGCTTCCTATCGCATAACATCTGATCGATGTCTTTCAACTTGAAGTTGATACTCAAGAAGTCGAACTGATTCAGGCAGCGAGTTCGAAGTGCTGGTGCCAGCAGTGGTAGCCAGTAACTCGAACACTACATCAAGACACACTACTAGGAAAAGGGCTATAGATGGAATTGACACTAATTGCGCACCAGACATGTGGTGCGCCATTACTATATACTAATGGCGCACCATGTGTTGGTACGCCATTAGTGTCCAAATACTAATGGTGCACCACATCGCGGGTGCGCCATTAGTAAAAAATTTTTTTAATTTTTTTGTCAAAACTACTAATGGCGGACCGTGGGAGTGGTGCGCCATTACTAGTTGAACTAGTAATGGCGCACCATGCCATGGTGCGCCATTAGTAACTTGGCCACCACTTCCACCGAATGCACCCCCCCCCCGGTGGATCGCCTTTTCACTTTTAAAAAAAATAAAAGAAAATGATGAAAATGTCAAAAAAATAAAAGAAAATAAATTTCCCATGTGATATGTGGTCTAGTTGTTGGGAAAATTTGCAAATATGAATTTCGACTTCATTTGCAAAATCTCTCGAGAATTTGTAAAAATGGGCATAACTTTTGCATACTAACTCGGATGAAAAAGTTTTTTATATGAAAAATCATCGACTCGAAAAGTTACATCCGAATTTAATCGGGAAACCATGTCAAACATTTTCAAAATCCTCAAAAACCTAACAGAAAAAAGATACAGGGCTTTTAAGATCTGGAGAGGCAAAAAATTTCAAAAAAATTCAAACTCACTAATGGCGCACCTGCCCATGGTGCGCCATTAGTATCTTCCCGCCTTCAAAATTTAAAATAAGTCAAAAAAATAAAAAAAAATTACTAATGGCGCACCGGCCCATGGTGCGCCATTAGTATCTTCTCGCCATCAAAATACAAAATAAGTCAAAAAAATAAAAAAAAAAGTTACTAATGGCGCACCGACCCATGGTGCGCCATTAGTATCTTCCCGCCTTCAAAATTCAAAATAAGTCAAAAAATAAAAAAATGTTACTAATGGCGCACCGGCCCATGGTGCGCCATTAGTATCTTCCCGCCTTCAAAATACAAAATAAGTCAAAAAAATTAGTAATGGCGCACCTGCCCACGGTGCGCCATTACTATGTCGTATATATGGCTGGGCGCACCTCCTCCACTCCACCTCTCCTCCTCTCCTCTCCCCCACTCCATCTCCTCCTCTCCTCTCCTCCTCTCCGGCGACCTCCTCTCCGGCGACCTCCTTCTCCTCTCCAGCGACCTCCTCCTCCTCTCCGGCGACCTCCTCCTCTCCGGGAACCTCCTCCTCGCTCCTCTCCTCCCCTCCCCTCCCCTCACGGTTTCTCCTCCCTCCTCTCCGGTGAGCTCCTCCTCCCTCCTCTCCTCCCATTCCCTCATGATTTCTCCTTCCTCCTCTCCGATGCTTCGGTGAACTCCTCTCCGGCGACCTCCTCCTCCTCTCCGGCGATGTAGGCGAGCGCCTCTCCGGTGACCTCCTCCTCCTCCTCTCCGGCGAACTCCTCTCCGGCAAAAGAACACGGCAAAAGAATGCACAAGATCCAAAAACAGGAACAAAATTTGAAATAATATCGTGCCAAAAAACGAGCAAAAAAAACTAGCAAAAAATGGGCAAAAAAATCACGATCCAGATCCAAATTCAAAATTCAAAAATAGCAATGGCGCACGGTGGGGGTTAGACGGTGCGCCACTACTATTTTCCCGCCTTCAAAATTCAAAAATACTAATGGCGCACCGTGGCCTATACTAATGGGGCACCAGTGGCCTATACTAATGGCGCACTGTGGCCTATACTAATGGCGCACCAGTGGTGCGCCATTAGTATACCAGATACTAATGGCGCATCAGTGGTGCGCCATTAGTAAAAATTACTAATGGCGTGCTAGTAATGGCGCACCAGTGATGCGCCATTAGTAGGCAAAACTGGTGCGCCATTAGTAGGCCTTTTCCTAGTAGTGACAGGACTTTGGGGTTGTCTCAGTGTCCTCAATATAGTTTTTATCAGCTTTCTTGGAGACCAACAGGGATGTCTCACTATCTTTAATCTTATCTACATTACTTCCTTTACCATTGCATAACAGGGTACTCATCTCCAATATTTTATCCGCGTTCTAAAAGGGAAACAAACAAACACATCTCAGGTTTACAATGTAGTATATGAAACTCATTTCGGTAAACTAGTTCAGTAGTAAGGTGGACAGGATAACAGCATGAAACAAACATATATCTATGTAGTATGGTCACTGTATGGTCTATATCATTCTAGTTTATGTTGCCAAATCAAGATAGATACAGTTCGAATCATATCTATTTAAGACAAAGCAGCATAGACAGAATATAAGTGTGGGAAACTACATAGTAATGACAACACTTGTAATGTGCATGGCATGAGAACATAACTGTTTATTCAATTGAAACTGAAATCAACATAGAGCAAGTTACAACAGCAAACATAAACTATGCATGGCATGAGAACATAACTGTTTATTCAATGTGCATGTGCATGGCAAGTTACACGTTGAAGAAACAGGTTTAAAACATACCTGTTGCGCCATTGGAGTTTCAATTGCATCTTTCAAATTTGAAATTGGTTGGTATCAGTAAATACAGTGATGCAAGAGCAAAGTAGTACGAACCGTAGCTACGAAACCTGACCTGAGAACAATTCTTCTTCTGCTTTAAGCGTTGACTTCGGGTTCGGAGTGGTGGTCCTCGTGATTTGGGCACTGCAGTTGCCTTACTAACTACTCGTGTTTGGGTGCTCTGTGGTGGAGATGGTGCTGTGTCAACGGGAACTGGGTGTCTATCTGCTGGGGTTGGGGTTAGAAGGGGTGTAGCTGGTTCTCTATCCAACTGGGTAGGGGGTACAATCTGCATGAGTGTGGGTTATGTGTGGTGGGGCTGATTCTTGGGCAAGTACAACCGTGGTTATATCTGCATCGACAGGTAGCACGATCTTTTCTAAAGACCGTGTTTTTACTCCCACAGATACTGCCATCACTCCCTCCAATTGAAATGGCTGATAAACAAGAAAAGTAATTGAATGTACAGACATTGTAAGATAGACAGGTGCAATGGATAGTAAGGATGAAAACAGGGCATGAAATAATTCACATTTATGTTGTCTAAGAAAACAGAATAGCCGGACATAATTTGACATATATGATAGCTAATTAAACAGGATAGCATGACACAATTTCACATGTATGATGGCTAACTAAACAGGATAGAATGACATACTTCAAAATATGATGACTATGTAGACAGGATGATATGATATAACTATACGATGTGTCTATTAAAGTGGTTGGCATGCCATAAATCACAAACATGCCGTCGATGGAAACATGATGGCATGATATAATTCACGGATAGACTGACATAATTTAAAATATGATGACTATGTAAACAGGATGAGATGATATAACTATATTATCTCTTTAGAAAATGGGTTGGCATGCCATAATTCAGATACATGCTGTCTATGTAAACATCATGGCATGACATAATTCAAATATATGATTTATATACTAAGGAAGTGAGCAGAGGGCAATTGCATATATGATGTGTCAACTAAGGAGATGGCATTCAATATTGTGTATATGATGTAAAAAATATGCATTGCAATACAACATATGCATTATATGAGTAATATAACCCTGCCAAGTTTGAGCATACACCTCAGGGGGATAATAGGACTGGTCATCTGCCTCTGAATCCTCCTTTGAAGAGCTATCTATAACCAGCAAGATATCTGCTTCAACAGGTAGCATTGTCTGCTCTAAAGACCTTGTTTTCTCCCCAGATTTCTCCATCACCAATTCAAATGGCTGATGCACAGGAAGAGCAGTTGAATATACAAACATTGTCGACAAAAGCAATGAGAAATACAACAAAAGGACGACATGATATAATTCACATATATGACGCTTGCCTAAACAGCATGGCATTGCATAATTCACATACATAATGCCTTGCAACAAGATAACATTGCATAATTCACATATATAATGTCTTGCAACAAGATGGCATTGCATAATTCACATATATGGTAATTAGACACTAAACAGGTGGCATTCACACAAAGCATGTCTAAACTAATCCAATGACATAGCAATGCAAGATACCATACGAACGATATGAGTAACATAACCCTGCCAAGTTAGGGCATGGCCCTCAGGGGGGAAATATGACTGGTCATCTGTCTCTGAATCCTCCTCTGAGGAGCTATCGGTAACCAGCAAGACATGCGCTTCGTCAGATAGCATTGTCTGCTCTGAAGACCTTGTTTCCACTCCAGATTTTTTTCATGACCGTGCCAAATGGCTGATGCACAGGAAGAGTAATTGAATGTACTAAAATTGTTGACAAATTTAACACATAATAAAAAAATGATGGCATGATATAATTCACATATAAGATGACTGGCTAACCAGGGTGGCATTGCAAAATTCACATATATGATGCCTGGCTAGACAAGATGGAATTGCATGATTCACATATACGATAAACAAACAAAACAGATGGCATTGACACAAAGCATGTCTAAACTAAGCAGATGACATCTTTAATGTATACAGTAAGCAATGCAAGGCACCATATGCATGATATTACCAACATCCGCATGCCAAGTTAGAGCGAAGACCTCATGGGGTAAATAGGAGTTGTCTTCTCCTTCTGAATCCCCCTCAGAACAGTTATCTTCCTCTTGATTACGATCCGAAATGGGTGGAGGGGGGCTGCCTTTGCTCCCACCATGGAACAACATCTGCATAAAATTTTATTGCCACACAAGGCTCGTCTCTTTTGCTCTACATGATCAGTTCCATTGTGTACAATAAATGGCATGCATAGGAATAAAACATAGTGAGATTATGTAAGGAGTGCATGCACAAATCCAGAGTGATGGTAGCAAACTGTGGATAAACCGAAAACCAATGATAGCAGGCAGATAATAGCTTTAGTTAACAAATATAAATAATGGCTCCTTTAATGTTTGTTTGCACCCAACATGAAACTCATAGTAGACACCGGAGATTAACCAGATAGTAGACAGATAGTACTGATTTCTGCCCCAATATGTACCCAAAACCATTTAAAAACTCAAGTTTCAGCATTAGTTTGGACCTAACTTGGAGTCTAATATGTGAACACGACAATAATGTAGCATGTCATCATATTAAACGACACATAACATAAGCAGACACGGAAGAGTGCGACCTCTCTTGCGGACCCGTGTAGTCCTCAAGGTCATCTGCTCAGTTGATGATGGTAATGCAGTTGTCGTGGCTGCCGGCGGCGGGGAAGAAGATCTGAGACGGCGAAAGACAGCCTGGAGAGCAGATCCCTGCTGTGTTGAACCCTTCCGTCGTTGGAGCAGCTGAGCTGGGGTGGAACACAGCACCGCAGGAGCAGGACAAACCACACAAGGTTTTCTTTGACACATATCTGTAACAGAAGTAATTGAGTAAGGGCTTGTTTGAATTTGAGGATTCTAACAATGCAGGGATAGGAAATAGATAGGAATAGGATAGGAATGCACGTGCAAAACAGAGAATTTAAAAACACAGGATTTCTACCAATCTGGGTGTTTGATTCACAACAACTGGAAGATCACAGGATGCAAAAAAGCATGGTGAGATTAAGTCAAACCACAAGAAAATGTACGGTTATAATGCTATTATGCTACTATCTCTTAGTCTTGCGCTTGATGAATAGGAATATGAAAAGGAGGAGAAGTGGAAATTAGAATTCCTACGGTTTTTCTTTCAAGGATACACTAAAGGAACAAATCCTACATTTTTCCTTTGCTCCATTCCTTTGCACCAAATTCATGAAAAGTAGTACCATAGGAAACTTTCCAGTTCCTATGTTTTTCATTCACTTCTCCTTTCAAGCACTGGCGATTCTAGTAGGCAGGCTTGAGCATGGAAAATCTTACACTAAAAAAATGTTTTTGTGCTACTTCTATTACTTTGGACCCAGGCCAGTGCCATAATAGCTCAACTCCCAGGCCCATCGACAAATGCACAGCTCAAACGCGCAGAGATAAATAATGATGGCGTTCAAGAGAGTCCATCACGGATAGCTAATTTGCCTGGTACCTCTCTGCTTGTCATATAGTAGGATAAAATAATCGTATTTCCCATTACTACAGTGCTCAGTGGACAATATATATAACATGTAGAGTAAAAAAGAGATGCAACAAGCGTACAACCTCTTTGGTGAAGCCATGTCGATCTCAGCGTGATTAGCTTGGCCGGTGAGGATGCTCCGACTGACTTTGCTATCAGAGGAGGGGAAGAAGATCTTAGGCATCTGGAGATGGAGCCCGAGGTACTGCTCCACTGTGATGGAGGGTTTCATCGTTGGAGCAGCTCCGGTGAGTTGTACGACGCCGAGGCTGAAGCAGGACAAGAGAGACTAAGAACAACCTTAACCTAAGTGGAATTATAATAGCATCTCCAATACATGACGTAAAATACATAACCACAAAGTGCTAGATGTAAAATACATCAGCCGCTCATCTCTGAACTTAACTGTCGAAACTGAACCTAACTGTCGAAACTGAATTTTGTTGTCGAAACTGAATTTTGCTTTCGAAACTGGATGCACTAGCAAGGTGAGGCTACACGTCGGTCGACTGACTTTTTCATCTCTGGTCAGTCGATTTTGCAGCCGTTGGATACGAAATCAAGGGCATGCGGTTCATCTTCAACCTCCACCCCCCCTGAGCTACCAGCCACCACCGGCCAAACAGCAGCCCCCCGCCGCCCGCGGTCGGCGGTGCACCGCCCCGCCCGCCCCGAAAACAATCCCCACCGCCGGTCCGCCGCCGCCCTGGCCATCC
>NC_041385.1:99841043-99854869 GCF_002162155.2 Triticum dicoccoides
ATGCCGAGCTTTTTCTCTGACGATCCCCACGCCACCGCCCCGCCAACACCCCGCCGCCGCCGGCGACCACCGCCCCCATCCTGAACCCTAAGATAGATAGTGGGGTACCTCTTCGGCGAGCCCCCCTCCCCGTTGCGGCTGGTTCTTCCTTCACCCCGGCGAGCCCACCCCTTGGAAATCGACAGACCCAAAATTCGATTCAGTCGACTGAAGTGTAGCCAAATTGGAGCAGCATCGCAAGCAAGAGCAAGAGCGAGAGCAGCAGCAAGAGCAAGAGCAATAGCAAGAGCAGACCAGGCAGGGGACCGAGAGCAAGAGCAGATCAGCAGAGCAAGCGAGAGCTAAAGTAGAAGCAGCTCCTACTGATGTGGACGTCACCGCCGAGGGAGCGACGCCGTGGAGGAAGTGGCCGACGACGCCACCTTGGATGGAGCCGCGCCGTGTCAGCTCGGGACCGAGCGCCGGCAGCACCGTGAGATCGAATCAAGAAGAAAATGTGGCGATTAGTGTACAACCTCTTTGGTGGCGCCGATTAGGCCGCAGCTTCATCCGAGGAAACGGTGATGATGATGCTCTTCCGTGGTGCAGGTGAAGACGGTGGTGTGGGAATGGAGGTGGCGCGAAAGACGAGGGGAACGTCGGGGCAGCTCCTTGGAGGTGGAGCACGGGGTGGCTGAACCGGCGGGACGATGAGATCGATGACGGATCCTCATCCGGTATGGTGGATGAGGGACGTCGAGGTGTTGCTATGGACGACATCGTCTGGGAAGAAGCTCCGGCTGGGTGGCGGATGGAGCAGGGTGTGGGGGTTTCGTCGCAGGTTTTCGCGGCCTCGGTGTACGAATGGGTGGGTGGATGGGATGGCAGTGGGGAACCAAGGCTTAGAGACACGCTTGTCCGAAATGTGGGGTAAGTTACGAAAGTACCCCCCACCGATTTGCGGCGGTTCTTTCGGTTTAGGGGTACCACGGGCATTTCGCGTGTCAGGATTTCACAGGAGATGGGAGTTTTCGCGCGCGTTGTAATTTCGGAATAGCAAGGCGCGGGTTGAGATGGAGGGAGTTGTCGGAGCACAACGAGACAAAGATATATCTTAAATATTTTGGGCTAACAAGGCGCGGGTTGAAGAGGCGGGAGTTTCGCAGCACGATAGACAGAGACGCTAGCTTCAATTTTCGGCATAACAAGGCGCGGCTTGAAATTTCGGAAGAACAAGCTTAACGTGTACCCAAAAAAAGACAATTTGCACCTCAACACGCACAACACACACACAAACACCATTTAGACTAGAGTAAGGTACACGTGCATTGCACGCATGAGATTTGGCAACCAAATTATGAATAAATACCACATTATAGCATGCAAGCTTTGAGTCATATATGCATGATGTACATGTTCGTTTAATTCTTATAGTTCATTTCATTCAACATGATCTAGTTTTTATAAGAAAGCTAATCTATTTTAAGATTCATGGAATTGTGCGTTGTAAGACATAAAGTAAAAACAAATAATGGCAAATCATGTAAAAAAACATTTGGGCAATTATGATACGGAAGATTCTAGAACAAATAAGAAGTGCTTGTGTTTTGATGTTTGTGCATTATGCTTAAGTTCAACCATGGAGTCTTCTCTATTATACATGTGGCGAAATCTGGTGGAATCTAGATGATATCCAACGGCCAATAGTGCTCAAATTTGCCATCTTTGGACCTTCAGATTCTCCTCATCCAACGACCATCTTTCAAAGTTAAAGATACCCGCTCACAATACAAAAAATATATAATATAATATATATAGGGGTATAGATATAGATATGTGATGCGAAGCCGCCCATCATCTCCAATTACATGCACGGATGCGACATGGGCAAATGATGTCTGCCATCGGTATCTCAAAGTCAAATTAGTCTGACCTTGTTCAATGTGTATACATTACAACATGCTCGTTTCCAAAGCACACCGCGCAGATCTCCGTTATATTCATGCATGCATGGGTTTCAAACATCCGGATCTCTTATTCAAATATTTGAATTCAACTTTACATTGATTATGACCTCACTTATTCTTTTACACCCATACAATAGTCTTCTCTTTATAATTGTACCACTAACTTTCTCTCGTGCATGCATGCACACACACTACCAGTCGGCATTATCTATCGCACGCATGCAATATTTTTCTCCCGGTCGGTCTCCTGTGAAGGCACACACGCACACACATCCCCCTCTCCCTCGTACCGGGCATTCTTTATCTCTCACGCGTGCATGCGCAACGATCTATGTTCCTCTATGTATGTGTATATATAGCTAGGTCTTTCATAGTTTTGCACACAAACCGATCAATCGATATATCCAGTGAGGTCTTACCCTCTTTCCCATGTCCACATCGATCAATCTATACCTATCCCACGTCCACATCGATCAATCTATACCTCTCTATATAGGATTAACATAAATAGCTAATACACGCACATTAATTATATATCCAACATCCCCCTCTCATCATCCATGCCTTCCTCTTCATCTCTCAGATGCGTGCACAATGGCGAAGACAGGGGGCAGTAAGGGCCCTGCCCCCCCCCCTAACATCACTATATATCGAGGCTAATATGAATGTGATCATTAGACAATTGCTGCTAAAAAAGATTTAATTTCATAAATTGACCCTCCTCGTAAAGGATTAGCAATGCTTGGCCCCCTAGCTCATTTATATTTCATGGCTCCGCCACTGCGTGCAACAGCGCACGTGTTCGTCCCCTCTCTCTAAATATCGATCTCGCACTTGTGCATTCCTTCATAGTCTCCCTCCACTCGGCCCCTCGCACCATCTTCTAGCCCCCCACCAGATTTTGCCACATGTACAATCTAGCAGACTCCATGGTTGAACTTAAGCATAATGCACAAACCTCAAAACAACAGTGGTTCTCTTTTGTTCTAGAATCTTCCGTATGATAACTGCCCAAACTTTTTTTCTAGTTGAATTGCCATTATTTGTTTTTACTTTATGCTTTACAACGCACAATTCCATGAATCATAAAATAGATTAAGGGCTTCTTTGATTCAAAGGATTCTCAAAGGAATTTTGGAGGATTCTAATCATTAGGAATTTTTCCTATCTTGGTTGTTTGATTCGTAGGATTGTAAACCATAGGAATTTTTCCATATGATTCATTTTGCATTAGATTTCATTGGAAACATCGCATCCACTCAAACCTCTTTGAAATAATTCTGCGTTTTTTCTATGCACAATCAAACACTCGTACAATCCTGTAGGATTCAATACGACATTCCACTATAATTCCATGTTTTTCCTATTCACGCGTTCTTAGATTTTTTATAAAACTAATTTGATTTTGAATGAGATGAACTATAAGAATTAAACGAAGGGCTACATAACGCATATATGAATAAGAGCTTACATGCTATAGTGTGGTATTTATTCATAATTTGGTTGCAAAATCTGATGCGTGCAATGCACGTGTAAATTACTAATACTTCGAGTATGTGCAAAACACGTAAATTAGAATACCAATGGCACGCTACACAGTGTCTCTCTTACAGTTAATGAAGCCACGTGGCACATGTGGAGGCGTTGTCGCGACCTCCTTGCATGGATTGATCACAGTGACGTGCTGCTGGTTCCAGAAGAATGTACTCGTCCTCCCTGAGCCATACTAGCGGTACATGCACGAAGCAAAGATGTGCACGCACACACTCATTCCCTCGCACGCACACGCGGGTACACGGGCAGACGCAATTTTGTACCAAGATCCACCCCATGTGATAATTTGACGCATGTAAAGTCGTTCACTTCATTGATATTCAATTAATACAGCGCATGCAAATTGAGTGGACGTGGGGGCGGAAGAAAGACATTATTACTCCACTGCGCGCATTCAAGTAGTTAAATCGTGGGTTGCTAGTAGTACTTCCATTGGTCTCCTTCGTATTTTGTGCCAATTTTTGACAGTAACATAATATTTACGTATTTGAGCTGTGTAGTCTACTTGAAATTTATGTTCCACTAAACTCATCGGGAGCCGTTTCGGGCCTCGAAACCAAAACCATCAATTAATCTTTACCTTGTTCCCATCACATTTGAAAGCCTTCTCACACCTACTAGTACTACATACCAAACCTGCACGAGTTCCTGCTATGCAAGTATTAGTACTACTAGTGCTAGTACTTAGGTTATAAAAAGGGGAACTACCTAACCAAAAATTACTCTACCTTTCCTCCTCATAAGTGCTTCTTCTTCGTCCGTCGTTGCCATGGCCGGTGAGCAGAGCTCTAGGTCGAGAACTACTCGTAACATGGGAGCGGCAACCAAGGCTGCAGAAAAAAAGAGGGCTCGCCGCCACGCAGAGACCTCGAAAGATCTCTCACGGGAAGGCGATGGCTCCCAGGAGCGCCCTAGCCGCTGAGGCGAACATGCTGAGCCGGCGGAGTTGGAGTCGTTATCCCTCGATGGCATGCCTGATCAGCTCAATAAGCACCTCAATAAGCAGAAGGAGTTCATCCAAGGCTGGACGGAGTTGCTGAAGGAGAGCCTCGACGACATGCCTGCTGAGCTCAATCATCAGGGGGAGTTGACCGCCGGCTTGGTGATGTTGCTGAAGAAGAGCATTGCCTCAGAGAAGAAGGCGACCAGCGAAATCCTGCGACTTCAGGAGGACAAGGCAAAGCTCTGCCACGAGATCGACCTATTGAAGGAGAAGAACGCCAGCTGGGAGAAGCTGCATGAGAATAGTAGTTCCTCGATGAAGATGTTGCAGGCCCTCGTCATGGAACAGAAGGAGGAGTTGGCGAAGCTCCGCATCGAGCACCCAGCTGCTGTCAAGGTATGTAATGCGGCCGTGGAACAGATGATGAAGGCTCGTGTCGGGAAATCCCGCGTCATGGACAGAATGAAGAAGATGGCGGAGGAGACGCGCAAGGAGATGGAGGTCGTGGAGGCGATGAAGAAGCAGTTACGACTCCGCGGCAAATTAGATCATTTGGGGTGATAATCTTCCTTCTTATTTTGCTACTTTGTTTCATCTTTTGCTTCGGGTGTTTCGCCGCGCGTGTCACGTTCTCTGCGAGGCATGAATAGAATAATGGTTTTTGTTTTTTGAGGGAATGAATAGAACAATGCTAACAATGAGATGACTAGCAAATTAGATCATTTTTATCGCCATATGGAACTGGGATGCCGTGTTTCGTGCTCCTCCGCCGCAGTACTACTCCAATGGAAAACTTGAGTATACCGCACGGTTCTTTGCTCCTCCTCGATCAGGTCGTCGGCGCATTTATACGAGCAGTCAAGTCACAAGGCCCCGCCTTCCAGCAGTAATGAGCCATCAAATCACAAAGGCCCTCGCCTCTCGTGAAACCGACCAAGCTAGACTTCCCCGCCCTCTAGCCTTTTAAAAAATGTATACTTTTGTACAACAGTAGTTTCGATGGATTGGGCCATGGAGAAAAACTTGAAATTAAAAAAAAGGTGGTACATATAGAGAGCGCTCGTCGCCAAATTATGCATACAGTACTATTTAAAAGGCTAGTCACAATAATGGTGTCCAGCACAACCCACCCCTCAAATAAAACTAAGCACCCTCGAATTCTTTGACAAAATTAAGCACCCTGAAATTCTTTGACAACTAAACTGCTGGCTATATGATGTTGGCCATATATATTGTACGTATATAATGTGAATAAACGAGTGGTTGTACTATACCAACTAAAAGATGAAATGTGAGAAGTACTAATATGTACTTACTGAAGAGTTAAAGTAACAAGAAGAAACATAACATAGTTCTGCTGGGGGTCAGTGTTGGAAATATGCCCTAGAGGCAATAATAAAAGTATTATTATTATATTTCCTTGTTCATGATAATTGTCTTTTATTCATGCTATAACTGTATTATCCGGAAATCGTAATACACGTGTGAATACATAGACCACAATATGTCCCTAGTGAGCCTCTAGTTGACTAGCTCGTTGTGATCAACAGATAGTCATGGTTTCCTGGCTATGGACATTGGATGTCGTTGATAACGGGATCACATCATTAGGAGAATGATGTGATGGACAAGACCCAATCCTAAGACTAGCACAAAAGATCGTGTAGTTCATTTGCTAGAGCTTTGCCAATGTCAATTATCTCTTCCTTTGACCATGAGATCGTGTAACTCCTGGATACCGTAGGAGTGCTTTGGGTGTATCAAACGTCACAACGTAACTGGGTGACTATAAAGGTGCACTACAGGTATCTCCAAAAGTATCTATTGTTTTATGCGGATCGAGACTGGGATTTGTCACTCCGTGTAAACGGAGAGGTATCTCTGGGCCCACTCGGTAGGACATCATCATATGCGCAATGTGACCAAGGAGTTGATCACGGGATGATGTGTTGCGGAACGAGTAAAGTGACTTGCCGGTAACGAGATTGAACAAGGTATCGGTATACCGACGATCGAATCTCGGGCAAGTAACATACCGATAGACAAAAGGAATTGAATACGGGATCGATTGAGTCCTTGACATCGTGGTTCATCCGATGAGATCATCGTGGAACATGTGGGAGCCAACATGGGTGTCCAGATCCCGCTGTTGGTTATTGACTGGAGAACGTCTCGGTCATGTCTGCATGTCTCCCGAACCCGTAGGGTCTACACACTTAAGATTCGATGACGCTAGGGTTATAAAGGAAGCTTGTATGTGGTTACCAAATGTTGTTCGGAGTCCCGGATGAGATCCTGGACGTCACGAGGAGTTCCGGAATGGTCCGGAGGTAAAGATTTATATATAGGAAGTCCTGTTTCGGCCATCGGGACAAGTTTCGGGGTCATCGGTATTGTACCGGGACCACCGGAAGGGTCCCGGGGGCCCACCGGGTGGGGCCACCTGCCCCGGGGGGCCACATGGGCTGTAGGGGGTGCGCCTTCGCCTACATGGGCCAAGGGCACCAGCCCCAAGAGGCCCATGCGCCTGGGGAAACCCTAAAGGAAGAGTCCCAGCAGGGGAAGGCACCTCCTAGGTGCCTTGGGGGGGGAGGACTCCTCCCCTGGCCGCCGCCCCCTTGGAGATTGGATCTCCTAGGGGCTGGCGCACCCCCCCCTTGGGATCCCTATATATAGTGGGGTAGGAGGGCCTCCCAAACACACCTTATGCCTTTGGTGCAGCCCCTCCCTCTCTCCCAAGTTCTTCTCCTCTCCCATAGTGCTTGGCGAAGCCCTGCGGGATTGCCACGCTCCTCCACCACCACCACGCCGTTGTGCTGCTGTTGGATGGAGTCTTCCTCAACCTCTCCCTCCCTCCTTGCTGGATCAAGGCATGTGAGACGTCACCGGGCTGTACGTGTGTTGAACGTGGAGGTGCCGTACGTTCGGCACTTGATCATCGGTGATTTGAATCACGACGAGTACGACTCCATCAACCCCGTTCACTTGAACGCTTCCGCTTAGCGATCTACAAGGGTATGTAGATGCGCTCTCCTTTCTACTCGTTGCTGGTCTCTCCATAGATAGATCTTGGTGTTACGTAGGAAATTTTTTGAATTTCTGCTACGTTCCCCAACAGTGGTATCAGAGCTAGGTCTATTGCGTAGATTCTTTGCACAAGTAGAACACAAAGTAGTTGTGGGCGTTGATGTTGTTCAATATGCTTACCGTTACTAGTCCAATCTTGTTTCGACGGTATTGTGGGATGAAGCGGCCCGGACCGACCTTACACGTACTCTTACGTGAGACAGGTTCCACCGATTGACATGCACTTGGTGCATAAGGTGGCTAGCGGGTGCCAGTCTCTCCCACTTTAGTCGGAACGGATTCGATGAAAAGGGTCCTTATGAAGGGTAAATAGCAATTGGCATATCACGTTGTGGTTTTGCGTAGGTAAGAAACGTTCTTGCTAGAAACCCATAGCAGCCACGTAAAACATGCAACAACAATTAGAGGACGTCTAACTTGTTTTTGCAGGGTATGCTATGTGATGTGATATGGCCAAGAAGAATGTGATGAATGATATGTGATGTATGAGGTTGATCATGTTCTTGTAATAGGATTCACGACTTGCATGTCGATGAGTAAGACAACCGGCAGGAGCAATAGGAGTTGTCTTTATTTTTGTATGACCTGCGTGTCATTGAAGAACGCCATGTAAACTACTTTACTTTATTGCTAAACGCGTTAGTCATAGAAGTAGAAGTAGTCGTTGGCGTGACAACTTCATGAAGACACGATGATGGAGATCATGATGATGGAGATCATGGTGTCATGCCGGTGACGATGATGATCATGGAGCCCCGAAGATGAAGATCAAAAGGAGCAAAATGATATTGGCCATATCATGTCACTATTTGATTGCATGTGATGTTTATCATGTTTATGCATCTTGTTTACTTAGGACGACGGTAGTAAATAAGATGATCCCTTACAAAATTTCAAGAAGTGTTCTCCCCTAACTATGCACCGTTGCTACAGTTCGTCGCTTCTAAGCACCACGTGATGATCGGGTGTGATGGATTCTTACGTTCACATACAACGGGTGTAAGACAGTTTTACACAGCGAAAACACTTAGGGTTAACTTGACGAGCCTAGCATGTGCAGACATGGCCTCGGAACACAGAGACCGAAAGGTCGAGCATGAGTCGTATAGCAGATACGATCAACATGAAGATGTTCACCGATGATGACTAGTCCGTCTCACGTGATGATCGGACACGGCCTAGTTGACTCGGATCATGTGATCACTTAGATGACCAGAGGGATGTCTATCTGAGTGGGAGTTCATAAGATGAACTTAATTATCTTGAACATAGTCAAAAGACCTTTTTGCAAATTATGTCGTAGCTCGCGCTTTAGTTCTACTGTTTTAGATATGTTCCTAGAGAAAATTTAGTTGAAAGTTGATAGTAGCAATTATGCGGACAGTAGAAAGCTTATGTCCTTAATGCACTGCTCAGTGTGCTGAACCCCAAACGTCGTTTGTGGATGTTACGAACATCGGACATACATGTTTTGATAACTACGTGATAGTTTAGTTAAACGGTTTAGAATTGAGGCACCAAAGATGTTTTCGAAATGTCGCGGAACATATGAGATGTTTCGAGGGCTGAAATTGGGATTTCAGGCTCGTGCCCACGTCAAGAGGTATGAGACCTCCGGCGATTTTCTTAGCCTGCAAACTAAGGAAGAAAAGCTCAATCGTTGAGCTTGTGCTCAGATTGTCTGAGCACAACAATCACTTGAATCAAGTGGGAGTTGATCTTCCAGATGAGATAGTGATGTTTCTCCAAAGACATTGCCACCAAGCTACTAGAGCTTCATGATGAACTATAACATATCAGGGATAGATATGATGATCCTTTGAAATATTCGCGATGTTTGACACCGCGAAAGTAGAAATCAAGAAGGAGCATCAATTGTTGATGGTTGGTGAAACCGCTAGTTTAAAGAAGGGCAAGGGCAAGAAGGGATACTTCATGGAACGGCAAATCAGCTGCTGCACCAATGAAGAAACCCAAGGTTGAACCCAAACCCGAGACTAAGTGCTTCTGTAATAAGGGGAACAGTCACTAGAGCAGAATTACCCTAGATACTTGGTAGATGAGAAGGCTGGCAAGGTCGATAGAAGTATATTGGATATACATTATGTTAATGTGTACTTTACTAGTACTCCTAGTAGCACCAGGGTATTAGATACCGGTTCGGTTGCTAAGTGTTAGTAACTCGAAATAAAAGCTACGGAATAAAACGGAGACTAGCTAAAGGTGAGTTGACGATATGTGTTGGAAGTGTTTCCAAGTTTGATGTGATCTAACATCGCACGCTCCCTCTACCATCAAGATTAGTATTAAACCTGAATAAGTGCTCTTGCACCTAAAGGAATGGTTTATTGAATTTTGATCGTAGGGATACACATTTTCATGCCAAAAGATATAAGATAGTAATGATAGTACCACTTACTTGTGGCACTGCCATGTAAGTCATAATGGTATAAAACGCATGAAGAAGCTCCATGTTGATGGATCTTTGGACTCACTCGTTTTGAAAAGTTTGAGACATGCGAACCATGTCTATTGGTGTATATGCATGAAGAAACTCCATGCAAATGGACCGTTTGGACTCACTTGATTTTGAATCACTTGAGATTTGCAAATCATACCACATGGACAAGATGACTGAAAAGCCTCACTTTCAGTAAAATGGAACAAGATAGCAACTTGTTGGAAGCAACACATTTTGATGTGTGCAGTCCAATGAGTGCTGAGGCATGCAGTGAATATCGTTATGTTCTTACTTCACAGATGATTCGAGTAGATGTAGAGAATATTTACTTGATGAAACACAAGTCTGAATTATTGAATGGTTCAAGTAATTTCAGAGTGAAGTAGGAGATCATTGTGACAAGAGGATAAAATGTCTATGATACGTTCATAGAGATGAATATGTAAGTTACGAGTTTTGGCACACAATTAAGACATTGTGGAAATTGTTTCATAATTAATACCGCCTGGAACACCATAGTATGATGGTGTGTCCGAACATCATAGTTGCACCCTATTGGATATGGTGCGTACCATGATGTCTCTTATCGAATTACCACTATCATTCATGGGTTAGGCATTAGAGACAACCACATTCACTTTAAATAGGGCACCACATAATTCCGTTGAAATGACACCGTATGAATTATGGTTTAGAGAAACCTAAGTTGTCGTTTCTTGAAAGTTTGGGGCTGCGACGCTTATGTGAAAAAGTTTCAGGATTAAGCTCGAACCCAAAGCGGATAAAATGCATCTTCATAGGACACCCAAAACAGTTGGGTATACCTCCTAATTCAGATCCGAAAGCAATATGGATTGTTTCTTGAATCGGGTCCTTTCTCGAGGAAAGGTTTCTCTCGAAAGAGTTGAGTGGGAGGATGGTGGAGACTTGATGAGGTTACTGAACCGTCTCTTCAACTAGTGTGTGGCAGGGCACAGGAAGTTGTTCCTGTGGCACCTACACCAATTGAAGTGGAAGCTTATGATATTGATCATGAAGTTTCGGATCAAATCACTACCGTACCTCGTAGGGTGACAAGGATACGTACTACTTCAGAGTGGTACAGTAATCCTGTCTTGAAGGTCATGTTGCTAGACAACAATGAACCTACGAGCTATGGAGAAGCGATGGTGGGCCCGGATTCCGACAAATGGTTAGAAGCCATAAAGTCCGAGATAGGATCCATGTATCAGAACAAAGCATGGACTTTGGTGGACTTGCCCGATGATCGGCAAGCCATTGAGATAAATGGATCTTTAAGAAGAATACGGACGTGGATGGTAATGTCACCGTCCATGAAGCTCGACTTGTGGCGAAGAATTTTTCACAAGTTCAAGGAGTTGACTACGATGAGATTTTCTCATTCGTAGCGATGCTTAAAGTCCGTCGGAATCATGTTAGCATTGGCTGCATTTATGAAATCTGGCAGATGGATGTCAAGACAAGTTTCCTTACCAGTTTTTGTAAGGAAAGGTTGTATGTGATACAATCAGAAAACTTTTGTCAATCCTAAGGATGCTAAAAGGTATGCTAGCTCCAGCGATCCTTCTAAGGACTGGAGTAAGCATCTCGGAGTTGGAATGTACACTTTGATGAGATGATCAAAGATTTTGGGTTTGTACAAAGTTTATGAGAAACTTGTATTTCCAAAGAAGTGAGTGGGAGCACTATAGAATTTCTGATGAGTATATGTTGTTGACATATTGTTGATCAGAAATGACGTAGAATTTCTGGAAAGCATATAGGGTTATTTTGAAAGTGTTTTTCAATGGAAAGCCTGGATTAAGCTATTTGAACATTGAGCATCAAGATCTATAAGGATAGATCAAAATGCTTAATAATACTTTCAAATGAGCACATACCTTGACATGATCTTGAAGGTGTTCAAGATGGACCAGTCAAAGAAGGAGTTCTTGCCTGAGTTGTAAGGTACGAAGTTAAGACTTAAAGCTCGACCACGGCAGAATAGAGAGAAAGGACGAAGGTCGTCCCCTATGCTTAAGACGTAGGCTCTTCAGTATGCTATGCTATGTACCGCACCTGAAGTGTGCCTTGCCATGAGTCAGTCAAGGGGTACAAGAATGATCCAAGAATGGATCATAGTACAGCGGTCAAAGTTATCCTTAGTAACTAGTGGACTAAGGAATTTTCTCGGTCATGGAGGTGATAAAGAGTTCGACGTAAAGAGTTACGACGATGCAAGCTTGACACCTATCCGGATAGCTCTGGTTAGAGAGACCGGATACATATAATGGAGCAATAATTTAGGATAGCTCCAAGTAGAACAGTTGTTTGGAATAGCTCCAAATAGAGCGTGGTAGCTGCATCTAGGAGATGACATAGAGATTTGTAAAGCACACATGGATCTGAAAGGTTCAGACCTGTTGACTAAAACCTCTCTCACAAGCAACATGATCAAACATAAAACTCATTGAGTGTTAATCACATAGTGATGTGAACTAGACTACTGACTCTAGTAAACTCTTGGGTATTAGTCACATGGTGATGTGACCTGTGAGTGTTAATCACATGGCGATGTGAACTAGATTATTGACTCTAGTGCAAGTGGGAGACTGTTGGAAATATGCCCTAGAGGCAATAATAAAAGTATTATTATTATATTTCCTTGTTCATGATAATTGTCTTTTATTCATGCTATAACTGTATTATCCGGAAATCGTAATACACGTGTGAATACATAGACCACAATATGTCCCTAGTGAGCCTCTAGTTGACTAGCTCGTTGTGATCAACAGATAGTCGTGGTTTCCTGGCTATGGACATTGGATGTCGTTGATAACGGGATCACATCATTAGGAGAATGATGTGATGGACAAGACCCAATCCTAAGACTAGCACAAAAGATCGTGTAGTTCATTTGCTAGAGCTTTGCCAATGTCAAGTATCTCTTCCTTTGACCATGAGATCGTGTAAGTCCTGGATACCGTAGGAGTGCTTTGGGTGTATCAAACGTCACAACGTAACTGGGTGACTATAAAGGTGCACTACAGGTATCTCCGAAAGTATCTATTGTTTTATGCGGACCGAGACTGGGATTTGTCACTCCGTGTAAACAGAGAGGTATCTCTGGGCCCACTCGGTAGGACATCATCATATGCGCAATGTGACCAAGGAGTTGATCACGGGATGATGTGTTGCGGAACGAGTAAAGTGACTTGCCGGTAACGAGATTGAACAAGGTATCGGTATACCGACGATCGAATCTCGGGCAAGTAACATACCGATAGACAAAAGGAATTGAATACGGGATCGATTGAGTCCTTGACATCGTGGTTCATCCGATGAGATCATCGTGGAACATGTGGGAGCCAACATGGGTATCCAGATCCCGCTGTTGGTTATTGACTAGAGAACGTCTCGGTCATGTCTGCATGTCTCCCGAACCCGTAGGGTCTACACACTTAAGGTTCGATGACGCTAGGGTTATAAAGGAAGCTTGTATGTGGTTACCGAATGTTGTTCAGAGTCCCGGATGAGATCCCGGACGTCACGAGGAGTTCCGGAATGGTCCGGAGGTAAAGATTTATATATAGGAAGTCCTGTTTCGACCATCGGGACAAGTTTCGGGGTCATCGGTATTGTACCGGGACCACCGGAAGGGTCCCGGGGGCCCACCGGGTGGGGCCACCTGCCCCGGGGGGCCACATGGGCTGTAGGGGGTGCGCCTTGGCCTACATGGGCCAAGGGCACCAGCCCCAAGAGGCCCATGCGCCTGGGGAAACCCTAAAGGAAGAGTCCCAGCAAGGGAAGGCACCTCCTAGGTGCCTTGGGGGGG
>NC_041385.1:99855246-99911921 GCF_002162155.2 Triticum dicoccoides
GAGGACTCCTCCCCTGGCCGCCGCCCCCTTGGAGATTGGATCTCCTAGGGGCTGGCGCACCCCCCCCTTGGGATCCCTATATATAGTGGGGTAGGAGGGCCTCCCAAACACAACTTATGCCTTTGGTGCAGCCCCTCCCTCTCTCCCAAGTTCTTCTCCTCTCCCATAGTGCTTGGCGAAGCCCTGCGGGATTGCCACGCTCCTCCACCACCACCACGCCGTTGTGCTGCTGTTGGATGGAGTCTTCCTCAACCTCTCCCTCCCTCCTTGCTGGATCAAGGCGTGGGAGACGTCACCGGGCTGTACGTGTGTTGAACGTGGAGGTGCCGTCCGTTCGGCACTTGATCATCGGTGATTTGAATCACGACGAGTACGACTCCATCAACCCCGTTCACTTGAACGCTTCCGCTTAGCGATCTACAAGGGTATGTAGATGCACTCTCCTTTCTACTCGTTGCTGGTCTCTCCATAGATAGATCTTGGTGTTACGTAGGAAATTTTTTGAATTTCTGCTACGTTCCCCAACAGTCAGCACAACACACCCCTCAAATTAAATTAAGCACACCTGAAATTAAACTTTGCAACTATTCTGGTAGACACTGCATTAGAACCACCATGAGCAACGACACTGCCACCTTACTCGGAGTCCTCGTCCACGTCCTCGACTTCGTCCTTGTCCCTCTTCCTCTTGGCCGATACTTCTTTGCTTGAACCGCCAACTTGGCTATTGCTCTTCCTCCAACCCTTGTAGATATTGAAACAAAGGTAGCCATCCATTGCAACGTATTGGATGTGGTCTATATCTAGTACATTCCGCTGCCATGCATGACGATGAAACGTGTATGGAGGTTTCTCCAGTTTACCATACGAAGGATGAACCATGGCTCCTGCCAAGGTCAAAATTGAAGGCTGGCGAGAGGACACCAGCCGATTCTTTTGGAGGTCGAAGGTGTTGCCTACAACGAGGCCTATCTGACGCAGGACTTCTTTGTTGTTACCAAATTCTACAATAATGAATTTCACTAGGTTGTTCTCGAGGAAGTCCTTAAAATCCTGGCACTCAACATCGGCATGGCATATGTGGTAGACCAAGAATAAGTCATGCACGCAAACCTGGATCACGGCGGTATTCTTCCTCTCTTCGTCCTTTAGATCCTTCTCTTGTCCCACAACTGTGGTGTACTCAACATCTAGCCCGGCGACCCACTCATCATGTGAGTCTTCGAACATGCGTCTGAAGCGAGAAAGGCATCCTTTCACCATCGCGGAAGAACGTGTGTACATGACGTCGAAGTCATCGCCGGTGATGGTTCTAACCTTATACTCACCGCCGATCGGGGAGATTTGGGACGCCATGGATTTGGGAGGATGGTTAGGATTAGTGGAACTGCCGTAATGTGAATGTACGGGACGACTAGGACTGAACCGCCATAGTATTAAAGGACGTGCGGGAAAGAGTAGGAGCGAACTGCCAGCATGCGAACGGCAGGGTAGTGGCTTTCCATTCTGTCATGATACGAGCTTCCGAGAGCCCTTGGATCAGAGATCGAACGGTTGCATGTCGTGATTCTATACCAATGGTTGAATATCCTATCCTGGAGGGTTATTCTGCAAATTTTCAGCAACTTAGCATGCGACCGTTTGATCTCAGATCCAAGGGCTGCTTGCAGCCCGTATCATGGTCGCGCCTACCATGACCATCGCGTCGCTCACGCGATCGCGCCCTTGGAGATTTAACACGGTGCGTTAGGCTATCTGATGTTGGCATGTCATACATAGTCATCACTTAGTCACTCATACTACAACAAGGTTGGCTATAAGGTTGGCTATAAGTGTATTTTTTTACTCCTCTCTATCTCTTTCTTCGTACTCCCTCCGTCCCATAATATAAGAATGTTTTTGACACTAGTGTAGTGCCAAAAACGTTCATATATTATGGGACACATGGAGTACTAGTATTTATTGCATTTCCCAAGGAGTGACCTCTTCCAATGAAATGGTGTTGCTAAGTTTGCTTCATATAATTAGCTATAGACTCAAAATTGTATTTTCACCTAGGTACACGCGCTTAGCACCATTTCTTCCTTGGGTCACAAAACTAGTCTCTCTCTTCTTGATTAACTTGCCACATTAGACTTTATGCCTATGTGGCAAGCTTAAGCACTTGTAGGAGCAAGTAAGTACAATAGTGCGCTTTGTCTGGCATTTTTGCATATGTGGAGGAAATAGAGGCAAGGAAAAAGTGGAGAAGTGGGCTCTCATGCAAGAGCCAGCCTCTACTACTACATGGTGGAGCATTGGGAGAGGCACCTGTATGGAGGTGGTCAGGAATCGGGAGACTCACGCCGGTTGTAGCGCCGCAGTTAAAATGATAATGGCAAGTCAAATCACGGGACCCCACCTGTCCAGCAGTAACTCGCTGTGAAATCATACAACCCTACATTTGCAGCAGCCTACTCCCTCGTCTTCTCGCGTCTCTGTCGAACCAACTAGGTGGAACTGTCCCGCCGCCTACCGGGCAGGAAAAGCCCCGCCCTCGACTTTTAAATAGTATTCAGTATACTAATTTTGTATCCATGGATTGTGTCCGCGCCATGGAGCAAAGCGTCTAGAAAAAGGCGGTACACATGTACGGAGTATACAGCACGCATGTCGCGTTCGCGTCGCACCCCAGACGGTCGGTCGGTCTGGCACGCTGCTCTCCGAATGGAACGCGTGTCATATTGCGTTCGCACACACATGTGGGACGGAAATTGAGAATCGACCATAGGCACACTCCCCGGCCCTGCAAGTCGGGTGACTTAATAGAAGAGGGAGACGAGCGATAGTACTAGAGAAGTGTTGTACTACGTTGGTGCCTGGACGATCCCTGCAAGACATGGAAGATCAGTTCGTCCATGCATGTGACCAGACTCCAGCAGACACGCCTGGATTGGCTATCATCTACATATCGTGTAGGATGTGTTGTACTTGGCTGTAGTTGTGGTGAGAAATCTAAAAAAGGTTTCTTGTCATCTCGCAAAATTATGTGTCATGTGCTTCTGATCACTGCAGGGGTTAAACAACGACAACTGAGTTGGGCTAGTCATTGGGGGCACATGCACGAACAGTGACTACTCGGCTGCCATCTAGGTAAAGCCGGCTATGTTAATTAGGACATCTATCGACGGACCCCTTTTCTATGAGTTTATCTTTAATTTGAGCTTTGTTCCTCATCTAGTGTGTCCGTCGGGTTTCATGTTGTCTCCTTTGGGTAGTCAGGTTATGATTTCTTGTCATGTGGCATTTTTTCGTGTTATATGTCATAATTCGGTGCTTCAGATCAAAATGACAACAACTGTGCCTCCGGGCCACGTGCATGAAGACTTCTCGACAGTCATTGACGAGGTCAAGCCGGCTCCGGTAGACAAAAGAAAACTAAGTACTACTCCACTATATAGGTAGGAGCCTCTGCACTTTCTTGCTTGTGTTGCTCTCTTCACACCGTCTCGGCCTCTCCAGATCTAAACACGACAGCGGTGGCCACACACTCTCTCTCTCTCTGCTCACCGCTGGTCACAGATCCAGCCGGATCCTGTCCGCCGGGGAAGGTGAGAAGGTGCAACATTCACGCGGTTGTCCTCGGCTACGGCTCTTACCCACTGCTGGGCGCGTCCCGATCAGCCTGCCTAGCCGTTCTCTCCCAAGCACCACTGGTGAGGGAGGGCCTCCGACCCCTTCTTCCTTGCTGCCGTAGTGTGGGCAGATCCGGCCTCCCGCCGCCCACCTAGAGACATCACGGCGACCATCAAATATAACTTCCTTCTAAACCGGCCTTGCTCTACTTCCAGAGGTCCTGACGTCACTGCATTTGTAACTTTTACTATTTCTCAGGCCCCTCGTAGATAGGATCGATTGGCTGTTCGAAAACCACCTAAGTTTTTTACGTTTAAGAGGTAAAACTAGTTCATGCACTCGAATCTAGCACTACTTGCTTCAAACAAGGAAGAAAGGGGGTGGGGTGGGGGGAGGATTTGTTAACTGAATCTAGGACTTGCTCGAAAGAGGAAATAATGGGGGCGAAAAGTAGTAGAGACTGGCTATCCAACTGGTCTCTAGGTCTAATAGGGAAATAAAGGGAAACGCAGTACAAATTCAATATAAACCCGATCTATTGGTTGAAAAAGGAAAGAAAGTGGGGACTTGGGGACAAGTCAACAGAGTAAGTCCAGCACTAGATTTGCTAGCCTCGCACAGTATAAGGTGGCTGTACCGAACAAAAATGGGACCAACCCAGATATCCTGTTCCGATGTTTGTTGGCCCGAGCTACTCTTATGTAATGCCACTGGTAAAATGTAGCAGTCGCACTATTAAAAGTAAGGACACGTTAAACCAATGTTGTTTTCAGTGTAATGCCCCCAGTAATATGAATCAATGGCACTTTTTTACATGTCCTGCTAAAATTTCCCATTACGATAAGTTGGTTCTTTTCGTTAGAAATGCAACTGTCCTGGTCCGCCTACTCTCCCGTGCCCAAAGTAATGTCGAATTTAACGGTTGTCATAGTAAATCCTGATGCCCACACTAATATCTAGCAATGCCACTGCTTTAGAAATTGCTACTGTCCTTGTAGGATTGCCATTCAGATAAGGAACATGCTTCTTTTCATTTGATGCATGTTTCATCACTTGTTAGTTCTTAGTCACCCTCCTTTCCACCTTTTTTGTGCAAACAGAGATATACATTTCACGCTCGATCTTAGTTGAACTGCACAAATGATATCCAAATTATAGTTGAGCATTCTAGGAGCTTCACAACCAACCTTGATGTTGCTCAATTTTATTGCAACTAATGAAGAAGAAGCTCTGTGGGTTTCATTTTCTGGTGGAAATGGAACCGGGGCTGGAGCCCTTTTCTTAAAAAATTTTTGAAGAAGAAGCTGCTAGCTCACGGGACATTGCTTCATTTTAGGTGAACTGCACCAAAAGATCCCATGAATTGAATCATCCATGTTGGTGACTGAAAGAGCCAGCTTCAGCATCCCAGTCTAAGCACCCCCGGGCTCCATCCTTGCGACGCACGGTACACCTCATTTGCCACCTGCTCGACCCTAGTGTCACTGATAAAATGAAGTAATAATACAGTTAAAATAGAGCGAGTGTCATCTCTATCATTTCATTTCAAATGTAGATAAAGAAAGTGCTTCTCTTTGTTAAAGTATGTTTCATCAACTAGTCCCATTTTTAATGTTTAAGCGTTTCTGCAAACTGGGGTGCTTAATTTTAGTTGATATGTACAAAAATAGAGATTTGAACGTATCAAGGCGCCTCCTTGTACTACTGCTGTACACTGATGTTCTTCATTGGCAGAAGGTGTATCTGGGAGACTTGGGACGATGTCCAGTATGAGGCGTACCATATGAGGCGTCGCAGGGCCCATCTCGCCCTCGCAGCATGGCATACTATGATACTATCACAATATTTTCTTCTATTTATTTTGTGTGTTTCATCAACTAGTGCCACTATAATGTAATCACGCTTTTTCATTATCTATGCAAACAGGGTTATTTAGCTGCATTTTGGTGGAACTGCACAAATGTACGTATGGAACAGGCATATATGCAGAGTGTGAGGTGTGCCAAGTAAAAATTACCGACACCAACCATGCTGCATGCACGCATTGGCATCCACCACAACCAGTGGGATGTGTGGCACTCTCTATGGACGGATCTTTCTCGGCAGCAAATCCTCTAACCAAATACTAGTAGCTTATATTGGCAGTTTTCTAGGGAGTACTCTTTTCTGAAATAAGCACCAATCTATTTTTCTTTATTTGTACACTGTGTCACAACTTTGACCCAAAGGTCGAGAGCTATTTTAGGGTGATTGGAGTAGTACTCGGAGACTGATTGTAAGCATGATTTTCATTAGCTTTCACACTAATAGTAAGCATGAGCAGGTGGAAGATTAGGTTAGTGCGAAGCTTACCTTAAACCCTACCGCCGCCGTTGAAACGAGGCGAGCGTCGAGGGAACCGTGGAGAACATCGGGGAAGCGACATCACGCCATCTGGCCTCCTCTTGCGGTGGGAGAATGAATACTCGTGTGGCTCCGGCTAGCTCTGCACCTTCACGAATGGCACACCATACTTGATCGATTCGTTATCCTCTAGGTGCTCGACCTTCGACCTGTACGCCCACCACCTCCGTCTGACTATCGCCTCGGGCGAATCTGTCTGCTCCATCGCCCATAGGAGATACTCGATGAACTCGGAGGACTGCGGCGTGACTGCTGCCGAGGAGTACATGTACATCGCCGCCCTAATCGCCGCTGTCTCGCTCTTTCGCATACATTACCACATGGCCCGCACCGTCCTCGAAATCTCCCACTCATTGTCAAACCAACTAAGGATCTCCTTCAATCTGGCTAACTTTGCCTGGTCGCCGCCGGTGATCTGCCTGATTCGCTGCTGCATCCTCACCATAGATGTCATTCTGAGTGGTCCGGTGCTAGCTTTGGAAGATGGGAGGAGAGACGGTGGTCTTGCAATAGAGAAGAGGGAGAGGAGAGGAGGTGGTTTTGGAATGGAGATGATGGAGAGGAGAGGAGGTGGTTTTGCAATGGAGAGAAGATCAGAAGAGGGAGAGGCGAGACGGTGGTTTTGGAATGGAGATGATGGAGAGGAGAGAAGGTGGTTTTTGAATGGAGATGGTGGAGAGGAGAGGAGGTGGTTTTGCAATGGAGAAGATCACAAGAGGGAGAGGCGATACGGTGGTTTTGGAATGGAGATGATGGAGAGGAGAGGAGGTGGTTTTGCAATGGAGAAGATTAGAAGAGGGAGAGGCAAGACGGTGGTTTTGGAATGGAGATGATGGAGAGGAGAGGAGGTGGTTTCGCAATGGAGAAGAGGGAGAGGAGCGTGCGGCAGCGATTTAGGATTGGGCGAAGGGGCGGACGCGCTGTGACTGGATCAAAATCAAAATCAATTTACCCTTCAATTAAGAAAGCGACCCCACATTAACTAGTCTCCCTTTTATTCTAGGCCATAATTGACCATGATTTTCGCACATAAAATATATGTTATACGTTGCAAAAATAATATAATTTGAAAGTACATTCAGATACGAACCAAACTATACAATTTTTGGTGACATGCATTCACATTTTGCTTGTCACATACAGTACGTGGTCAAACTTTGACCCAAAATACGCAAAACAACAAAAAAATACTTCCAAGACCAGCGCCGCTCTTCCGCTCTTCTCCTGTTCCAATCTAAATCCACCGCCGCTCCTCTCCTGTTCCAATTGAAATCCAGTGCCGCTCCTCTCCTCTTCCATTTCAAAACCACCACCCCTCCTCTCCTGTTCCAGTCCAAAACCAGCATCGCTCCTCTCCCATTCTAATCTAAAACCAGCGCCGCTCCTATCCTATTCCATTCAAAAACCACCGCCGGCGAGTGAAGGTGCTGTGGAGAAGTAGATCGAAGGAGGAGTACAACCGATACATGAGGATCGCACACGGCGACCCTGTGAAGCTAGCTAGGATGTTGGAGATACAGTCTTGGTTTGACAACAAGGACCAACTAGCGGTGACGGTGACATCCATGGCCAAATATCTGCAACAGAGCGAAAAGGCGGCGATACTCCCGGAGGGAGTCGCGCCGGAGTACATAGATGAGGGAGTCCTGGACTAGGGGGTGTCCGGATAGCCGAACTATCATCATCGGCCGAACTCCAAGACTATGAAGATACAAGATTGAAGACTTCGTCCCGTGTTCGGATGGGACTTTCCTTGGCGTGGAAGGCAAGCTTGGCTATACAGATATGTAGATCTCCTACCATTGTAACCGACTCTGTGTAACCCTAGCCCTCTCCCTTGTCTATGTAAACCGGATGGTTTTAGTCCGTAGGACATAACAACAATCATACCATAGGCTAGCTTCTAGGGTTTAGCCTCCTTGATCTCGTGGTAGATCTACTCTTGTAATACCCACATCATCAATATCAATCAAGTAGGACGTAGGGTTTTACCTCCATCAAGAGGGCCCGAACCTGGGTAAAACATTGTGTCCCTTGTCTCCTGTTACCATCCGCCTAGATGCACAGTTCGGGACCCCCTACCCGAGATCCGCCGGTTTTGACACCGACATTGGTGCTTTCATTGAGAGTTCCTATGTCACTACTAGAAAAAGGCCTACTAATGGCGCACCGGTTTTGCCTACTAATGGCGCACTACCGGTACGCCATTACTAGCACGCCACTAGTATTTTTTACTAATGGCGTACCACTGGTGCGCCATTAGTATCTAGTATACTAATGGCGCACCATGTAGTGCGCCATTAGTATCTGGTATACTAATGGCGCACCACAGAGAAGTGCGCCATTAGTAACATTTTTTTTTAAAATTTTATCAGAATTTTTTTTATTTTTTTTTAAATTTTTTTAATTTTTTTTAAAAGAAAATCAAGTTTTTTTCATTTTTTCTTAATCTGAGTTCACTATGGCTTAATATCGGGTCAATATGCTTAATCTCAGGTCAAATCGCACTCCGTGGTCAAACTTCCCGAAAGGTCACCCATCCTCACAGTACTCTATCCAACCCCAGCAACAGCTCACTTCACAGGCACTTGTTGATATATCTAGCATGTCTTGTTCATGTTCATGACTATGATGAAATTTTGAAAAATATTTCAAACTTCCCGGTCATATTACGTATCATTTTTTGAAAAAAAATTCAAAACCAATTTTTTTTCTGTTACTAGTGGCGCACCACATCCACGGTGCGCCACTAGTAAGTTTGAATTTTTTTGAATTTTTTTGCCTCTAGATCTTGAAAGCCCCGTAACTTTTTTTCTGTTAGGTTTTTGGGGATTTTGAAAATGTTTAACGGGGTTCCCCCGGTTAATTTTGGATGTAACTTTTCGAGTAGATGATTTTTCAGATAAAAAACTTTTTCATCCGAGTTCGTATGCAAAAGTTATGCCCATTTTACAAATTTCCAGAGAGATTTTGCAAATAAAGTCGAAATTCATATTTGTAAATTTTCCCAACAACGAGAGCACATATCACATGGGAAACATATTTTCTTTTATTTTTTTGACATTTCCATCATTTTCTTTTATTTTTTTAAACTGAAAAGGCGATCCACTAGGGGGGGTGCATTCGGTGTTGGGGCAAGTTAGTAATGGCGCACCGTGGGGTGGTGCGCCATTACTAGTTTTGAAAAAAAATTGATATTTTTTTTGATTTTTTTTTTGAAAAAAACTTACTAATGGCGCACTAGTGGACAATGCGCCATTACTAGTCAAAACTAGTAATGGCGCACCGAGACATGGTGCACCATTAGTAACAAATTTTTTTTTACTTTTTTTTCGAAACTACTAATGGCGCACGACGGATGTGGTGCGCCATTACTATGTCAATTAGTAATGGCGCACTATACAACGGTGCGCCATTAGTAACAAATTTTTTTTTTATGTTTTTTTTCAAAACTACTAATGGCGCACCACACACCAGGTGCGCCATTATTAATATATTACTGATGGCGCACCGAGACATGGTGCGCCATTAGAATATAGTAATGGCGCACCACATCACAGGTGCGCCATTAGTGGCCATTCCATCTATAGCCCTTTTTGTAGTAGTGTGTGTCGTCACCGATAGGCTCGATGGCTCCTTGGATCATCAACAACGACGCGGTCCAGGGTGAGACTTTTCTCCCCGGACAGATCTTCGTATTCGGTGGCTTTGCACTGCGGGCCAATTCGTTTGGCCATCTGGAGCAGATCGAAAGCTACGCCCCTGGTCGTCAGGTCAGATTTGGAAGTCTTAATTTCACGGCTGACGTCCGCGGAGACTTAATCTTCAATGAATTTGAGCCACAGCCGAGCGCGCCGCACTGTCACGACGGGCATGATTTAGCTCTGCTGCCAGATAGTGCCCTCGAGGCCGGACAGGAGTCCGCTCCAACCCTCGATTCGGAGCCGGCTGTGCAGATCGAGGACGGGTGGTTAGACACCGCCTCGGGGGCTACAACCTCTACGGCGATAGAGCCGAATACTGACTTTGTCCCTTCTGAAGCTCGTGACTCCAAGGTGCCGGACTCCTTGCCGGACTCCGAACCTCCCACGCCCCCTCCAATCGAATCCGATTGGGCGCCGATTATGGAGTTCACCGCTGCGGACATCTTTCAGCACTCATCTTTGGACAACATCCTGAGTTCGCTAAAGTATCTCTCCTTATCAGGAGAGCCCTGGCCGGACTGCGGTCAGGACGGTTGGGATGCGGACGGCGAAGAAATTCAAGACCCACCCACCACCCACTTAGTAGCTGTTGTCGACGATCTAACCGACATGCTAGACTTCGACTCCGAAGACATCGACGGTATGGACGACGATGCCGAAGACGACCAACAACCAGCGCCTACTGGGCACTGGAAAGCCACCTCGTCATACGACATATACATGGTGGATATCCCAAAGGATGGGAATGGCAAAGGAACAACGGAGGATAACAAGAAACATCCCAAGCGCCGGCATCAGCGGCGCCGCTCTAAATCCCGCCACAGCAAGAATGGCGATTCCGGCACCGGAGATAATAATATCCCAGACAGTGCCGAAGACAACCCCCTCCAGCAAGATTCCGGCACCGGAGATAATAATACCCCAGACAGTGCTAAAGACAACCCCCTCCAGCAAGATTCAGCATAGGAGGACGGAGATGCCAGCCCTCATGAGAGAGCGGCTGACGAAGAGGTAGAGGATGATAATTACATGCCTCCGTCCGGAGACGAGGCAAGCCTCGACGACGACGAATTTATCGTGCCAGAGGATCCCATCGAACAAGAGCGTTTTAAACGCAGGCTTATGGCCACGGCAAACAGCCTCAAGAAAAAGAAGCAACAACTTAGAGCTGAGCAGGATCTGCTAGCCGACAGATGGACTGAAGTCCTCGCGGCCGAAGAGCATGAGCTCGGACGCCCCTCCAAAAGCTACCCCAAACGCAAGTTGCTCCCCCAATTAGAGGAGGAGGCATATAAACCTGCATCACCAGAGCACAATGCGGCTGACCGGCCACCTCGTGGCCGCGATAGAGAGGCCTCTAGGCCCTCCACTAGAACCGTACCCCGGCATCGCTCGAAAAGCACAAGGGCACAGGGGAATGCTCCGGACATGCGAGATATATTGGAGGATAAGGCAAGACAATCAAGATCGATCTACGGATCGCGTGGGCGCCCCATGATAGGTGATGACAACCGTCACGCCGGACACAGTAAGTCCGGCCGGGCCGAACACAATAGACAAAGCTCGTTGGAGCTCCGTCGCGATATAGCCCAATACAGAGGCGCCGCACACCCACTATGCTTCACAGATGAAGTAATGGATCATCAAATCCCCGAAGGGTTTAAACCCGTGAATATTGAATCCTATGATGGCACAACAGACCCCACGGTTTGGGTAGAAGACCATCTCCTTCATATCCACATGGCCCGCGGTGACGATCTTCACGCCATCAAATACCTCCAACTCAAGCTTAAAGGACCAGCTCGGCATTGGCTTAACAACTTGCCAGCAGAATCAATTGGGTGTTGGGAGGACCTGGAAGCCGCATTCCTTGATAACTTCCAGGGCACGTATGTCCGACCACCAGACGCTGACGACCTAAGCCACATAATTCAGCAGCCAGACGAATCGGCCAGACAATTCTGGACACAGTTCTTGACTAAGAAAAATCAAATCGTCGACTATCCGGATGCGGAGGCCCTCGCGGCCTTCAAACATAACATCCGCGACGAATGGCTTGCCCGACACCTGGGACAGGAAAAGCCGAAATCCATGGCAGCCCTCACATCACTCATGACCCGCTTCTGCGCGGGAGAGGACTGTTGGGGAACATAGTAATTTCAAAAAATTTCCTACGATCACGCAAGATCATGGTGATGGCATAGCAACGAGAGGGGAGAGTGTTGTCCATGTACCCTCGTAGACCGTAAGCGGAAGCGTTATGACAACGCGGTTGATGTAGTCGTACGTCTTCACGATCCGACCGATCCAAGCACCGAACGCACGGCACCTCCGAGTTCAGCACACGTTCAGCTCGATGACGATCCTCGGGCTCCGATCCATCAAAGCTTCGGGGATGAGTTCCGTCAGCACGACGGCGTGGTACTGATGATGATGTTCTACCGGCGTAGGGCTTCGCCTAAACTCCGCGACGATATGACCGAGGTGGAATATGGTGGAGGGGGGCACCGCACACGGCTAAGGAACGATCCGTAGATCAACTTGTGTTGTGCCTAGAGGTGCCCCCCTGCCCCCGTATATAAAGGAGCAAGGGGGGAGGGGGCGGCCGGCCTAGGAGGGGCGCACCAAGGGGAGTCCTACTCCGACTCCCTCCTTCCTTGTTGGAGTAGGAGAAGGGGAAAGAGGGGGAGAGGCAAAAGGAAAAGGGGGCTGCGCCCCTTGTCCAATTCGGACCAGAGGGGGGGCGCAGGCCTCTTTCCTTTTGGCCTCTCTCCTCTATTCCCGTATAGCCCAATAAGGCCCATATACTCCCCGGCGAATTCCCGTAACTCTCTGGTACTCCAAAAAATACCCGAATCACTCGGAACCTTTCCGAACTCCAATATAGTCGTCCAATATATCGATCTTTACGTCTCGACCATTTCGAGAGTCCTCGTTATGTCCCCGATCTCATACGGGACTCCGAACTCCTTCGGTACATCAAAACTCATAAACTTATAATATAACTGTCATGGAAACCTTAAGCGTGCGGACCCTACGGGTTCGAGAACAATGTAGACATGACCTAGAACTATTCTCGGCCAATAACCAATAGCGGAACCTGGATGCCCATATTGGTTCCTACATATTCTACGAAGATCTTTATCGGTCAAACCGCATAAGAACATACGTTGTTCCCTTTGTCATCGGTATGTTACTTGCCTGAGATTTGATCGTCGGTATCCAATACCTAGTTCAATCTCGTTACCGGCAAGTCTCTTTACTCGTTACGTAATGCATCATCCCGTAACCAACTCATTGGTCACATTGCTTGCAAGGCTTGTAGTGATGTGCATTACCGAGAGGGCCCAGAGATACCTCTCCGACAATCGGAGTGACAAAACCTAATCTCGAAATACGCCAACTCAACATGTACCTTCGGATACACCTGTAGTACTCCTTTATAATCACCCAGTTACGTTGTGACGTTTGGTAGCACCCAAAGTGTTCCTCCGGTAAACAGGAGTTACAGGAACATGTATAAGTCATGAAGAAAGCAATAGCAACATACTAAACGATCAAGTGCTAGGCTAACGGAATGGGTCATGTCAATCACATCATTCTCCTAATGATGTGATCCCTTTAATCAAATGACAACACATGTCTATGGTTAGGAAACATAACCATCTTTGATTAATGAGCTAGTTAAGTAGAGGCATACTAGTGACTATATGTTTGTCTATGTATTCACACATGTATCATGTTTCCGGTTAATACAATTCTAGCATGAATAATAAACATTTATCATGAAATAAGGAAATAAATAATAACTTTATTATTGCCTCTAGGGCATATTTCCTTCAGTCTCCCACTTGCACTAGAGTCAATAATCTAGTTCACATCACTATGTGATTTAACACCAATATTCACATCTGCATGTGATTAATACCCATAGTTCACATCATCATGTGATCAACACCCAAAGGGTTTACTAGAGTCAATAATCTAGTTCACATCGCTATGTGAGTAACACCCAAAAGAGTACTAAGGTATGATCATGTTTTTCTCATGAGAGAAGCTTATTCAACGGGTCTGTCATATTCAGAGCCGTATGTATTTCGCAAATATTCTATGTCCACAATGCTCTGCACGGAGCTACTCTAGCTAATTGCTCCCACTTTCAATATGTATCCAGATTGAGATTTAGAGTCATCTAGATTGGTGTAAAAGCTTGCATCGTTGTAACTTTTACGACGGGCTCTTTTATCACCTCCATAATCGAGAAACGTCTCCTTAGTCCTCACTAAGGATATTCTTGACCCATGTACAGTGATCTACTTATTAGATCAAAATTGTATTCCTTTGCCATAACACAGAGCAAGGTATACAATAGGTCTGGTTCACAGCATAGCATACTTTATAGAACCTATGACTGAGGCATAGGGAATGACTTTTCATTCTCTTTCTATTTTCTGCAATGGTCGGGTCTTGAGTCTTACTCAACTTCACACCTTGTAACACAGGCAAGAACTCCTTCTTTGACTATTCCATTTTGAACTATTTCAAAAATTTATCAAGGTATGTACTCATTGAAAAATCTTATCAAGCGTCTTGATCTATCTATATAGATCTTGATGCTCAACGTGTAAGCAGCTTCTCCGAGATCTTGCTTTGAAAAACTCTTATTCAAGTATCCTTTCATGCTATCCAGAATTTCCATATCATTTCCAATTAACAATATGTCATCCACATATAATATTAGAAATGCTACAGAGCTCCCACTCACTTTCTTGTAAATACAGGCTTCTTCAAAAGTCTGTATAAAACCATATGCTTTGATCAAATCATCAAAGCATATATTCCAACTCCGAGATGCTTGCACCAGTCCATAGATGGATTGCTGGAGCTTGCACAATTTGTTAGCACCTTGACAAAACCTTCTGGTTGCATCATATATAACTCTTCTTTAAGAAAACCATTAAGGAATGTAGTTTTGTTTATCCATTTGCCAAATTTCATAAAATGCGGCAATTTCTAACACGATTCAGACAGACTTAAGCATAGATACAAGTGAAAAACTCTCATCGTAGTCAACACCTTGAACTTGTCGAAAACCTTTTGCGACAATTCCAGCTTTGTAGATAGTGACACTATCAGCGTCCGTCTTCCTCTTGAAGATCCATTTAATCTCAATGTCTCGCCGATCATTGGGCAAGTCAATCAAAGTCCATACTTTGTTTTCATACATGGATCTCATCTCAGATCTCATGGCCTCAAGCCATTTTGCGGAATCTGGGCTCACCATCGCTTCTTCATAGTTCGTAGGTTTGTCATGGTCTAGTAACATAACTTCCAGAACAGGACTACCGTACCACTCTGGTGCGGATCTTACTCTATAAGACCTACGAGGTTCTGTAGTAACTTAATCTGAAGTTTCATGATCATCATCATTAACTTCCTCACTAACTGGTGTAGGAATCACTGGAACTATTTTCAGTGATGAACTATTTTCCAATTCAGGAGAAGGTACAATTACCTTATCAAGTTCTACTTTCCTCCCACTCACTTCTTTCGAGAGAAACTTCTTCTCTAGAAAGGATCCATCTTAGCAACGAATAACTTGTCTTCGGATCTGTGATAGAAGGTGTACCCAATAGTTACATTTGGGTATTCTATGAAGACGCACTTCTCCGATTTGGGTTTGAGCTTATCAGGTTGAAAACCTTTTTTCATATAAGCATCGCAACTCCAAACTTTAAGAAACGACAGCTTAGGTTTACTGCTAAACCATAGTTCATATGGTGTCATCTCAACGGATTTAGATGGTGCCCTATTAAACGTGAATGCAGCTGTCTCTAATGTATAGCCACAAAATGATAGTGGTAAAACGATAAGAGACATCATAGATCGCATCATATCTAGTAAAGTACGATTATGACGTTCGGACACACCATTAAGCTGTGGTGTTCCAGGTGGCATGAGTTTATGAAACTATTCCACATTGTTTTACTTGAAGACCAAACTCGTAACCCAAATATTTGTCTCCGCGATCAGATCGCAGAAACTTTATTTTCTTGTTATGATGATTTTTCCACTTCACTCTGAAATTCTATGAACCTTTCAACTATTTCAGACTTATGTTTCATCAAGTAGATATACCCATATCTGCTCAAATCATCTTGTGAAGGTCAGAAAATAACGATATTTGCCACGAGCATCAACACTCATTGGATCGCATACATCGGTATGTATTATTTCCAATAAGTCAGTAGCTCGTTCCATTGTTCCGGACAACGGAGTTTTAGTCATCTTGCCCAATAGGCACGGTTCGCAAGCATCAAATGATTCATAACCAAGTGATTCCGAAAATCCATCTTTATGGAGTTTCTTCATGCGCTTTACACCGATATGACCCAAACGGCAGTGCCACAAATAAGTTGCACTATCATTATTAACTTTGCATCTTTTTGGCTTCAATATTATGAATATGTGTATTACTACGATCGAGATCCAACAAACCATTTTCATTGGTGTGTATGACCATAGAAGGTTCTATTCATGTAAACAGAACAACAACTATTCTCTAACTTAAATGAATAACCGTATTGCAATAAACATGATCAAATCATATTCATGCTCAACGCAAACACCAAATAACACTTATTTAGGTTCAACACTAATCCCGAAAGTATAGGGAGTGTGCGATGATGATCATATCAATCTTGGAACCACTTCCAACATACATCGTCACTTCACCCTTAACTAGTCTCTGTTTATTCTGCAATCCCGTTTCGAGTTACTAATCTTAGCAACCGAACAAGTATCAAATACTCAGGGGTTACTATAAACACTAGTAAGGTACACATCAATAACATGTATATCAAATATACCCTTGTTCACTTTGCCATCCTTCTTATCCACCAAATATTCAAGGCATTTCCACTTCTAGTGACCATTTCCTTTGCAGTGTAAGCACTCAGTTTCAGGCTTTGGTCCAGCTTTGGGCTTCTTCGTGGGAGTGACAACTTGCTTGCCATTCTGCTTGAAGTTCCCTTTCTTTCCCTTTGCCCTTTTCTTGAAACTAGTGGTCTTGTCAATCATCAACACTTGATGCTCTTTCTTGATTTCTACCTTCGTCGATTTTAGCATCACGAAGAGCTCGGGAATCATTTTCGTCATACCTTGCATTATAGTTCATCACGAAGTTCTACTAACTTGGTGGTGGTGACTAGAGAATCCTGTCAATCACTATCTTATCTGGAAGATTAACTCCCACTTGATTCAAGTGATTGAAGTACTCAGACAATCTGAGCACATGCTCACTAGTAGAGCGGTTCTCCTCCATCTTTTAGCAATAGAACTTGTTGGAGACTTCATATCTCTCAACTCGGGTATTTGCTTGAAATATTAACTTCAATTCCTGGAACATCTCATATGGTCCATGACGTTCAAAACATTTTTGAAGTCCCGATTCTAAGCCGTTAAGCATGGTGCACTAAACTATCAAGTAGTCATCATATTGAGCTAGCCAAACGTTCATAACGTCTACATCTGCTCCTGCAATAGGTATGTCACCTAGCGGTGCATCAAGGACATAATTCTTCTGTGCAGCAATGAGGATAAACCTCAGATCACGGACCAAGTCCGCATCATTGCTACTAACATTTTTCAACATAGTTTTCTCTAGGAACACATATAAAAACATAGGGAAGCAAAAACATAGGGAATCAACAACGCGAGCTATTGATCTATAACACAATTTGCAAAATACTACCAGGACTAAGTTCATGATAAACTCAAGTTCAATTAATCATATTACTTAAGAACTCCCACTTAGACAGACATCTCTCTAGTCATCTAAGTGATCACGTGATCCAAATCAACTAAACCATGTCCGATCATCACGTGAGATGGAGTAGTTTCAATGGTGAACATCATTATGTTGATCATATCTACTATATGATTCACGCTCAACCTTTCGGTCTCCGTGTTCCGAGGCCATATCTGTATATGCTAGGCTCGTCAAGTTTAACCCGAGTATTCCGCGTGTGCAACTGTTTTGCACCCATTGTATTTGAACGTAGAGCCTATCACACCCGATCATCACGTGGTGTCTCAGCACGAAGAACTTTCGCAACGGTGCATACTCAGGGAGAACACTTCTTGATAATTAGTGAGAGATCATCTTAAAATGCTACCGTCAATCAAAGCAAGATAAGATGCATAAAGGATAAACATCACATGCAATCAATATAAGTGATATGATATGGCCATTATCATCTTGTGCTTGTGATCTCCATCTTCGAAGCACCGTCGTGATCACCATCGTCACCGGCGCGACACCTTGATCTCCATCGTAGCATCATTGTCGTTACGCCATCTATTGCTTCTATGACTATCGCTACCGCTTAGTGATAAAGAAAATCAATTACAGGGCGTTTGCATTTCATACAATAAAGCGACAACCATATGGCTCCTGCCAGTTGCCGATAACTTCGGTTACAAAACATGATCATCTCATACAATAAAATATAGCATCAGGTCTTGACCATATCACATCACAACATGCCCTACAAAAACAAGTTAGACGTCCTCTACTTTGTTGTTGCAAATTTTACGTGGCTGCAACGGGCTGAGCAAGAACTGTTCTTACGTACGCATCAAAACCACAACGATAGTTCGTCAAGTTGGTGCTGTTTTAACCTTCGCAAGGACCGGGCGTAGCCACACTCGATTCAGCTAAAGTGAGAGAGACAGACACCCGCCAGCCACCTTTAAGCACAAGTGCTCGTAACGGTGAAACCAGTCTCGCGTAAGCGTACGCGTAATGTCGGTCCGGGTCGCTTCATCTCACAATACCGCCGAACCAAAGTATGACATGCTGGTAAGCAGTATGACTTGTATCGCTCACAACTCACTTGTGTTCTACTCGTGCATATAACATCAACGCATAAAACCTAGGCTCTGATACCACTGTTGGGGAATGTAGTAATTTCAAAAAATTTCCTATGCACATGCAAGATCATGGTGATGGCATAGCAACGAGAGGGGAGAGTGTTGTCCACGTACCCTCGTAGACCGTAAGCGGAAGCCTTATGACAACGCGGTTGATGTAGTCGTACGTCTTCACGATCCGACCGATCCAAGCATCGAACATACGGCACCTTCGAGTTCAGCACATGTTCAACTCGATGACGATCCCCGGGCTCCGATCCAGCAAAGCTTCGGGGATGAGTTCCGTCAGCACGACAGCGTGGTGCTGATGATGATGTTCTACCGGCGCAGGGCTTCGCCTAAACTCCGCGACGATATGAATGAGGTGGAATATGGTGGAGGGGGGCACCGCACACGGCTAAGGAACGATCCGTAGATCAACTTGTGTTGTGCCTAGAGGTGCCCCCCCTGCCCCGTTATATAAAGGAGCAAGGGGGGAGGGGGCGGCCGGCCTAGGAGGGGCGCGCCAAGGGGAGTCCTACTCCCACCGGGGGTAGGACTCCCTCCTTCCTTGTTGGAGTAGGAGAAGGGGAAAGAGGGGGAGAGGCAAAAGGAAAAGGGGGCTGCGCCCCTTGTCCAATTCGGACCAGAGGGGGGGCGCAGGCCTCTTTCCTTTTGGCCTCTCTCCTCTATTCCCGTATAGCCCAATAAGGCCCATATACTCCCCGGCGAATTCCCGTAACTCTCCGGTACTCCGAAAAATACCCGAATCACTCGGAACCTTTCCGAACTCTGAATATAGTCGTCCAATATATCGATCTTTACGTCTCGACCATTTCGAGACTCCTCGTTATGTCCCCGATCTCATCCGGGACTCCGAACTCCTTCGGTACATCAAAACTCATAAACTCATAATATAACTGTCATCGAAACCTTAAGCGTGCGGACCCTACGGGTTCGAGAACAATGTAGACATGACCTAGAACTATTCTCGGTCAATAACCAATAGCGGAACCTGGATGCCCATATTGGTTCCTACATATTCTACGAAGATCTTTATCGGTCAAACCGCATAAGAACATACGTTGTTCCCTTTGTCATCGGCATGTTACTTGCCCGAGATTTGATCGTCGGTATCCAATACCTACTTCAATCTCGTTACCGGCAAGTCTCTTTACTCGTTACGTAATGCATCATCCCGTAACCAACTCATTGGTCACATTGCTTGCAAGGCTTATAGTGATGTGCATTAGCGAGATGGCCCAGAGATACCTCTCCGACAATCGGAGTGACAAAACCTAATCTCGAAATACGCCAACTCAACATGTACCTTCGGATACACCTGTAGTACTCCTTTATAATCACCCAGTTACGTTGTGACGTTTGGTATCACCCAAAGTGTTCCTCCGGTAAACGGGAGTTGCATAATCTCATAGATACAGGAACATGTATAAGTCATGAAGAAAGCAATAGCAACATACTAAACGATCAAGTGCTAGGCTAACGGAATGGGTCATGTCAATCACATCATTCTCCTAATGATGTGATCCCATTAATCAAATGACAACACATGTCTATGGTTAGGAAACATAACCATCTTTTTTTAATGAGCTAGTTAAGTAGAGGCATACTAGTGACTATATGTTTGTCTATGTATTCACACATGTATCATGTTTCCAGTTAATACAATTCTAGCATTAATAATAAACATTTATCATGAAATAAGGAAATAAATAATAACTTCATTATTGCCTCTAGGGCATATTTCCTTCAAGGACAGCTGGCTAGCCCGCAGCAACAACCTCAGCAAAAATTCTGGCAGTCCGGATACAAAGGACCGCAATGGCAGGTCGCGTGCAACAAGAACAAACGTCGCATTAACGGCGACAATAATGACGATACAACAGTCAATGCCGGATTCAGAGGCTCCAAAACCGGTCAGCGGAAAAAGACATTCAAAACAACTACTACGAGTCCGTCCAATTAGGAACGAATACTCGATTGCTCGTGACAGATATATGGCACCCCCGAAAAGCCAGCCAAGCAAACCAATAGGGACTGTTGGGTATTCAAGCAGGCAGGCAAGCTCATTGCCGAAAACAATGGTAAGGGGCTGCATAGCGATGACGAAGAAGAGACCCGACCGCCGAACAATAGAGGACAGAAGGGTTTCCCCCCACAAGTGCGGACGGTGAATATGATATACGCAACCCACATACCCAAGAGGGAGCGGAAGCGTGCACTCAGGGACGTATACGCGATGGAGCCACTCGCCTCGTAGTTCAACCCATGGTCCTCCTGCCCGATCACTTTCGATCAAAGGGACCACCCCACCAGTATCCGCCACGGCGGATTCACTGCATTGGTTTTAGACCCAATCGTCGATGGATTTCACCTCACCAGAGTCCTGATGGACGGCGGCAGCAGCCTGAACCTGCTTTATCAGGACACAGTGCGCAAAATGGGCATAGACCCCTCAAGGATTAAACCCACAAAGACGACCTTCAAAGGCGTCATACCAGGTGTAGAGGCCAATTGTACGGGCTCAGTTACACGGGAAGTGGTCTTCGGATCCCCGGATAACTTCCGAAGCGAGGAGTTAATCTTCGATATAGTTCCGTTCCGCAGCGGCTATCATGCTCTACTCGGACGGACCGCATTTGCAAAGTTCAACGCGGTGCCGCACTACGCATACCTCAAGCTCAAGATGCCAGGCCCTCGAGGAGTCATCACGGTCAACGGAAACACCGAACGCTCCCTCCGAACGGAGGAACATACAGCGGCTCTCGCGGCAGAAGTACAATGCAGCCTCTTCAGGCAATTCTCGAGTCCAGCCGTTAAGCGACCGGACACGGGTAAACGCGCCCGGAGTAACCTACAACAAGACCACCTGGCACGTTCAGAGCACGTGTAGCAATGCGTCCCCAACCCCAGCCCTCGCAAGATCGCAAGACTGGTCCTTCGGTACATCATTACGCTCTGGAGATACCATGGGCATAGGGGGAGGGGCACGACCACGACAGGCCCAGAATGCGGCTTAACCAGATCAGGGGCTCCCAAGTGTGTCATTCCTTTTTTTTCTTTTTCTTTCTTACCCACAGGACTCCGTTCACCAGAGGCCCTGTCCGGCAGTAGACCGGCTGAACTCACGATGCAACAACCAGGGAAGGAGAAAGGCTACAACGAATATCCAGGTGGTCTCCATTACGAGCACTAAATCTATTTTATACACCATTCCGCAGCCTACCCCTGGAGGGGGACATGTTTAATAGTCCCATCCCTTGCTCATCGCACTATTTGTATCGTCCTGCATTCATGGCAGTATTTATTGAATAAACAATGCAACACCTTTTTGCTTTTAATTGCATTCCTTTCTTATACATATGTTCATTTACGACATGCCGCATCCGTACACTTTGGTACGGCTAAATACACCAGGGGCTTAAGTTCCCCACATTATGGTGTGATAAGTCCGAACACTTTCACAAGTGCGGCACCCCAAACTTATAGCATTATATGCATCGGCTCCGAATCATGTCTTGGGTCAATAGTTGGGTTTGCCCGGCTCCCATGTTTTGGTACCTTACGCTCCGTTCTATCGGCTAAGGTAGCACTGGGAGAACCACTACGATTGCGCCCCAGTTGAGCTGGGCGAGTGCCTCAGTGGAGAAAGCTAAAACTGACCGTCATGATGAGGCAAGAACCGGTCGCTGTTCGAGAGGTTTTTTCGAGTCCCTAAAAACTTATGCCGCTTAGAGCGAGGAACCGGCTCTGTCAGGCCCAGGCGTGGATAGCGCCCTGAATTCGGCCTTCCGAACACTAGGGGCTTTGCCGAAATTTAAAATTATAGAATTCTATGGCTAAGTGAGAGTGTTCAAGCATTATAAGTCCGGTTGCCTCGTTCGTTGTGTTGAGCGCCTCCCTAGATGGACCCAAATATGGGAACAAGAGTGCTCAAATTTATCCCGAACACCCCAGCACTCGTGGCATGGGGGCTGAAGCCGACGACTTGCCATCTCTCAGATTTGATAAACAGCCGCACAAAAGGTAATATGTTAAATAAACAAGTGTTGCTTAGTGCATATGAACAGAGTTTTCAGCGCACATGATAACAAAATGCGAGTCTACTCAAATATTACATCATTGGAGCACACACCCGCAATAATGCGGTCACCCTTCATGACACCCTTATACTACTTCTCGGGCATGCGATACTCCTTGTCCGGTGGTGGCGCGTCCGTCACAAGCTTCTCAGCATCCATCTTGCCCCAGTGCACCTTAGCACGTGCAAGGGCCCGACGGGCACCTTCAATACAGGCGGATCGCTTGATGACCTCAACCCATGGACAAGCATCCACCAGCCGCCGCACCAGGCCGAAGTAGCTCCCAGGCAT
The DNA here is from genome assembly GCF_002162155.2 of Triticum dicoccoides. Taxonomy (NCBI): domain Eukaryota; kingdom Viridiplantae; phylum Streptophyta; class Magnoliopsida; order Poales; family Poaceae; genus Triticum; species Triticum dicoccoides. Next base: position 99,878,276 of record NC_041385.1, read on the forward strand.
GGCCTCATTGGGCCACAGCCGAACTATGAGGCCCTTCATGGCCTGTTCAGCCACCTTGTGGAGCTCGACCAGCTGCTTCAGCTGATCGCTAAGGGGCACCGGATGTCTGGCCTCAGCATACTGAGACCAGAAGACCTTCTCCATCGAGCTCCCCTCCTCGGCCCTGTAGAAAGCGGCAGCATCGGACACGCTGCGGGGCAGATCTGCGAACGCTCCTGGAGAGCTTCGAATTCGGGTAAGTAACAGGTAATTCACATTCACATGCTTGCTTTGCATGAAAAATGCCTTACCCACTGCTATTTTCTTCAACGCCTCGATCTCCTGAAGGGCCTTGTGGGCTTCGGCCTTAGCGGCTTTGGCGCTCTCAAGAGCCGATGCAAGCTCGGACTCTCGAGTCTTCGAGTCGCGCTCCAAACTCTCATGCTTTTCCACGAGAGCCTGGAGCTCTTGCTGTACCTCCGCCACCCGCGCCTCCTGCTTCTCTCGCCCAGCGCGCTCCACAGACGCATTATGTTCGGCCGCGGATACCGCCTCCTTCAGGGTCGCCACCTCGTTCGTGGCTCCTGAAGTACCCATGTTATCCTTGTCATTTCTCTTGCAACCAAATCCTTTTCTGTAAGGTACAACTTTAATAAGGTGTTAGTCACCTTCCTTGTCCTCGAGCTGCTTCTTGGCACGGCCGAGCTCGTTCTCGGACCGCTCGAGGCTTTGCTTCAAAGCATTGACCTCCGTAGTCAGTGCGGCAGAGGTCAGCAGCGCAGCCTGCACTCCCATATTGACATATTTATTAAGACTTCTGCGTATATCTTTTTAGATCCTCAGTCCGGCTTTTCTTTCCGAACACCGAACCGAGCATCAGGGGCTACTGTCTATGCGGTACTATTTTACATATATTAATATTATTACCTCAAAGCCTGATAGAAGGCTGCTGCAGGCTTCGGTCAGCCCGCTTTTGGCAAGCTGGACCTTCTGAATCACCGCACTCATGACAGTGCGGTGTTCCTCCTCGATGGAAGCGCCGTTGAGCGCCTCCAGCAAGTTATCCGGCGCCTCCGGTTGGACGGAGGCCGCCGGCGCCACGGTCTTTCCCTTCTTACGAAGGGGCCGCCCGCCGGACTCCGGAACCACTTCAGGTTCCGGTGCGGAGTCCGGCACGAAGTCCGGGAGGTCACCCTCTGGCACCTCCGGGTCCTCCTCCTCCGGGTGGGTCCCTCTCTGGGATCCCACCTCGGCGTCGTCAGCGTCACGGGGGGAGGAGGCGGTTGGAAGTGAAGTACTGTTCACATCCGACGTGCCCAAGGACCCGCTCGACGAAGCGGGAAGATCGTCCTTGGGAGGACTGCAGGGTTGTATGCGGCGTTAGAAAGACACCATGTGGCAAAAAGAAAAATCATGAAGTCATTCGGGAGTCCGGATACTTATGATCTCGCCAGGGGCTTGGCCCTTGGAGGCCAATCCTCGTCGTCGTCACCGGCGTTGGCGGAACAGTCCAGGGGAAGAGTTCTTCCCTTCTTGGACCCTTCAGCCTTCCTCGTTGGGGAGGCCCTCCTTTTCTTCCCTCCCCCCACTGGGGGAGAGGCCTTTTTCTTCTCCTCCTCGTCTTCGGGGGAGGAGTCCGCCTCGGAGTCATCAGGCACCTGAAAACGAGAACTCTTTCGAGTGCCCGTGGCCTCCTTCTTGGCCTTCTTCCCCGGCACCACGTGGGGTGCCGGAACCAGCAGCCCCTATAAACGGGCGTCCGCTGGGTCTTCTGGCAAAGGGGCTGGACAGTTAGTCTGCTCGGCCTTCTTCAGCTTGTCCTGTCAAAGGAGAGGGAGTTTAGATCCCGCATAGAGTCAAACTATGAAAAACAAGTGTCCAGTAAAGGGTAGAATCGCTTACCTTGCTATCCTGGCGCTGCGAGCTGAATCCGCGATCTTCGGTAGCGGATGCGAGAGCTTCGGCGCCCTTAAACAGCACCTTCCAGGCCTCTTTGTACCTAGTGTCGAAGAGCCCGCTCAAGGTTTGGTGCTGAGCCAGATCGAACTCCCACAATTTAAAGGCCCGTTGTTGGCACGGGAGAATCCGGCGGATGAGCATGACCTGGACTACGTTGACAAGCTTGAGCTTCTCGTTCACCAGCTTCTGGATGCAGGCTTGGAGTCCGGTCAGCTCCTCTGAATCACCCCAAGTCAGGCCACTCTCTTTCCAAGAGGTGAGCCGTGTGGGGATGCCAGATCTGAATTCGGGGGCCGCTGCCCATTTAGGGTCACGCGGCTCGGTAATGCAGAACCACCCCGATTGCCACCCCTTGATGGTTTCCACGAAGGCGCCCTCGACCCAAGTAACGTTGGGTATCTTGCCCACCATGGCGCCTCCGCACTCCGCTTGACTCCCCTTCACAACCTTCGGCTTGACATTGAAGGTCTTGAGCCACAAGCCGAAGTGGGGCTGGATGAAGAGGAAAGCCTCGCACACGACGATAAATGCCGAGATGTTGAGGATGAAATTCGGGGCCAGATCATGGAAATCTAGGCCGTAGTAGAACATGAGCCCCCGGATAAAGGGGTGAAGTGGGAAGCCCAGTCCGCAGAGGAAATGGGGAAGGAATACCACCCTCTCATGGGGCCTGGGGTGGGGATGGGCTGCCCCTCGTCGGGGAGCCGGTGCGCGATGTCGCTGGACAGATATCCGGCGCTGCGCAGCTTCTTGATGTGCCCCTCTGTAACGGAGGAGGCCATCCACTTGCCTCCCGCTCCGGACATAGTTGGAGGAGGTTGAGGTGAGATGTGCGAACTTGGGCGCTGGAAATCGAGTGCGCGGAGATGGATAAGCAGAGGAGGAAGAAGGCATAGGTAAAAAGGTGGATCCTTATCCCCTTATATATGGGGGGACGAAACTATGCATCCCCACCGGCCTAATAAAACTCGCTTTTCTCCCAAGCGCCGCAATCAATGGCGCGGTTGGGTTACCCACGTCCGTATTGATGGGAATCCCGGAATAACGGGAACACGATCTCTGCTTCGACAAGACGTGCCAAGGAAACTGCTTCGCTAAACGCGCTGAGGTGGTATAATAAAAACGATTCAAGTAATGGCTTGGTTGTGGTGTGACGTCACGCCACGAAACACGTCAGCAGATTGAACTTGTGTTAATATTATTCTCTCTATGGTGGAATGTGGAATTTATTTTGCAGAGCCGGACACTATCCTAGTGTTCACAATCTTCTATAAATTATTCGGAGGAGGAACCCGCCTTGCAATGCCGAAGACAATATGCGCGCAGGACTCGACGTCATTGAAGCCTGGTTCAGGGGCTACTGAGGGAGTCCTGGACTAGGGGGTGTCCGGATAGCCAAACTATCATCATCGGCCGGACTCCAAGACTATGAAGATACAAGATTGAAGACTTCGTCCCGTGTCCAGATGGGACTTTCCTTGGCGTGGAAGGCAAGCTTGGCGATACGGATATGTAGATCTCCTACCATTGTAACCGACTCTGTGTAACCCTAGCCCTCTCCCGTGTCTATATAAACCGGATGGTTTTAGTCCGTAGGACATAACAACAATCATACCATAGGCTAGCTTCTAGGGTTTAGCCTCCTTGATCTCGTGGTAGATCTACTCTTGTAATACCCACATCATCAATATCAATCAAGCAGGACGTAGGGTTTTACCTCCATCAAGAGGGCCCGAACCTGGGTAAAACATCGTGTCCCTTGTCTCCTGTTACCATCCGCCTAGACGCACAGTTCGGGACCCCCTACCCGAGATCCGCCGGTTTTAACACCGACAATAGAGCTTCTCCTTTGGGCCATGGAGCAAACAGATTCACCGAATCCGATCGTGAGGGAGCGGTGGTGGGAGTATCGATCCCAGATGGAGCATCCACCAGAGATTGAAGGATCGAGCATCTACAGGGTGCCGTTTGTGAGGGTGTCCTGCCAGAGCGAGCCGGTGGAGTCTTCGTCGACCGAACCCAACTCCAAGAGGAGAAAAGCAGTTGGCCCGATGACGCTTCCCTGCCATCGTCTCCCTCGCCGTTCACATCGTCTCACGGGGCGGCTGTCTGCCACCGAGGAATAGGAGGGGACTGCCCCCCAGCCCAATAGTCGGGCGGGTTGTGAATTGTCAGGAGGAGCTTAGGGTTGTCAGTATTTGCAGGTTGTGAATTGTGTTTTGTGTTGTATATTTTGAGAGTACTTTCAGATATGAATGTATTTTGAATTTCAGATTTGCAGTATTGAGCATATGAAGAATTTTATGAATTGTAGAGATCTCTTTTTAGCACTTAAAAAAATGTAGTGTCATAGGAGTATAAAAGTGCAGATGAGAAGAAACCGCAAGTTTCAGTTTTAGATAAGAAACTTCAAGTTCAGTTTTAGATAAGAAACTGCAACTTTCAGAGACAGAGCATTTATATTAACACGGCCTTTTCAAACAGGGTTAACATCATGTTGGAAGTTTAATGCGTGGTCGAAAATGGAACTACCAGCCAGTTAACATCATGCTGATCAACATTCATGCACAGCACATCTTCATGTGATGCACAGTCAAAATGCCCACACAACGTTGAGTGTGCGAAACACAGAGAAAACGAGGGACAGAGTTTTGGCAAGTGTTGGACGTGGTTTTGGGCTGCCTCGTCTAGGCTTTCATTTTTAACATGCGCGGCCCACGACCTCGGATGGGAGGGCCTGTTTGTATTTTCTTAGGGCCGTCATGTATCGACCGGCCTATGGACCTCCCATCCGAGCTTTTATTTTTGGCACCCCAATTTATGTATTTTTTTCAAGAAAACGCAGCGGTCTGTTCTATTTTTCTATATAAGAATAGGAACGCCAGGTACAACTTATGTTTCCCTTTTAACTATATTATATATATTTAAATTATTTTATATGTTATTATATGTTATTTTTATTGTCATCATATATTTAACAGATACTTACATATGTAAGAAAACAATATCCCACATCTTATTAACTTATAAAAATAATTTCTTAACAAATAAAATCCTGGATTTTTTGGCACGAAAATCCTAGTGATTGTGTAGAAAAGATTGGTAAGATTTAAGGACAAATGTAATAATATCACTTATTATTGAAATATATTTATAACAAAATTCTCAGCCCTTTTTTATTTTTTGATAACATTGATGGCCCAACCCAACATTATAATTAGAATCAGCCTGGCAAAATCGTGTATCTAGATAAAGTGCAAATGGCCTGTACTTTTTTAGGAAATAAAATAAATGGGCCGCATGAAAGCTACATTAATTGTTCACCCAGCCCAGCTAATGGCTGTAATTCAGAAAAAAAGATCAAATTGACTGTAAATTCTACCGCGCAAAAAAAGACTATAAATTCTGAACAAATGGGTTGAATACGTGCCACATTTCTGGAGGCTGAAATGTGGGCCAATAGGTCGAAGCCAACACAAGTCGTTGTAAATTTAGTCAACAAATGATTCTGACATGTTAGCCGTTGGATTTACATCCAACGGCCGGCATCCATCTTCAATCTCTCGTCTTCTTCCTCCAGTGCGGCCGGGACCACCTCCCACCTCCTGCTGCAAGCAGCTCTGCTTAGCACGCTTCGCTATGAAGCGCTACTCCACTGTTGGCCAGGCCATCCCTCCAACCCTCCACACCTCCTGTTCTTCTCCACCGACTACCGAACCACACCGCACTAGAACTAGTTAACCCTCGTACACCTCTCCATCTGCGACTCTACTCCTGCGTCTTTCCAAATCCGGCTCGTTGCTGTCCGGGGCCTCGCCGTCGTCCACCACCTTGGATGCGCTCGGCGCGGCATGGTCAACGTGGTCAACGAATGACACCATCGGAAGTAGGCTGTGCGTGGAGAGGCTGATAGCTGGGTCCACGGCCGCACACAAGGAAATGCCTCCTTATTACGCGCAAAATAATGATTCCTCCACCTGACATCTGGGACCCACCGGAAGGGCCTCTGTATTTCGCGAAAAAAAACGTGCCCCCCGCTGACTTGTCGGACCCACCAGCTATCTTCGCACGCAAGGAAGTGCCTCCTTATTACGCACAAAAAAATGAATACTCCCCTTGCCAGCTGGAACCCAGCATACTGGGAGGCTGACTTGTGGGACTACCAAGTTGACGGGAACGGAGGGCTTTGTCAACTTAGTCAATATGAACGATTCTAGCTCCTGTTACCATACGATGTTCATACAACGGTTATAGTGCTTCTTCAACCTCTGGTGTTGTTGCTCCAGCAGCCCAAACCAGCGCCGGTAGTGCCGCGTGCTCCTGCCTCCCGTGGCCGGCTCTGATGCCGCGGAGGCCTCACTGCCCCCTACTACTCCCACCGCTGGCCAGGCCATTCCTCTACTCACCCACACCCCCTGTTAATCTACGGTGATAGCAGCCTCACACCACAGCCGAACCAGTGAACCCTCGTACTCCTCTTCGCGTGGGCATCCACTGCTGTGTCTTCCCCGGCTCCGAGTCGTCCCCTTCCTAGGCCTCGCCGTCGTCAACCTCCATGGTGCTTTCAGCGCGGCATGGTCAACGTGGTCAAGGAACGACTTCCATCTGACGTGGACTGTACGTGGAGAGGCTGACAGGTGGGTCCACGGCCGCAACAAGGAAGTGCCTCCTTATTACGTGGAAAATAATGATTCCTCTACCTGACAGCGGGGACCCACCAGACGGGCCACCGTATTTCCCGAAAAAAGTTTCCCCTTGACTGTTGGGACCCACCAGCTACATCTTCGCACGCAAGGAAGTGCGTCCGGGCAAAAAATACGATTCGCCCCCCTGACTGCTGGGACCCACCAGCTACATCTTCGCACGCAAGGAAGTGCGTCCGGGCAAAAAAAAACGATTCGCCCCCTGACTGCTGGGACCCACCAGCTACATGTTCGCACGCAAAGGAAGTGCGTCCGGGCAAAAAAATGATTCGCCCCTCTGACTGCTGGGACCCACCAGCTACATTTTCACACGCAAGGAACTGCCTAATAGTCGGGACCCACCTGGTCGAAGCGTATGTAGCATTGTCATTCTGGTCGCGAACTTGTATGTACATATATACTAGTCGATGTAGAGGCGCGCATGTGTCGTAGTAGAGGCGCGTACGTGTCGTAGTAGAGGCGCGCACGTAGCATGTACACGTACGTACAGCGGCCAGGGTGCAAGAAAGAAAATACGGCCACGTATGTGTATATATGGGCGGGGTCTCGAACGCCTAGTCGCTCATACGTATGGCGAGGGCTCATGTTCGTGGGGAGGCAATGGAATGTGTCGTGTTCATGGGTAGGCAACGGATTGCGTCGTGTTCATGGGGAGGCAACGAAATGTGTCGTGTCCATGGGGAGGCAATGGAATGCGTCATGTTCATCGGGAGGCAACAGAACGCGTGGGAGCTAACCGGCTTGGACGGAACAGGCGATGGAAACGGGGCCTGGCATACCGCAGAACGGAGGAAACGGACCTCCTATGATCCAAACGGGGGTCCTGTTGATCGGGAGGGGTGTGGCATACCGCAAAATGGACGAAACGGACTTGTGTTGGAGCGCTACGGTCGATACGGGGGTCCTGTTCATCGAGAGGGGTGTGGCGTACCGCAAAACGGACGAAACAGACTTGTGTTGGAGCGCTACGGTCGAAATGGGGGGAGGGGTGTGGCGTACCGCAAAACGGGACTCCTCGGGATACTGTTCATCTCCACCGTCGACCTCCTCTAGGCTCCACGGGCTACCGTCAACCTCCTCCAGCCTCCTGTTCATCCAGCCTTCACCGCGCGCTACTCCACCGGCTACTGTTCAACCATCCCTCCACGGGCACCCCTCCACCGTCTACTGTTCATCCAGCCCTCGACACCACGGGGTCCTATTCAACCACCCCTCCACTGCCACCCCTCCACCGTCTACTGTTCATCCAGCCCTCCACACCATGGGTTCCTGTTCATCCAGAGGCAACGCCACCGCTCACTGTTCATCCACCCCCCCGCAACGCTCACAGTTCATCCCAGAGGCAGCATCGATCGGCTTCAGTTAGCAGCAGTAGCGAAGGAATCGCTCCATCGGGTTCAGTTAACAGCCATCGATCAATCGCTCGGGTTCAGTAATGCGTAGCCTGCAGTGCAATTGCTCGGGTTCAGTTAGAGCCCAACACCTCGCCCGGCTTCAGTTAGAGACAATGCCTCGCACACACGCGCGTACGTACGAGAGAAATGAGCATCGCTCCGCCCCCGACCTCCCACCGTAACCGGCAACTCCCCGAAATTTTCCTCCCCGTCGCTTCTACCACTGTTTTTTCCGTCATGGACGGCCCAAAGAATATCATGCAGTTGCGTCTCCAGCCCGCCCAGGACGAAGAGCCCATTTTCTATCATGATTTTTTGTCATAGAAGTAGGAGCCCACCACATCTATGATGATACCGGGTTTTGTCACAATTATCGTCATAGAAGTGTCATATGTATGACAGAAAAAATTTCGTTCGGCCCAAAATGTCACGGATGTGTCTTTTTTTGTAGTGTCAACATTATTCATAAAGAACCAAGTCATCATAGCACCCAATTCACTTCCTATAATAGTTTTTATTATACCCAACTTGGATGCCCATCATTCTAGGACCAATTTTATAACCATAGAAAATACCATGCTGTTCTAAAAGTCTCTGAAAATAATACAAGTGAAGCATTGGAGATCTACAATTTCTACAAAATTAAACCACCGCCGTGCTCTAAAAGATATATGTGAAGCACTAGAGCAAAAACTATCTAGCTCAAAAGATATAAGTGAAGCACGTATAGTATTCTAATAAATTCGAAATCATGTGGGTTTCTCCCAGAAGGTGTGTACAGCAAGGATGATTGTGTTAAACTAAAAAGAAAAGACTAATATCATACAAGATGCTCCAAGCAAAACACATATCAGGTGGCGAATAAAAATGTAGCTCCAAGTAAAGTTACTGATAGACGAAGACGAAAGAGGGAATGCCTTCCGGGGCATCCCCAAGCTTAGGCTTTTGGTTATCCTTGAATATTTTGGGGTGCCATGGGCATTCCCAAAGCTTAGGCTCTTGTCACTCCTTATTCCGTAGTCTATCAAATCTTTACCCAAAACATGAAAACTTCACAACACAAAACTCAACAGGAAATCTCATAAGCTCCGTTAGTGCAAGAAAGAAAAACCACCACATAAGGTACTGTAATTAACTCATTCTTTATTTATGTTGGTGTTAAACCTACTGTATTCCAACTTATATATGGTTCATGCCCCTTGATACTAGCCATAGATGCATCAAAATAAGTAAACAACACACGAAAAACAGAATCTGTCAAAAACAGAACAGTCTGTAGCAATCTGTAACTCTCGAATACTTCTGGAATTCTAAAAATCCTAACAAAATAGGAAGTCCTGGAAATTTGTCTATTGACTACAGCAGAAAGAATCAACACAAAATCACGTTTCTGTGAATTACTAAAATTATTTTCGTGCGCGCAAAAGTTTCTGTTTTTCAGCAGAATCAAATTAACTATCACCGTAGGTTATCCTATAGGTTCTACTTGGCACAAACACTAACTAAAATATGAAAACACATCTAAACAGGAGCTAATGACATATTTATTACTAAACAGAAGCAAAAAGCAAGAAACAAAAATAAAATTGGGTTGCCTCCCAACTAGCGCTATAGTTTAACGCCCCTAGCTAGGCATAAAAGCGAGGATAGATCTAAGTAGTGCTATCTTTGGCATTCAATTCATAAGTAGCTCGCATGATAGATTCATAATGTAGTTTAACTTTCTTTCTTGGAAAGTTTTCCATGCCTTTCCTTAATGGAAATTGGAATCTAATATTCCCTTCTTTCATATCAATAATTGCACCAATCGTTCTAAGTAAAGGTCTACCAAGGATAATAGGACATGAAAGATTGCAATCTATATCAAGAACGATAAAATCTACGGGCACATAATTCCTATTGGCAACAATAGAACATCATTGATCCTTCCCATAGGTTTATTAATGGTGGAATCCGCAAGGTGCAAATTCAAAGAGCAATCATCAAAATCATGGAAACCTAGAATATCACATAAAGTTTTTGGAATCGTGGAAACACTAGCACCCAAATCACACCAAGCATAGCACTCGTGATCTTTAATTTAAATCTTTATAGTAGGTTCCCACTCATCATAAAGTTTTCTAGGTATAGAAACTTCCAAATTAAGTTTTTCTTCATAAGATTGCATCAAGGCAACAACAATATGTTTGGTAAAAGCTTTATTTTGACTATAAGCATGAGGAGAATTCAACACAGATTGCAACAAGGAAATACAATCTATTAAAGAACAATTATCATAATTAAATTCCTTGAAATCAAAGATAGTGAGTTCAATGCTATTTAAAGTCTTGACCTCTCCAATCCCACTTTTACCAAATTTAGCAGCAAGATATAAACTCCGAATCATTGGGACACCTTTTAACTAAAGTTGACTCATCTCCAGTCCCATCATTATTAAGATTCATATTGCAAAACAAGGATTTAATAGGGGACACATCAATAACTTTTAGATCTTCATCATCATTTTCATGGAAACTAGAAGAACACGCTTTTACAAAGCAATCTTTCTTAGCATGCAACCTAGCGGTTCTTTCTTTGCACTCGTCAATGGAAATTCTCATTCCTTTGAGAGATTCATAGATATCATGCTTAGGAGGAGTAGATCTAAGCTTCAAATAATCAACATCAAGCGAAAGCCTATCAACGTTCCTAGCCAAATCATCAACTTTAAGCAATTTTTCCTCAAGCGAGGCATTAAAATTCTTTTGAGAGATCATAAATTCTTTCACGCTATTCTCAAAATCAGAAGGCATCTTATCAAAATTTCCGTAAGAGTTGTTGTAGGAATTATCATAATTATTAGAGGAATTACTAGGGAACGGTCTAGGATTAAAGTTTCCACTATAAGCATTGTTACCAAAATTATTCCTACCAACAAAATTCGCATCCATAGATTCATTATTATTCTCAATCAAAGTAGACAAAGGCATATCATTGGGATCAATAGGAGCACTCTTAGTAGCAAACAATTTCATAACTTCATCCATCTTTCCACTAAAAACATTAATTTCTTTTATATCATGCACTTTTTTACTAGTAGATCTTTCAGTGTGCCATTGAGAATAATTAGCCATAATATTATCAAGGAGTTTAGTAGCTTCTCCTAAGGTGATTTCCATAAAAGTGCCTCCCGCGTCCGAATCTAAAAGATTTCTAGAAGCAAAATTCAATCCAGCATAAAAAAAGTGTATGATCATCCATAAGTTCAAACCATGAGTAGGGCAATTGCGAATCATTAATTTCATTCTTTCCCAAGATTGGGCATCATGCTCATAATCAAGTTGTTTAAAATTCATAATATCATTCCTAAGAGACATGATCTTAGCGGGAGGAAAATACTTAGAGATAAAAGCATCTTTGCACTTATTCCATGAATCAATACTATTCTTAGGCAAACACGAAAACCAAATTTTAGCACGATCTCTAAGTGAAAACGGAAATAACTTCAATTTAACAATATCATTATCTGTATCTTTTTTCTTTTGTATCTCGCACAAAACAACAAAGTTGTTTAGATGGGTAGTGGTATCTTCACTAGGAAGGCCGGAGAATTGATCTTTCATAAGAAGATTTAGCAAGGCAGCATTGATTTCACAAGACTCAACATCATTAAGAGGAGCAATGGGAGTGCTAAGCAAATCATTATTATTGGTATTGGAAAAGTCACGCAATTTGGTATTTATCTTGCGCCATCACGACAAGCAATCCAACACACAAGCAAACAAAAAGGCAAGCGAAAGAGAGAAGAGATTGGGAAAGAGAGGGCGAATAAAACGGAAAGGGTCAAGTGGGGGAGAGGAAAACGAGAGGCAAATGGCAAATAATGTAATGCAAGGGAGATGAGTTTGTGATGGGTACTTGGTATGTCTTGACTTGAGCGAAGACCTCCCGGGCAACGGCGCCAGAAATCCTTCTTGCTACATCTTGAGCTTGCGTTGGTTTTCCTTGAAGAGGAAAGGGTGATGCAGAAAAGTAGCATAAGTATTTCTCTCGGTTTTTGAGAACCAAGGTATCAATCCAGTAGGAGGCTCCTCAGAAGTCCCACGCACCTACACAAACAAACAAGAACCTCGCAACCAACGGAATAAAGGGGTTGTCAATCCCTTCACGGCCACTTGCGAAAGTGAGATCTGATAGAGATAATGTGATAAGATAAATATTTTTGGTATTTTTATGATATCGATTGGAAAAGTAAAGATGCAAATAAAAGTAGATGGAAAGCTTATATGATAAAAGATAGACCTAGGGGCCATAGGTTTCACTAGTGTCTTCTCTCAAGATAGCATAAGTATTACGGTGGGTGAACAAATTACTATCGAGCAATTGATAGAAAAGCGAATAATTATGAGAATATCTAGGCATGATCATGTATATAGGCATCACATCCGCAACAAGTAGATCGAAACGATTCTGCATCTACTACTATTAATCCACACATCGACCGACTCCTGCCTGCATCTAGAGTATTAAGTTCATAAGAACAGAGTAACGCATTAAGAAAGATGAGATGATGTAGAGGGATAAACTCATGCTATATGATATAAACCCCATCTTTTTATCCTCGATGGCAACAATACAATACGTGCCTTGCTGCCCCTACTGTCACTGGGAAAGGACACCGCAAGATTGAACCCAAAGCAAAGCACTTCTCTCATTGCAAGAATGATCAATCTAGTAGGCCAAACCAAACTGATAATTCGAAGAGACTTGCGAAGATAACTTAATCACACGTAAAAAAATTCAGAGGAGATTCAAATATTTCTAATAGAGAAACTTGATCATAAACCCACAATTCATCGGATCTTGACAAACACACCGCAAAAAGAGTTATATCGAATAGATCTGCAAGAAGATCAAGGAGACGTTTGTATTGAGATTCAAAGAGAGAGAAAAAGCCATCTAGCTAATAACTATGGACCCGAAGGTTTGTGGTAAACTACTCACAACTCATCGGAGAGGCCTTGGAGATGATATAGAGGCCCTCCGTGGTCGATTCCCCCTCCGACGGAGGGCCGACGAAGGCTCCAAGATGGGATCTCGCGGATATAGAAGGTTGCGGCCGTGGAATTAGGTTTTCATGGTGCTCCTGGATGTTTTCGGGGTCCGTGGATATATATAGGAGGAAGAAGTAGGTCGGTGGATGCTCAAGGGGCCCTCATGGTCGCCTCCTCTGTTGCTTGACGTCCACTCCAAGTCCCGTGGATCACGTTTGTTCCAAAAAGATCGCTCCCAAAGTTTTCATTTCATTTGGACTCTGTTTGATATTCCTTTTCTTTGAAACACTGAAATAGGCAAAAAACAGCAATTCGGGCTGGGCCTCCGGTTAGTAGGTTAGTCCCAAAAATGATATAAAAGTGTAAAGTAAATCCCATAAACATCCAAAATGGGTAATATAATAGCATGGAACAATCAAAAATTATAGATACATTGGAGACGTATCAGTGTGGCATACCGCAAAACGGGAATCCACAGGATACTATTCATCTCCACCGGTGACTGCCTCCACGGGCTACTGTTCATCCACCATCAACCTCGTCCAGCCTCCACCTGTGACTGTTCATCCACTGGCTCCTGTCCATCCAGCCTCCACTGCTCCTCCATCGGCTACTGTTCAACCTGCCCTCTCAACGGGGTCCTGTTCAACCACCCCTCCACGGGCTACTGTTCATCCAGCCCTACACCAGCTACTGTTCAACCAGCCCTCCACCAGCTACTGTTCAATCTTCCCTCCACGGGGTCCTGTTCATCCAGCCCTCCACGGGGTCCTGTTCATCCACACCCAACCAGCTCGATCGATCGGGGTCCTGTTCATCCAACGGCAACACCACGGGGTCATATTCATCCAACCCCCACTGAGAAATGTTCATCCAAACCCCCAAACAACACTCACTATTCATCAAGGGAAGGAGGCCGCAGGTTCAATCGGCTTCAGTTAGCAGCAGTAGCGAACAAAGGAATCGCTCGATCGGGTTTAATTAACAGCCATCGATCGATCGCTCAGGTTCAGTAACGCGCAGCCTGGATTGCAATCGCTCGGGTTCAGTTAGGCGGACGCCTCTCTCGGGTTTAGTTAGAGCCCAACGCCTCGCACCCACGCGCATACGTGTACGAGAGAAACGGCATCGCTCGGCCCCTGACCACCCACCGTAACCGCAAACTCCCCGATATTTTCCTCGCCCTTGCTTCTACCACGGTTTTCTCTGTCATGGACGACCCAAAGAATGTCATGCAGCTGCGTCTCCGGCCCGCCCGGGACGAAAATCCCATTTTCTATCATGACTTTTTCTCATAGAAGTAGGAGCCCACCACATCTATGATGATACCGGTTTTTTTCACAATTATCGTCATAGAAGTTTCACAAGTATGATAGGAAAAAAAAAGTCGTTCGGCCCAAAATGTCGTGGATGTGTATTTTTTTGTAGTGTACAGACTGTTCTTTTTTGATAGATTCTGTTGTCTTTCTGTTGTGTGCTTATTTCGATGAACCTATGGTTCGCATTGGAGGGTATAAGCTATAGTAAAGTTTGAATAGAGTAGATATAATGCAAAAATAAAATATGAATTGGTTTGCAACAGTACTTAGAGTGGTGATTTGCTTTGTTATACTAACGGATCTCACAAAGGTTTTGTTGAGTTTTGTGTGATTAAAGTTTTCAAGATTTGGGTGAGATCACGATGGATGAAGGAATAAGCAGTAAGAAGAGCCTAATTTTGGGGATGCCCCATGGCATCCCAAGCTATTATATAAAAGAGAAGAAAGCAACTAAGTTTGGGGATGCCCGAGTGGCATCCCCTCTTTCTTTTAACAACCATTGGTATTTTACTTGGAGCTATATTTTTTTTCGTCACATATCATGAGTTTTGGTTGGAGCGTCTTGTATTATATGAGTCTTTCCTTGTTTTGCTTTTTATTTTGTGTCATCTGTCCTTGCTGGACACACCTATTTGAGGGAGCCAAATTTATGCTATGACTTGTTAGAATTGCTCTCTATGCTTCACTTAAATCTTTATGAGCAATGGAATTGCTCTAGTGCTTCACTTATATCTTTTTGAGCACTATGTGCTTTAGTATTTTTGAAGAATTGCTCTCATGCTTCACTTAGATTTATTTGAGAGTTAGTAAATTTTTTAGAAATTCTTGCTTGCTTCACATAAATTAGTTTGAGAGAAGAAAAATTGTATGCTCATGGTGTTCACTTAGATTTGTTTGAGCTGTCAAAAGCAACATATGAAATTAGTCCCAAAGTGATAGATATCCAAGGGGGATATAATGAAAACTTCCATGAATATCATTGGACAAAATAAACTTGATTCTTTGTAATAGTTTTGCGATATGATGATATAACTAGCACATATGCCCATATGTTGCAACGGGAGAGATAATTAACATGTCCACCGCAACAACACGGCATTCGAATGGTACCACCCAATGGCGGCAGCAAGACGGACACTACCCGAAATGCCTATAAGTTGTACTTTAAAAACCATAATGTATGATAATTTTGGTACGGTTTTTGTACAACAGATATGTTATTCAAAAGGCCTCATTTCAAATCCTACATACCAAGGCATTATTCCGAAGTTGGAACAATTTTTTGGAATTCACACGGAGTCATGAAGAAATCTTGCTAAATGTGTTTTAGCCAAACTCACCTCCCAAATCCACTCTCGTGTCGTGCCCTCCTACATTGTATTTTTCCATTGTGGTATTGGTCCTCATCCTTGTGTCATTGCTATTCATCCTGCAGGAATCTATGCTATGCCCCTCACCTCTTTCCGTATTTAATTACTGGTATTAATTTCTCTTTTGTTTTATGCCCATGGGATGAATAAGACACACTTCATCCTTTCTGTTCTTATTCTTGAGGCACCTTGTTTGTCTTCAAGACAACTCATGCACACATATAAATCTGTAAGTTTGGTATAAAAGGCGAGCTGGTACTATTTAATCATTTTTTGCTCTTGCAAAGCAGGCCCAGTTTGACTCAGCCAACATTTTTTAAGGCAAGCTCTGCCATCAATTAGTACAATGTATCGGGTAAAAAAATCATCTACCCCTAAAAAAAGGGTAAAAAAGGTCATCATATCAAGTTTCTTCACTTTCTCAAAAGAAAGAAAAATCAAGTTTTCTCACGTGGCAATTCATAATAGCAAGTCTGTACACATGCATGATTTTTTTGTAAGAATCTACACGTACACGTTATTTTAGGGATCCTACACGTATACATTGTTTTGCCTCACAAGCGCACTGGGAACCTAGCCTATATAACTTCGTTCAAAGTAATGTCTAAATAGAAAAGAACCTGTGACAAATCAAAGAAGACAATTGGATAAGTTGGTGGAGAAGATTGTATGTTTTTGTGGGGTTGTGAGTTCAACACCTGCACGAGCATCAATTCTTTTTGGCTTGCTAAAGGTTGAGCTAGCACTAGTTCAGTCAGCCAATGTGGGACAGACTCGCCCAACACCCAGCGGACATATAAAAATAGAGACATTGGCCGCCCGGCCATTTCGCTTAGTTTTTTGGTTTTTTTGGCACGTATGTCTCGGTTTCCAAGTAACACGTATAGCATATGTAAAAATATTCAAAACAGGATGAAACAAAGTGAAACCAAACCAAGAATACCTATCCCCTTTAATAGTAGGTATAGATATGTGAGTCATGTTAATGGGTAATTATGTTTTAGTAATAATATTTTGTTAAGGTTTGTGATTCCCTATCCAAGCATGAAAGTCAATAGTTATGCAATGAAATTACATCCAACTTGTGGTGAATTATTTGGTGTTAGTTATGCTTAATGCTCTCTTATGAGATTTTTCGTTTCTTGGTTGGATGCTTGTCAATCTTTTTGCTAGCCTTCACTTGCACTAAGAATGATCACTACTTATGCATCCAAAATCCTTAAACCCAGTTTTGCCTTATGAGTCCACTATACCTACCTATATGTGGTATTTCCCTGCCATTCTAAGCAAATTTGTATGTGCCATCTCTAATTTCAAAATAAATTTCCTTTTTGTATGCTCGTACCGCTCATGAAATGGTAGGGGGTGGCTGATATTTTTCCATGCTAGATGTGTTATTCTCAAGATGGGTGTTTGTTCATAGTCATTGGACGAGAGTACAACAAAGGTATTAGGGATGCCCAGTCCCGAAATGAAAAATGAATTTACTTTATGTTGTCAAATAATAAATTGCTTGGAAAGTGTTGGTATGGACAACACCCATGGATTTGGTTAGCCGTGGAATGTGAAACTATGGTGGAAAAAGGAATAAACTTTGTTTTTTGTTTGGGAACCGCCTATGATATATCTAGCATGGAAATTAGTAGGAACTACTCGGTCGTTTTTGTTGACAGGAAAAGCATGCCACCCAAAATTTTTTATCACTACCTTTTTCGCTTTGAGCTCTGGCACCTCTACAAATCCCTACTTCCGTCTGCGAAGGGCCTTTTCTATTTACTTTATGCAATTTTATTTTTATTTGAGTCTCCATCTTCTCTTATAAAGCACCAACTAAGAGGCACTATGATCGTACATGAGCATTGGGTGTAGCTAATATGCAAGTGTGTTTCATGAATGGATCAATGATTGAGCATAATGGGCTAGGGATAACTTGCTTTAGCATTGATATTTTGAAATACATAGTTGCTTGTTGATATGCTTGAGTATTGAAATCTTCATGTCAATACTAGACTATTTCTTTAAATCATATAAAAGTCCAAATTTCCATGATACAAAGAAAAGAATATGTGATGAATATGTTAGGCAGCATTCCACATCAAAAATTATGTGTTTATCAATTACCTACTCGAGGACGAGAAGGAATTAAGCATGGGGATGCTGATACGTCTCCAACATATCTATAATTTTTGATTGTTACATGTTGTTATATTATCATTCTTGGATGTTTTACAATCATTTTATAGCAACTTTATAATATTTTTTCGGACTAACCTATTGACATTGTGCCCAGTGCCAGTTGTAGTTTTTTGCTTGTTTTTTACTTTGTAGAAAATCAATACCAAACAGAGTCTGAACACAGCGAAACTTTTTGGTGATTTTTTCTGGACCATAAGACACACGATGGTCCAAGAAAGTACCTGATTGGGGCTCCACGGGAGCACAATCCACCAAGACGCGCCTGGGACCCAGGCGTGCCTAGGTGGGTTGTGCCCACCTCGGCTGCCTCCCGCACCGCCTCTTTGCTCTATAAATACCCCAATATTCCTGAAACCCTAGGGGAGTCGACGAAAAATAAATTCCAGCCACTGCAAGTTCCAGAAACCACAGATCCAATCTAGACACCATATCTAGACACCATCACGGAGGGTTCATCATCCTCATTGGTGCCTCTCCGATGATGCGTGAGTAGTTCATTGTAGACCTACGGGTCCGTAGTTAGTAGGTAGATGGCTTCCTCTCTCTCTCTCTTGATTCTCAATACAATGGTCTTTTGGAGATTTATTTGATGTAACTGTTTTTTGCGGTGTGTTTGTTGGGATCCAATGAACTTTGAGTTTATGATCAGATCTATATTTTTATCCATGAAAGTTATTTGATTCTTTTGATATCTTATATGCATGATTACTTATAGCCTCGTATTTCTTCTTCGAATCTTTCGTTTAGTTAGGCCAACTAGGTCGATTTTTCTTGGCATGGGAAGAGGTGCTTTGTGACGGGTTTGATCTTACGGTGCTTGAACCCAATGACAGAAGGGGAACCGACACGTATGTATCGTTGCCATTAAGGATAATAAGATGGGGTCTAATTCCTACATGAATAGATCTTGTCTACATCATGTCATCGTTCTTATTGCATTACTCCGCTTTTCCATGAACTAGATGCATGCTGGATAGGGGTCGATGTGTGGAGTAATAGTAGTAGTTGCAGGCAGGAGTCGGTCTACTAATCTTGGACGTGGTGCCTATATAATGATCATTGCCTGGATATTGTCATAATTATTTGAAGTTCTATCAATTTCCCAACAGTAATTTGTTTACCCACCGTATGATATTTTTCTCGAGAGAAGCCACTAGTGAAATCTACAGCCCCCGGGTCTCTTCTTTATCATATTTTCCTTCAAGATCTATTTTTATTTGCTTTTATTTTTGATCTATTAACCCAAAAACTCAAAACACCTCGCTAAATTTTGTTTGCTTTTATTTTCATCTATTAATCTACTACAATTTTATCCCGTAACCTTGGAAATTTCTGGCACTGTTACCCGAAAGGGATTGACAACCCCTTTAACACGTCCGGTTGCAAGTATTTGTTCTTTGTGTGGAGGAACCGTTTACGTAGTGTTGTTTGGTTCTCTTATTAGTTCGATAACCTTGGACTCATCACTGAGGGGAAAACCTACCGTTATTGTGCTGCATCATCCCTTCCTCTTTGGGGAAATACCAACGTATTTGAAGCAAACATCACTCCCACGTTCAATACGTATCCAGATTGAGACTCAAAGTCATCCGGATTGGTGACAAAGCTTGCATCGAGGTAACCCTTTATGATGAACTCTTTATTGTTGGGGAACATTGCATGGAAAACAAAAAATTCTACGCACACGCAAGATCTATCCATGGAGATGCATAGCTACGAGAGGGGGAGATAAACTAAATACCCTTGAAGATTGCTAAGCAGAAGCATTTATGAAGGCGGTTGATGTAGCCATACACCTTCACGGTACGTTTCGATCAAGCACCGAACGAATGGCACCTCCGCGTTCAGCACATGTTCATCTTGATTACATCCTCGCCTTCTCGATCCAACAAGCATGGCGAAGTAGTAGATGAGGTCCGACAGCACGACGGCATGATGACGGTGGTGGTGAAACTATTCCGCAAGGCTTCGCCAAGCATAACGATTTTCGGATGGAAGACGAACTAGAGCGGGAGGAGCGCCGCACACTACTTGGGGATTCATGGTGTGTGTTTCCCCTCCCCTTCTCTCATATATATAGGTTGAGGGGGGAGAAGAGGCTGCCTAGGGTGCGCCAAGGGGGCCAACGACTGCCCTAGGCGCGCCCCCTTTCCTTCTTAGGAGTGTGGGGAGAAGGTAGGAGGGGAGGCGCCCCCTTCCTTTCCTTTAGCGTGGAAGAGAAGGCAAGAGGGGGATAGCCCTCTTCCTTCCTTTCCTAGGGGTGGCGGCCAAGAGGTGGGGCACACCAGCCCCATGTGGGCTGGTGTGCTCTCCATCGTTGGCCCGTTTGGCCCAATAAGCTTTCGTGGCCTTTCGAAAGCCTTTCCAGTGATCCGATAAATATCCGGTACATTTTGAAACTCTTCCAGAGACCATATACTATCATCCTATATATCAATCTTTACCTCTGGACCATTCCGGAGCTCCTGTCATGTCTGTGATCTCATCTGGGACTCCGACCAACATTCAGTCACCAACATTTGGAACCGTCGCCAAGTGAGTGTGGGTAATAGGGGGGTCCTTCCCACACGACTCAGAAACCGTCGGGGATAGGGAGCCAAGATGCATATACAGTACTCCAACTCATTTGTGCTTGCATTGCCATCACAGTCGGTATTCTGTGGTGCTATGATTATGATGCGCGGCCCACAACAAACGGTTCACTATTATAGAACGTGTATGATAAGCATACAATCACCCACATTCACTTTTCCCAAACCGTATGCGATAACTAATTAAGAAGATTACCTAATCATCGTACGAGTGTCGGATAGGATTACAAAATGTTGGACCGTCGTAACATTGTCGTGCACGATAACTATCGCACACGTTATTCTGTGGTGCAACGTTTATGATGCATACTTTGTCAGAAATAGTTCATCGTTGCCAATCATGTACGTTAAGGCATCTATCACAAACGTTTAGTTTGCCCGCACCGTTTGTGATATTGTCTGACATCGCACACGCTTTGCAAACGGCAACTGTGTGCACGCTTGCACACGTTTCGTCTTTATGAAACGTCTCGGATTATGGTGTACTCCATCCGTTCCTTTATATATGGCATATTATTTTTGGCACGGTGACCAAGGCGCATAAATATAAAGGTGTTAGGACAGAATTACCCTTGGCAATTTTATTGATTAGTGGCAAGTAAATCAGTGAGTGCAGGAAAGTAAGAGATACATGCAATCGAGAGAGAGATTCTTTCCTTATTTTGCAACAGAGAGAGGTTCATGCAATCAGGGAAAGATAATTTCCTTTTGCTGAACGGCTAAAAAGGGAATTAGCAGGATTTAGAAGAAATGCACCTTACATTGTGGAATTTTATCAAAAAACGAATACACCTTATATAAAAAAATGGAGGGAGTATATCGCAAACGTTTGTGTTTTACTAACCGTGTGTGCCGTAACGACCTGGAGAGCATAATTTCACCATAATTTAATTGCTGCTATTTCAAATTGTAACAAATTTGAATTTAAATTTGAATTTGAATGTATGCTATAGCTTTATTCATATCCATCAGGTTCAAACAACCAATGCATTATTTGATTCATAGGTACATATCAAGAATTACATATAAGAACCAAATAAAGAATGATGAACCACAGTTGTATACTTGTACTATTAAAGGCGGTAAAGAAAGAGGCGAAATACATTTTGGTTGCTGAACAAGGTGAAGCGGAATGCCCATATTGTGCCCTCCTCCATGCAGAAGGCACGCACGACTCTAGTCCAACCCCTTGTGATGGTCGGCCGCCCATCCTTCACGGTCTTCATGAAAACATCTACATAATCATTGTGTTCTGGTACAAATACTTTAACCTTTGCACGCCCACCAATCATGTAGTTTGATAAGTAATCTTGAGTGAACTGCTTTGGGAACCACTACAAAGGAAAAAAGATTCAGACATTGTCATCTAACACAACTCATTATGGGCAATAAAAGAAGGCTGCAAAGTTCTTACTTACCATCCCGCAGTTCGTTGTTGTATTGGATAAACTGTAATTGTCGGTGTACTAGAATAGAGGTACCCTAGTACCCCGAAATTGTGCACGGGCAGTTGCAGCACCCCGCGGCAAAGGCTTGCCGGGCGAACGCCAAGATCCCCCAAGGTTCCCTTGGAGCCATCCAAGAACAAAGTATTTAAGCTAAGGAGATAAGACCCCGGCAAGAGGAGCTTGCCGGGAAGGCCAACCAAGGCGCTCCAAGGAACTTGCCACGACGCGCCACGCGCTCCGGCAAGGCAACAAGGCCCCGGCAAGAGGAGCTTGCCGGGAAGACTAAATAAGGTACCCCGAGGCCCGGTGAGCGACGAGCTTCTGGACCCGGCGAGATAACAACAGCGGAAAGGCGCTTGCCGCGGCAGGCGGCCACTCTGCGCCCCCGCTCCAGCGCATCCACCAACGTGTCGCTCTGGGGGCCTCTCCGGGCGCGCGTGGCGGGAGGCTGTGCAGCCAGCGGTGCGCAGTGGCATGCGAAGCTGACAAGATCGCCATCGTGGCGAACGGTGGTGCCCCTAACGGTCCTTTTCTGCATTGTTCGGGCGACTCAGACAGGCATTTAGTGCCCTTGTCCCCTGCCATCAGGGTTAGGTAGGGTGCACTGTACAAGCAACTGTATCAACTACCTTGCTTTTTACGTTTTTACCCTCCTCTGCGTTGCCACCTGTCGGTGACCCCTTTAGCGTATAAAAGGAGGCCCAAGCGCAACGTAGAGGTGGTTCGGACAGTTGACTTCGATTCATTCGTAGCCCAGAAAACATCACACTCTCTCGCTCCAGAGCAAGAACACTAGATAATACAACCAGACAAGCAGCAGTAGGAGTGTTATCTCTCCGGAGAGCTCCGAAGCTGGGTAAACTGCTCGTGTGCCTCGCCTCGATCTGCTCTTCGTGCGACCTCCGCCCCTCGCCGAACCGAAAGGGGCCCGGTCTGCCGGCCCCATAGGTGTTCGTGGATCAGTTTTCCCCGACATCTTTGGCGCGCCAGGTAGGGGGTGTTGAGATTGTGTCAACCAGATCCGACGTTCACACGAGCTAGATCTTTATTCCCTTCATCAACATGCCACCGAAGAAGAAGACTTCGGCGGCAGCCGCTCCATCCACGTCACTTCCGCCACCGTTGGAGCAAACGAGTGGTGGGATGGACGCCGGCGGAAGAAAGGACGTCGACGAGGAAGCTCATGATGCCGCCAGGTCCAAGAACAAGGCTGCACAAACCTCGGCGACTGTACATGTTCCACGCCACTCTCAGGAGGCGCAAGATCAACAGCGTCATGGCACTAGCAGTGCCATACGCATGATAGCCCAAGACCAAGCTGGTGGATCTCGGGGCGCTCAAGACCAGCATGCACGCCAGCGTGCTGGCACGAGCGGGGCACGGTCGCCTGGACGGGATACTGCTCCTTCTAACATAGTTAGAAGTTCGAGCACGTCCCGCTCCTCGCGCGGTCCGCCACTGCTACCCACCACTCCAGCAGAAGCTTTGGCACGAGCTCAACTTCTCCTAGATTACCCTCCAACGTCGGACAAGATCGACGAATGGAGAGCCACCATTCAGAGTCTCATCTGCTATGCCAACGGTGACACTCCATGGTGGCCGAGCGCGTCGCCGCTGCGGCAGGGCCGCCGGACGCGAGCCGGTGGCGATGAAACGGGCGGAGGTGCAACTACCATGCAATCACCGCCCTGAAGGCCAAGATCGCCGACTCGCCGGATCCACCTCGATAGTGACTCCACTGCATCGTCGGATCCACGAGCTCGTCGCGATCAGCGCCAAGTTCTTCATGATCGACAACAAGAAGACGCTCGAACCCGCATCGAGCGCCGAAGAGAAGCGCGACGTCAATCCGATAAGCGCGCTGGGCCCTCTGTTGACATGCATGCGCCATAGGAACCAGGCGATCTGCCGTACGCGGTAGG
This sequence comes from Triticum dicoccoides, assembly GCF_002162155.2. Lineage (NCBI taxonomy): Eukaryota > Viridiplantae > Streptophyta > Magnoliopsida > Poales > Poaceae > Triticum > Triticum dicoccoides. The sequence goes on from NC_041385.1 coordinate 99,902,190, forward strand.
TTGTCCTGCGTTCACTCGTGAGCTGCGGCAAGTCCAGTGGCCCAGTACAAAGAACTTCAAGCCAGACGTACCAGAGAAGTACGACGGCAAGACGCATCCGTCAGAATTCCTCAGCATCTACACCATCGCGGTGCAGGCTGCCGGGGGACGGGATGACAAGATCCTTGCCAACTACTTCCCGCTGGTGCTCAAGCCCAACATCAGATCCTGGCTCATGCACTTGCCGGACAACTCCATATCCTCTTGGGCTGATCTGTGCCATAAGTTTGTCGGTGCCTTTATAGGCGGACACAAGCCTCATGGCCAGGAGAGTGATCTTCATCTGCTCGCTCAGAAGGAAGGAGAGCCCCTGCGCAAGTACATTCAGAGATTCAGTAGTGTGCAGCACAACATCCCAGACGTCCACCCTACCGCGGTGATCAGCGCGTTCCATCAGAACGTGCGGAACCGCATGATGCGGGAGGAAATGGCGATGTGCAAGATCAGGGACGTCAGTGAGTTATATGCACTGGCTGACAAGTGTGCGCGTGCTGAGGAAGGGAGGAGACTCCCCGGAGAAAATATAGGAGCGGGAGGATCTGACAGCGAAGATGCTGCCCCGACAAGGAAAAACCGACGACGGAACAACAGAAGGAGGAAAGGCAAAGAAGTGCTAGTTGTTGAGCAGTCCGGCAAGGGTGGTAGCGCCAAGGAAGCCAAAGCTGGTGACTCCGGCAAGGAGGTTGCCGTGGAGGTGGCGGTCACCGACAAGCAGGATGGCACCAACAAGCAGTATTGCAAGATTCACCGCACCAAGGGCCATGATCTTCAGAACTGTAAGAGGGTCGAGCAGCTTGTTGAGCAATAGAAACCTGAATACGAGCGGCGCGACAAAGAGAAGGCCCAGGAAGGAGCTGGTGGGTCCGGCAAGAAACGTCCCGGCCGAGGAGGACACCGCGGCAAGGCCAAGCAGCGGCAAGGAGACAGACCTCCCCGTGGCCGCGACAAGGATGAAGATGATAACAATGATGAAGATATGGATGATGAGGAGACTGATGAGCAGGAGTTCCAGAAAGCCACAGAGGTCCTGTGCGTTGACGGTGGTGCTTCTCTGCATGCCTCGCACCGCCAGCTCAAGCAGTGGGTGCGGGAAGTTAATGCAGCAGAACCACCCGTCGAGTCACGCGAGCCTCTGAAATGGTCCGGCACGCCTATCATCTTTGATATTGAGGACCACCCGGATTGCATAACTGCGGTCGGGTGCTTGCCGATGTTGGTTTCACCAACAATCCGCAACCTCAAGGTCACTAAGATGCTAGTTGACGGCGGGGCCGGCTTGAACCTGATCTCCTCCGTGGTGCTCCAGAAGCTCCAGATCCCTGACAGCGAGCTCGAAGAGACCGGCACATTTCAAGAAATGAACCCGGGAAGGAGCAAGCCAAAGGGAAAGATCGCGTTGCCGGTAACATTTGGCAGTGAGCTGAACTTCAGGACCGACAGGGTCATGTTTGACGTTGCTGACTTTCCATTGCCTTACAATGGAATCCTTGGCCGACCGGCACTCGCCAAGGTCATGGCAGCCTCTCACTATGCGTACAACATACTGAAAATGCCAGGCCCAATAAGTGTCATCTCTGTCCCTGGCGACAAGAAGGATGCACCTATCTGTACCGACAAGATCTACCGGGAAGCCGCAGCCGCAGCAGAATGGAGGACACTTGCCGCTGAAGCTCCCGGGGGGAAGAAGAAGACCAAGTCCGGCAAGAGCTCTGATGCCCAATCCGGCAAGCGCACCTCTTCGGAGTGCTGCGCTACCGTCGACGACGCACCATCGAGCTCCACCGGCAAGTGTAAGAAGGCAATGGCAGCTCCACCTGAGACTAAGAAGGTGTCCGCCAAGGAGGATGGCACTGGTGGTACCTTCACCATCAGCGCCACTCTTGACCCCAAATAGGAAAGCGCGCTCGTTGCTTTCCTGCGGGCGAATGTCGACGTGTTTGCGTGGCAACTGTCTGATATCCCCGGTGTTCCCAGGAAAGTGATTGAGCACCACCTTGCCGTCTGTCCTCATGCGCGGCCCGTCAAGCAGAGAGTCAGGAAACAGGCAGTAGAGCGCCAAGAATTCATCGCAGAAGAAATCGAGAAGTTGGAAGCAGCAGGCCTTGTCAGAGGAGTACTCCATCCCACGTGGTTGGCCAATCCTGTTGTTGTGCGCAAAGCTAACGGGAAATGGAGACTTTGATACCATCAGATCTTCATGGCAGAAGAAGATGAAGAGAAAACCGCATTTATCACACCGTGTGGCACGTACTGCTTCGTACGGATGCCTTTCGGTTTGAAGAATGCTGGTTCAACATTCGCAAGGGTAGTCCACCATGCTTTTGAGCCGCAAATGCACAGAAATGTGGAAGCTTACATGGATGACATAATGGTCAAGAGCAAGAACAAGGCGACCCTGATTCAAAATTTAGACGAAACATTTGCAAACCTGCGCAAGATCAACCTCAAGCTTAACCCCGAGAAGTGCGTGTTTGGAGTCCCTTCCGGCAAGCTTCTCGGGTTCTTCGTCTCTCAGCGTGGAATTGAAGCCAATCCCGACAAGATCAAAGCCATTGAGCAGATCGACGCACCAAAGCACGTCAAGGATGTACGAAGGCTTGCCGGTTGCATGGCGGCTCTCAGCAGGTTTATCTCTAGATCTGCCGAGCGCGCCGTGCCATTTTTCAAAATTTTGAAAAAGGTAGGTCCAATGAAATGGACTCCGGAAGCGGAGGCTGTGCTGCAGGACTTGAAGAGATACCTGTCCTCCACTCCAACGCTTGTCGCACCTAAGCCGCAAGAGAAGTTGCTGTTGTATATAGCGGCAACCAATCAAGTGGTTAGTGCTGCGTTAGTGGCGGAGAGGGAGGCGGATGATGAGCCAGCAACCACAGCAGATCCATCCAGCAACAAGCAGGGGGCTTCGTCGACAAGCTTTGGTCCCGACAAACATGGGTTTGCGCAGGAGCATGATAAGATGCCAAGGAGAATGGTGCAGCGCCCAGTTTACTTTGTCAGTTCCCTTCTGCAGGGGGCTAGATCAGGGTACTCTGGTGTGCAGAAGTTGCTTTTCGGCCTCCTCATGGCCTCAAGAAAGCTGCGCCATTACTTCCAAGCACATGAGATCACAGTCGTCACTCGCTTTCCGCTGAAGAGGATACTGCAAAATCCAGAAGCAACGGGCAGGATTGTCGAGTGGGCGCTGGAACTGTCAAGCTTTGGCCTCAAGTTTGAGAGCACTTCAACTATCCAAAGCAGAGCATTGGCTGAGTTCATAGCAGAGTGGACGCCAACCCCAGATGAAGTAATTTCAGAAACAAGCATCCCTGTCAAAGAGGCAAGCAAAGAGTGGCTGATGTACTTTGATGGTGCCTTCTCGCTACAAGGCGCCGGTGCAGGCGTGCTGCTTGTCGCACCCACCGGAGAGCACCTCAAGTACGTAGTCCAGATGCACTTTCCCAAAGAGCAGGCAACCAACAATACTGCAGAGTATGAAGGCTTGCTTGCCGGTCTCAGAATCGCAGCAGACCTTGGGATCAAGAAACTCATTGTCAGGGGTGACTCACAGCTTGTCGTCCGACAAGTGAACAAGAACTACCAGAGTCCGTTGATGGAAGCGTATGTTGATGAAGTGAGGAAGCTAGAAGAGCACTTTGACGGCCTACAAATGGAGCATATCCCAAGAGCTCGGAATGATATTGCTGATGGCCTGTCAAAGTGCGCCGCACTAAAGTTACCTGTGGAACCAGGGATCTTTGTGCTTAAGTTGACTCAACCATCCGTAACACCATCAATTGGACAAAGCAAGAAGAGGAAGTTGGTTTCTGGTGACTACTTCCCGGCACAGCTCCCCGAAGCCGCCGCCAAGAAAGTCCCCAAGATCAACACCAAGAAGGCTGAGGGGCAGTCTGCTCCGGCAAGCCTTATGGTTTGTTCCGTTGAAGCAGACGCTCCCGACAAGTTTTGCTCCGGCAAGCTTGCCGGGGAACATCAAGCTCCGGCAGGGCCGCAAGTCCTTGCCGTGGAAGCGGATGTTCCCACAGCAGCAGATGCGCCTCTAGTCCTTGTTGTCGAGCCACAAGCTCCAGCATGGGCACAACAGATCATCCACTTCCTTCAGACAGGAGAACTTCCCAAAGAACAAGAAGAAGCGGAAAGAGTAGCCCGGCAGTCATGTATGTACCAGTTTGTCGATAGCATACTGTATAGAAGAAGACTCAACGGTGTGAAATTGAAGTGTATTCGCCGGGAAGATGGACAAAAGTTGTTGGCGAAGATACATGGAGGCATATGTGGCCACCACATTGGCACAAGAGCACTTGCCAGCAAAGCTTTCCGGCAAGGTTTCTTTTGGCCGACAGCCCTCCAGGATGCAACTGCACAAGTAACCAAGTGTGAAGCGTGCCAGTTCCACTCCAAACAGATACACCAGCCAGCTCAAGCTCTCCAGACAATCCCTTTATCCTGGCCATTTTCGGTCTGGGGGCTCAATATCCTCGGCCCTTTCCCCCGAGCTGTCGGGGGCTTTGAGTACTTGTACATCGCAGTCGACAAGTTCACAAAGTGGCCGGAACTGCAGCCAGTGAGGAAGGTGACAGCACAGTCAGTAGTCAAGTTCTTCAGGTCAATTGTTTGCCGTTTCGGGGTCCCTAACAGTATCATCACCGATAACGGCACGCAATTCACGAGCCGCACCTTCATGCAGTACGTCCAAGACCTTGGCGCCAAGGTCTGCTTCGCTTCTGTTGCTCATCCGAGAAGCAACGGTCAAGCAGAGAGGGCAAATGCTGAAGTGCTGCGCGGGCTCAAGACCAGAACTTTCGACAGGCTGCGCAAGTGCGGAAGAAACTGGATTGAGGAGCTGCTGGTGGTTCTTTGGTCGATCAGAACGACGCCAAATCGAGCCACTGGCCAGACACCTTTCGCTCTAGTCTATGGAGCAAAGGCAGTTCTCCCCACGGAACTCGTATACGGATCACCTCGAGTGCTCGCTTACGATGAGCTTGAGCAAGAACAGCTGCGGCAAGACGACGCGCTGCTCCTTGAGGAAGATCGTCTTCAGGCTGCTGTACGAGCTGCTCGATACCAGCAAGCTTTGCGCCTCTATCATAGCCGCAAAGTTAAAGCCAGAAGCTTCGAGGAAGGCGACCTTGTTCTTCGGCGCGTTCAGTCCGCCAAGAATTCCAACAAGTTGACGCCAAAGTGGGAAGGCCCTTATTGGGTGAGACGAGTCACAAGGCCTAGCGCTGTCCGCCTTGAGACCGAAGATGGCATTCCGGTGAGCAACTCCTGGAGCATAGAACATCTTCGTAAGTTTTTCCCTTAAGGCGCGGTTGCCGGAACCCGTTCCGGCAACCACCTTTTGTACAAGTCTTGCCGCTGTTGCATGTAATCCTTTGTACAAAGCCGGGCGCAGATCCCGTGCATAAGTAAAACCCCATGTGCTCTGCACAACTTGTCCATTTCATGCGGTAGTTCCTTTCTTGCATGCGATTATCTGACAGTTTGTGCAGCACCTACATCCGGTAAGCAATAACGAGCCGAAGAGCTCCATATTATTATTTTCTCTTCTTTCTTTTTCTTTTAAAGGAAAAGAAGGTTCTCTCGCACACAAGTTTGCCGGGGGGGAAGGAGAAGATTGTGGTATGGGCCAGGCATCGTTCAAGCAAAGACTTGCCTTACCGGGAAGCAAATGACAGAAAGCTAAGTTGCCAAAGTTTGAGCAATCACTTTTTAAAATTTTTGAGTTATCTTCCTCGAACGACCCTGCTTTGTATGGAAAACCTGTGCGCGGAGGAATCAACTCGTGGCTAGTTGCGCCCTTACTTTGTTTCGAGTCCGCTCAACATCTAGTCGCGACAAGGTTTCTTGTCGGAAGCAGCGCCGCCAGCAGGCTGCTGAAGTTCCGCACTCAGCGCTCGCGGCTCGGGCGCCTGCGCCGACAAGTTCCCTAGAAGCGTAGGGTAATAACATACAAAGGAAGGAATCTAGTAAAGGAAATAACATAGCAATTGATAGACAGAAATAAAGTTATATTACAAAGATAACTTGTTGCAGCTCTAACAGACTGTTTTCATAACATGATCAGCAGCGACAAGGGAAAAGAAGGAATGGGTGGCCTAATCTACGCGTCCGCCCTCGACTCTCTTGATCTCGCTCATCTTGTCCACAATGGGTGCGACAAGGGCCTTGAGTGCATCCAGATCGGCGTCAGGCGGCAAGGACCTGAGGACATTGGTGAAGCTGAGGCCTGGGTTGCGGAAGGCTACCTTCATCAGCACTTTCTGGAGAACCCCGGCGCAGATTTTGCGCGACTCGTCAGCCAGCTGCTTCGGGATCCTCTCCCGGAGCCGCTAGAGTGCCGTCGCCACGCCCCTGAAGAATAGGCTGAGCTTGGCGCTGGGTTGAAGACTCTTGTCGGAAGGATACCCAAAGTCCTCCATCCCCAGTTGCGCCAGCTCCTCGTTGATGACTGCGGCAGTGTTCACCAGACCCTCGGTCCAGTGCTCCACTGTGTCTCTGAACGAGTTCTGGGTAACTGCAATGCTCTCCAGCAGCACCGCGTCAGCCTTGACCTTCTCCGACAAGGTCTTCTCCCGCTCCTTGGCGGCCTCCAACGTCTGCGTCAGCGTGGCCAGCTTCAGCTCCAGGTCTGCTTTGGAATCCTTGGCGGCGCTGAGCTCCTTGCCCCTCTCAGCGAGAAGGCCTTGCAGCTCACCGTGGGCGGCAGCATCCTTCTCACGCTCAAGCTTGAGCGCGGCAAGCTCCTCGCCACTCTTCCCAATATTGGCCTCCAGCTGCGCCACCTTCTCCTCTAGCTCTTTCTTGGTGGCCTGTGCAGTTGTCGCGGCGTCCTTTGCCTCCTTGAGTGCCCTGCCAAGTGCTTGCTCACGCTCGGCGAGCTCTTCCTCGTAGCTGTCGAAGTTGGCCTTCCGCTGCACTAGTTCACCTTCCCGCGTAGACTGCTTCTCGGCAGCCAGCCTTTGTTCCTCCTCAGCCTCGGCCCTCTCGAGAAGAAAGGCCGTGCGCTCCTCGTCGACTCGTTCCCGCTCCTGCGCCAGGGACCGGAGAGCTTCTTGATTTTGGCCCCGGAGCTCCTCCGCGCGCTTTTCCATGTCAACTCCCGCCTTCGCGACAAGCGCTTCCCGGGAAGCCAGCTTGGCTTGCCGGGTGCGGTAGAGTGACAGCAGCTTCTGCAGCAGCTCCTCCTCCTCAGGCTCGCCACTGCTGCTGCCGGGCGCGTCAACCAATGACAGTCCAGCACAGGCGAGCACTTCCCCGTCAAAAGTCTCCCCCTCGACCGGCGCCCTGGAGCTCGACGCCCAGGGTAGCTTGATGAAGATATTGTCACCGGCCTTCAAGTAGGCGTCGGGCTGGGGCTCCTCGGAGCCCGGCTCCGCAGAAGCGGCAGAGGGTTCGGTGGTCGGCGAAGCGCCCGGCGCTCCTGCGGCCTCAGGGTCGTCAGTGCAATCGCCCGACCCCTCTCCGGCTTACCCAGCAGCAGCCCCGGCGGCCTCCTCGCCGGCGGTCTCATCAGCACCGGCACCTTCCTCGCCGGCGCCCTCTGTCTCCATTGGCTCAGCCGTAGATGGGTCTGAAGAACGAAGAAGGAAGGAAAATCAATTAAAAATCCAAGAAAGGAAAAATGGAAGAAGCAGAACCCAAGGGAAAGTTTCTGGGCAAGTGGATTACCTGCGCCAAGATCTTCAGTTGCAGCCTCGGTCGCCGCAGGATCAGCAGTGCCATCCCTTGGTGGAGAGTCCCCCCTTGCCGGAGAGCGCTCCCTTGGCGGGGACTCCTCCCTTGGCGGCGCAGTCGAAGCAGGTGGCACTTCGGGACCAGCCTCCGGGCGCTCCTGAGGAGGCTGCTCTGCTCCTGCACAAGTCAACAAGCAAGATATCAACAAAGGAAAAAGCACTCAAGCGCGCCCGACTGCAGAAGGCTAAACTATGAACTTACGCTGGGGGCTGCGCTGGGGTATGCTCTGAGGGGTGATTGCCGGGTCCGTCAAGGTGGTCTCGGGCCCACCTCCTGCTGACACGATGGGGTCATCCTCGATGACGATCACCGCGGCCTTGGCCCTCTTCGCCGCTCTCTGGGCCAGCGTCCTGAAAAGAAAGGAGTCCAGATTGGAGCAAGTCAGATACAAGATATAAACAGCAAGATTGAAGAACTACAAGAGCACCAAAGAAACTCACTCTTCTTCCTCCTCGTCGGAGCTGAGCGCGGAAAGATCGAAGTCCGGCCCTCCTCAGGTGCGGCAAGGTGGAGGAGTAGGATCCATTGCCCGCTTGGCAGGGGCAGTGGCAGTGGCCCGGGAAGATCCCGCTCCAGTTGCCGCTGTTGCGTGAGGCGCTCCCGCGGCAACATTGCTTGCCGCGGTAGAGCGCGTCGCGCGGCTCAGTGGCTGTGGAGCCGGCTGCCGCCCTGCTGCGTCCCGGCCCTGCGAAGGCGCCTCCTTGGCGGGGCCGGGGGCTCCGCCTGTGGAAAGTTCTCAGAAGGCTCAGCCTCCTCCTCGCCGGCCTCGCTCGGCTCGGCTTCGGAACCGGCAGGCTCCTCCTCGCCCATGAACTCCGCGCGTTCGGCAAGGTTTGCCGCCTCTGCAGCCTCCGCCTCCTCCACAGTAAACCCAAACACACCCGCAGCAGCTGCGGCCATAGCCTCTTCCGCCCTAGTAGCGGTGAGCTGCAACTCCTCGTCGGTGGTGTCACGGGTGAGGCTCTTCTGCTCGTCAGCGCGTACCGGCACTTCCTCCAAGGTGTCGAAGAACGCTCGCACAGCGTCATCCGCAGGCTCTTGCCAAGTTGGGACGATTCCGTGTGAATTGCACAACGGCATCATGGCGCGGATCCGGTCAAGCGAAGAGTTATTGCACAAAGGAACTACGCCCCTCGGCAGTGTGAATGGGTGCTAGGGGTCGCGTTTGAATAATTCCAAGAGCATTGCGTCCAACTCCAAGACGGTGAAGTTGTAGTTGAGGCCCGGCCGCAGCCTCATGATGTCCGCCTAATTCTTGAATTCCCAGGCGGGCCTCCCCCTCTCCTGCAGGGGGGCAATGCGGCGGCGGAGGAAATCTGCCCCGACAGCACCTATGGTGAGCCCGGCAAGCCTGAGGCGAAGAATCCTAGTGATGGCGATCTTCAGCCTCTCGTCTTCCGAGGCCACGTTGCTCCAGTCATTGCCGCGCACTATTGGAGTTTGGCGCATGGCGGTGAAGGGCTACGGATTCACCTCAACGATCTAGCACCACTCCGCTCTCCACTCCTCCCACTTGCTGCGGAGCTCACCCTCCAAGTACGCCTCTTTCTTGCCGACTCTCGAGACCCAGGCAATCCCTCCGGCAAGTGGCTCTCCTCTCTCTACCCGAGGTATGAAGAAGTGGCGAAAAAGGGAAACACTAGGGTGGACTCCGACAAAGTTTTCGCACAAGTGTGCGAAAACTGCCATGGTCAGGACAGCAGGGTGAAGTCAAGGAGGCGGAAGCCATATGTGTTCATAATGTCACAAAAGAACTCCGAGAAGGGCGGGCAGAGCCCGCAATAGAAGAATAGCGGGAAGAACGGGTACCCATTTGGAGCCAACTCCGAGGCAGCGGCCGGGAGTACCCTCGTGCGCGGATGCGCACGCGTCTCCGTCGCCCAAAAGAGGTAGAAGTACTCCCTCAGCTCCTGCACGCCGAGCTGGGGGGTGAAGATCGCCCGCTCCTTCCGCAGC
>NC_041385.1:99912556-99938277 GCF_002162155.2 Triticum dicoccoides
GTGAAGATCGCCCGCTCCTTCTGCAGCGCCACGAGCCGCTGCGCCTCGGCCAACTTCACACCCTTTCCCTTGTCGGCTTTCGGGGCCATGGCGGAGGTGGTGGGGAAGGTCGACGGCGTGGTGATGCTGGTGGCAATGGGGGGGGGGTGGAGCGCTGCTCTCTCGGCTACGAGAAGAAGGGGGGAGCGGCGGAGTTTGTGAAGAAGGAGTAGCGACAACCAGCGAGGGGGAACGAACTGCCTCTGTTTCCTCTGCTTATAAAGAGGGACGGGGCGGACGTTTCGGCCTTCCAAATAAACAACCACCCACGATCTCTCCCATGATGCTGCATTCAACGCGTGCCATTATGGGAGAGCGCGGTGGATACGGAGCAAGATTTGGCGTGGCCCAGCCCGCGTGTGCCCGTGCCCTGTCTTGGGCCTGGCCCAACAGCACTCGGCACCGTGTCTGGCCCAGGCCCGGGGGCTCTTGTCGGTGTACTAGAATAAGGGTACCCTAGTACCCCGAACTTGTGCACGGGCAGTTGCACCACCCCGCGGCAAAGGCTTGCCGGGCGAACGCCAAGATCCCCCAAGGTTCCCTTGGAGCCATCCAAGAACAAAGTATTTAAGCTAAGGAGATAAGACCGCGGCAAGAGGAGCTTGCTGGGAAGGCCAACCAAGGCGCTCCAAGGAACTTGCCGCGACGCGCCACGCGCTCCGGCAAGGCAACAAGGCCCCGGCAAGAGGAGCTTGCCGTGAAGACTAAATAAGGTACCCCGAGGCCCGGTGAGCGACGAGCTTCTGGACCCGGCGAGATAACAACAGCGGCAAGGCGCTTGCCGCGGCAGGCGGCCACTCTGCGCCCACGCTCCAGCGCATCCACCAACGTGTCGCTCTGGGGGCCTCTCCGGGCGCGCGTGGCGGGAGGCTGTGCAGCCAACGGTGCGCAGTGCCATGGGAAGCTGACAAGATCGCCATCGTGGCGAACGGTGGCGCCCCTAACGGTCCTTTTTTGCACTGTTCGGGCGACTCAGACGGGCATTTAATGCCCTTGTCCCCTGCCGTCAGGGTTAGGTAGGGTGCACTGTACAAGCAACTGTATCAACTACCTCCCTTTTTACGTTTTTACCCTCCTCTGCGTTGCCACCTGTCGGTGACCCCTTTACCGTATAAAAGGAGGCCCATGCGCAATGTAGAGGAGGTTCGGACAGTTGGCTTCGATTCATTCGTAGCCCAGAAAACATCACACTCTCTCGCTCGAGACCAAGAACACCAGATAATACAACCAGACAAGCAGCAGTAGGAGTGTTATCTCTCCGGAGAGCTCCGAAGCTGGGTAAACTGCTCGTGTGCCTCGCCTCGATCTGCTCTTCGTGCGACCTCCGCCCCTCGCCGAACCGAAAGGGGCCCGGTCCGCCGGCCCCATAGGTGTTCGTGGATCAGTTTTCCCCGACGGTAATCAAATAGTTTAATTGTCATCTTTTGACCCATTTTACTAACAATCTTTATCAGCTTCCTCACTTGATGTTGGCTCATCGATATCTCATTTCCCCATATGCAGAAAGGGTCGAAGCGCGGATCTTTACAAATAACATGTGTACCAAAAAGCACCAAGTTAATATTAGAAGCTAAACACCAATTTCAAAATGATGTAGTACAACAATCTTTTATAATATCTTATAACATCCAATATGCTCATATGTTAGATGAATTAACATCTTATATTATGGGCCGGAAGGATTTTATAGCATTCTTACAAATTATCGGCTGATTAACTGCTAGTGTATCCATGGGTTAGAGTTAGTTTGAGCTAGTTCGGGCTCAAATAGCCCTGAAGTATATTTAAACATGAGGGCTAGTTTGAGCTAGTTGCATCCATAACCCACCCAAAAAAAACTATCCAACCCAAGTGGTGCTAATTGGAGCTAGTTCTCCTAGTGCAGTTATTGTCGATCTACCCCTATCATCCAAACACCTCTTTGGATGGAGTTAGTTCAGGGTTAGTCATGAGCTAGAAACTAACTCTAACCTCTAGCTAAGTTGAGTATACAAACAGGGTTGTGTTGTTGTTGTTGTTGATGATGATGATGATGCTCTTCTACGTATATCTAGACTTCATCACAACATTAAGGTAACACTCTTCCTTGTTGCTATGTAGCCTAGGATGGCATATTTATACATTAATTACAGCGCATGTTGCTATGTAGCCTCAAATATCTTTCCCTAATAATAAAGCGGCGAGCGTTTCTGGTCGTACATCGTTGTCATTTTTCATAAAAGCCCCTCTATTTCTAAGAATTCAACCCACAGTCCTATTTTAAGAGGTCAATTAAAAAAGCGTTTCGTACTTACAAAAATGTCCTACATTGTTTATTATTCTACCCGCAGTGCTATTTTGAATTGCTAAACAAAGACCACACACAAGCACGACCATGGGCTCTCCTCCTCGCGTACGGGTATGGCGCAGCGGCCGCCACCATGCGAGGTTGTGCGACAGGTCTTCTTCTCCAACCATCCGCCGCCTCCCCATCCGCTTCTAATCTTTTCGGGCGCCACCCCAAACCTCCTTGGCTGCTCACCCCATGCGTCACGCTGTGCGGGATTCCTCGCCGACCCTCCCTTCATAGTTCCATTGCATCCCCTTCTCCAGCGTTCCCTTCAGCCACTGCCGACTCCAGCCACTTCCCTCCCATGCTCCTCTCCAAAAAGATTGAGGCAACCCGTGGAGGGACAGCACGACGACGCTCTAGGGAGCCAGATCCAGGAGAGGTAAGATAAGGATGGCAGCGGAACGGGGGCATGAAGTGCAGTGTATGCACAAATGGGTTGAGCACTTACTGTGTTTGTCCATGATCATGCCTACTATCTTCATCCAACGATGCTTGCAAGGTAAGAACAAATCTGTGTGCATAACCTACCTTCAAGCAGAGAGGATTGATTGTTTCTGCAATTGTACAAATTGGATGTGGAAAAAAAACTCGGCATGTTTACATGAAGCTAGATTCCTGGAAAATAAGTGTTTTCGCACTGTATATGAAAATGAAACTGCTAATTATTAAGTTACATATGTTCTTTGTTTCCTGGTCATACCTTCAGCACCTGATTAACAAAATATGTGTCTCTGATGTTGGAAATTCCATCTGAATTTGAATCCTAACAAAAGGCAAACACAAAATTATTAGGAGGGACTATCTATGCATTACGAGTATATTGGGTAGGGAATCTGTGTTATACAAGTTAGTGCCAATGGGGAGGCACTCTCTAAGGAAAAAGTATCTCACTTATCATTGATAGAAGACACTGAGTTCACAAATAAGTGATGGACGAGCCTCAATTATTTTCAGGAGGCCATCATGTTGACAAGAAAGTTGCTGCTCAACCTATTTTTACAATCAGAAAAATGCAATTCTACGAGATAGTAAATGTATGATTTTTTTAGGGTGCATCTATACAGCAAACATGTGTGAAACAACAGTTTGATTTGGATGTTAGAAGTAAAGAAAGTTGTAAAACCAAAGCAACATTGGTTAGGGTTCTTACAAAAAAGTATGGTCTGAAGTAAGAAATCTTTTTAGTTTGTGGGTTGGAAGTACCACATATAAGCTTAGTCCATGTGAATTGGCACACTGTTTGGAACAAAATGAAACTTAGCAATACAATTTGGTAGTTAAACTAGTCTTTAGTTTTAGTTTTAGTTTTAGTTTTAGTATATGTTTAGTTCTGTTTTCTTGTGATGTGAACCTAATGAACAGAAAAGCCTTATGGTGTTTTATTTTTTATACATGCATCAAGTCTGTAAATTTAGTTTTCTTTTCTAAAATTGCTCGTCAGCGACTGAATCAGGGGGAAATTTATGAAAAGTGAACTAGCAAACAAACTGTAGCAGTTCCCAGCTAATTTTATAAAATCATCCCAGTGAACTTTTGTGTAATTGGTCTTTTTGTTCTCATATCTTGGAATATAAATGACGAACCTCAAATTTTTTTACATTTGGTTTTGTATGATGGGCATGGCTACATAATAACCATAGTATACATCAATTTTGTATTGATGTATGAAGGTAAAATGTATAAAAGATGTCTATGCTTATTATACTTACTTCGTGGTTTGTTATTTAGCTCTTCTTTAGCCCAGCTGCAATTCCTAAAGGTTGGTGCACACACTCAAAAGTGCCTCCTAGAGCAGTAGAGATGTTGTCTCTGCAACGTTGACACATCGATCGGTGCATCTGAATGTATACATTTGCAACCTTCAAATTTAGAACTAGCAGATTTTTGCTGCTACTGTTACTTACAAAGAATGATGTATCATGTGTACATTTCCAAGGTGCTTTGCATTCTGTATAGTGAATGTACTGATTCCACTATATCCACCATGGATCTGCATACATTGGAGATACCCAATAATCAGGAATAAATATAGCCAGAAGTCTAGGATGTTTCACCTCATTTTGCATATGAGTAACTATGGTAACGTAGTTCACACTCCATTTGAGTAAGCGTCATTTACTTTGCAATTTCTCAGTTTGTCGAGGCATGTTGTTCCAACAAAAGATATACGAGATTCCAACTCAGGTGCTTAGTGTAAGAGATTTACAGACATTCCCGGTCCAAAGAAGAAGCAAGTGTAGTGAATTGCTAGCCATTTGCAATCACCACATGGAGAAAAAGTTAGCAAGAGAGATTTTCTTACAAGGAAGGATTCACCGGGAGAGAGGTGACTGGCATGAAGACGGTGGACCAGACGGTGCAGGCCGCCTTGGGCAAGCTGGCGGCTGTCAGTCAGCGACCCCCCTTCCTGTCGTCGGTAGAAGCTGCCCTGCCGGGACCACAACCTTCTTTGCATACGCGCCGCCAGTAAGCAGCGCGTACACATGCAAATGCAACAGCTTATGCAAAAAAGTGAGGTTTAGAGCAGCAGCGGCCATCAGCAAATTCACCATGGGGGCATGCTTGGCACTTGGTACCGACGGCCCTGCGCGGGGGGCATTAGCCCCAAGCGCGACGATGGTGCGAGAGCACTCAAGCCCCGGGTAGGGGGAAGCGCCGGCCAGCGGCGAGTACCGGCCCTGCCGCTGGACCGTGTTGTCGTGAGTGACTCTGGCAGCGGACACCCCAACAAGCTGCTCTCCCTCCCCCGGCACCAAGAGATCCTCGACCTCGCACACCTGCAGCACCTCGGGCCCGCCGGGGCTCGCAGTCACCACCAACACCATCGTTGCATCCGCCCGCCTGCGCTCATCTCACTTGCTTCCAACTTGTGGCTCTCGGTAGCTCCGTGTGTACACGCCACTGCTCTACGGCTCTGCTCTCGGCTCTACTTAGATACAGGGCTGGGCTTCTCCAACTAGATCCGGCCAAAGAAAGTTGGACGGCAAAATGTGGTTATGGCAAAGCTCATGTGAGGCAATATAGCAAATTAACCATTTCATGTTTGTTTATACATTAAAAATAGTCCCACATTGCTTTCTTACAATGTATTTTATCAATTTATATACTTTAGCAATGCCTGACAAATCAACAAGTTGGGCAATAAGCGACCACTCTTGAGATTATAAGCCAATGGAAGAAAGACACACCCGATTAAATCAGTTCTGCATTGGTGATGGGCTTACGAAAAAGAGACCCGGTTAAATCAGTCATGCACTAATGCGAACAACAGCGATCATATTTTTGTCATGGGCAGTCGAGCGTGCATGCTTGCGAAACCTGAATTTTGTTGCTTCCAAGAGCCTCTTGTGAAGGTCCACTAGACTTAATTCACCTCCCACCTCCTCAGAACGGGAGATGAAGCCGTGGTCATATTACTCAAAGGAGGTCATCGCAAAGACATGGTGACTTAAGTGGCAAGGCGAGCGTCTAAATGCAAATTATTCACGTTTTGATGTCGCGTGTTAGATTGTGACCAGAAGGCCGAGAGAAGATAGATCCATGGATACACGAACTCTCCCAGATGCATAGGATATGTCCCACTATGTTCTCTCCTTCAGTTAGTTCTGTGCATAATCATTCTAAGTCGGTATATTGTTTTTAACATCAACACCTCGTTTTTTTCCCGTTGCAACGCACGGGCATTTGTGCTAGTATTACATATGGTCCTAGTTAACCTAACATTAAACGGATTGCAGATATATTCAGCTAAAAATCCGATTCACCGATTAGTCCCTTATCAGCCGCGGGCCTATATGGTACCAGCTACCAATATCCTGAACAGTGAGCATATATAATCCATGGGATGAAACTAACCTCGATGGAGAATAGCAGTCGCTCCCAAAACTGTTCTGTGTAGGTACATTGAGAAGCATGTTAAGCACAACAGGCTAAACATCAACCAATATTATCCATGGCAAACAAAATAATCTCCAAAAGATAGCTTCAGTGTGCAGGTTTAAGCACGCTAGTAAAGCAAAACATGTGGAAAGGTGTGTTAACTGCAACAGGCCTAACATTTAACAACAAGCAAACATAGTCATTCAGACTGGTATTGTGCCGGTCTAAGTACACTAGTTATTGTTAAATAAAAATGGACAGGCGTGTTACCTACAAGATGCAGCAACCAAATGTAATCATTCATAGTGGTATTGTTGAAACTACTACTGATGAGATTGAACTGGACAGTTCATACTTGCACATATAGAACATCACATTGTGAATAACTAGAATAAACAAGGCATACTACAAACAACCAAAGATAACATTTGAAACTGGACATATGCTAACTACAAAAAACAGAACAATCAAAAAACTTTAAAAGAGGCATATGCTAGCTATAACAGGATGGACAGCAAGCAAATATATGCATTCCTATCAGTACGTTTAAAACTGCATTGATGAAATGTACTGCATAGTAAATAATTGCACATATAGAGCATCACATTGTGAACAACTGAAATAACAAGGCATACTGCAAGCAACCAGATATAGCAATTAAAACTGGACATATTCTCACTACAATACAAATGGGACTTGACAAAACAAATCATGGGTTTCCCCATGTGAAGAAGCACAACAAAACAAATTATGGGATTCCTCACATGTCACAGATGGGTTCGTTCCCGTGGGAAGAGCATGGACCCTAGATGCGCTCCATGTTGTCGCTGATGGGCTCCTTCCCCTTGGAAGAGAACGGCTGTAGGGTGCCCTCCCTGATGTCGCAGACGGGCTCATTCCCCTTGGGAGAGCATATGGGCTATTTCCCCTTGGAAGAGCCGGAGAGGGTGCCCTCCTCGTGGTCGCCGTCGATGAGGTTTGACTTGGAAGCTGTGGATCCCAAGCCAGGGTCGCAGAACGTGTCCTTCAGAAATGACAAAAGGGGCTCAATGGCGATGAAGGATGGCAAATTCTTGACAGTGACCTAGAGGAGATCAGCGGAGAGGCCATGGATGAGATCGATGGCGATTGAACCCAAGGGGTTGGGGGTGGGCCACTTAACCTATGACATAGCCCGCCTCAGGCCGTAGTTGTCGACGGCCTCAATGTCGTAGCCATCGTCTGCGACATACCCACACTAGCCCGCTGATTGAGTGTCTGCGGCCAGTAATGGTCGTCAGGTTCCTTGGCGACATTGGGAGAAGAGACCGCGATACAACTCTTTTGGGCCAGTCGCTCCTCAAGCTCCACAGGAAGCATAGTCGGGCTTAGGTTGCGAAGCTCTGGAGTGGGGGATAGGGATGGGGATGGGTATCTGTGGGAAAGGGGGCGTTTGGCAGGCATCATCTAAGAAACTCAGGGCGGCCTGGGTATGGAGATCGGTGGGTATGCTTCACAGGCAAACCGGCAGATGTTGACAATGGAGGCCTTGCGGCGGCAGCGGCGGGGACCTTGCTAGGTTTTCGAGCGAGGGAGGTGGTGTGTGTGCGCGCGTGCTCGAGGAGGTTTTGGTGTGTGTGTGTGTGTGGAGGGGGCGGGGGTGTATTTGAGGAAATGACACAGGTACTGAAAATTTTACTATGCGGGAGTGAAATGCCGGGGCTATTGAAAATTTTGATGATGGTGCATCGCACAGGGTCCGGAGATAACAACCGTGTATTATGAAACAGAAAAACCCTCGAGGCGGGCATATATTTTCTAGGGATGCAGGCGGGAATGGGAACAAGAAACATCGCACACGGTCTGGAGATAACAATCTTGTGTTATGAAACAGAAAACCCTAGAGGGGGGTAGATATTTTATAGGGATGCATGAAGGATTGGGAACAAGAAACATCCCACACGGTCGAAACACAATAACCGTGTGTTATCAAACAGAAAAAGCTGCAGGCAGGTAGATATTTTCGACAAGGGAAGCCTTTTGGAGCCCAATGTACTGTGCGGATGTGTGCGTGACAGGGGCACCGGCATGGCACACGGTTAGTTTCAGCGAACCGTGTCTATTGCGTCATCCGGCTTGTCTAATGTTCATAAATTTCACAAAAAATGACGCGGGATAGGGTCAGAACACGAACACACTTGCTTGTGGACACTATTTATGTATGAATAGGGTGGTTTGATTTTCAAATACAAAATGCACCTCCGATGTCGCACCTATCTCGCAAAGCGCATGGTATTGCTTGCCCCCCTCCCTCGTGTCGGCATGAAGGGAATCCTAAGCTATGAGTGCATGCCCCCCCCCCAACCGAGGTTCAACTAGCAAAGTGCGAAGTACTCCCCCCGTCCGAAAATACTTGTCATCAAAATGAAGAAAAAGGGATGTACCTAGAACTAATACACATCAAGATACATCCCCGTTTATTTATTTTGATGACAAGTATTTCCGGACGGATACATCCCCTTTTATTTACTTTGATGACAAGTATTTCTGGACGGAGGGAGTAGCTAGCATCCCCCCTCCCTTGTGTCGGCAAGAAGGGAATCCTAAGCTATGAATGGATGTCCCCCCAACCATGGTTCATGATGACCCGCAAGTATACAGGATAGTTGTAGCCTCTTTTCATAAGTAAGAGTGTCGAACCCAATGAGGAGCTAAAGGTAGAACAAATACTCTCTCGAGTCCTATCAGCCACTGATACGACTCTACGCACGCTTGACGTTCGCTTTACCTAGAACAAGTATGAAACTAGAAGTACTTTGTAGGTGTGATAGGATAGGTTTGCAAGATAATAAAGAACGTGTAAATAAAAACTAGGGGCTGTTTAGATAAAGATGCAATAAAGTAAATATAGCGAGTGTGGAAAAGTGGTGGTAGGAGTTGTGGAATTGTCCCTAAGCAATTGACTATGTTACTAGACCGATAATCACTGTTGCAATTCTATTTGAGGGAGAGGCATAAGCTAACATATCATCCCTTACTTGGAATTCTATGCACTTATGATTGGAACTCCAGCAAGCATCCGCAACTACTAAAGATTCATTAAGGTAGAACCCAACCATAGCATTAAAGCATCAAGTCCCCTTTTATCCCATACGCAAACAACCTACTTACTCGGGTTTGTGTTTCAGTCACTCACGCAACCCACCATAAGCAAATCATAAACATATTGAAAACCCTACAACGGGAATCCCTCACGCTTGCCCGACACGGAGCGCACAATAGGACAGCACCAATAATAAAACATGCAACTCAAACCAATCATAGCAATTGATCAATCACTGATAGGACAACGAAAATCTACTCAGACATCATAGGATGGCAACACATCATTGGAAAATAATATGAAGCATAAAGCACCATGTTCAAGTAGAGGGTACAGTGGGTTGCGGGAGAGTGGACCGCTGGATATAGATGGGGGACGGTGATGGAGATGTTGGTGAAGATGGCGGCAGTGTTGGTGAAGATCGTGGTGATGATGATGGCCCCTGGCGGCGTTCCGACGCCACTAGAAGCAAGGGAGAGAGAGCCCCCTTCTTATTCTTCTTCATTGACCTTCTCCCTAGATGGGAGAAGGTTTTCCCCTCTGGTCCTTGGCTCCCATGGCGTGGGAGGGGCGAGAGCCCCTCAGAGATTGGATCTATCTCTCTGTTTCTGCGTTCCCAGATTCTACCCCTTCACCGTTTCTTAAATATCCGGAGATCCGTAACTCCGATTGGGGTGAATCTTTCTCCCAGGTCTTTCTCATAAAATTAGCTTTCTTGCGCCACAAGAAGAGCGTCAACCGCCTTATGGGTGGCCCACGAGAGCCCAGGCCGCGTCCAGGGGGAGGGCGCGCCCCCTGTCTCGTGGCCACCCTGGACACCGTTTCGCGTTGATTTCATTTCCCAAAAATCATAAATATTCCAAAAAGAATCTCCATCCGTTTGTATCCCGTTTGGACTCCGTTTGATATTTGGTTTCTGCGAAACAAAAAACATGCAACAGACAGGAACTGGCATTGGGCACTAGATCAATATGTTAGTCCCAAAAAATAGTATAAAAAGTTGCCAAAAGTATATAAAAGTTGAATAATATTGGCATGGAAAAATAAAAAATTATAGATACAACGGAGACGTATCAGCATCCCCAAGCTTAATTCCTGCTCGTCCTCAAGTAGGTAAATGATAAAAAAGATAATTTTTGATGTGGAATGCTACCTAGCATAATCTTGATCATATGTCTAATCATGGCGTGAATATTAAGACACGAGTGATTCAAAGCAATAGTCTATCATTTGACATAAAAACAATAATACTTCGAGCGTACCAATAAAGCAATCATGTCTTTTCAAAACAACATGGCCAAAGAAAGTTATCCCTACAAAATCATATAGTCTGGCTGTTGCTCTATCTTCATCACACAAACTATTTAATCATGCACAACCCCGATGACAAGCAAAGCAATTGTTTCATACTTTAATAATCTCAAACTTTTTCAACTTTCACGCAATACATGAGCGTGAGCCATGGACATGGCACTATTGGTGGAATAGAATATGATGGTGGGTGTTATGTGGAGAAGACAAAAAAAGGAGAAAGTCTCACATCGACTAGGCGTATCAACGGGCTATGGAGATGCCCATCAATAGATATCAATGTGAGTGAGTAGGGATTGCCATGCAACGGATGCACTAGAGCTATAAGTGTATGAAAGCTCAAACTAAAACTAAGTGGGTGTGTATCTAGCTTGCTTGCTCATGAAGACCTCGGGCATTTGAGGAAGCCCATCATCGGAATATACAAGCCAAGTTCTATAATGAAAATTCCCACTAGTATATGAAAGTGAAAGCATAGGAGACTCTCTCTATGAAGAACATGGTGCTACTCTGAAGCACAAGTGTGGAAAAAGCATAGTAACATTGCCCCTTCTCTCTTTTTCTCTCATTTTTTTATTTTATTTTTTTCTTTTTTTCCTTCTTTCCCTTTTTTTGGTGGGCTTCTTTGGCCTTTTTTTTTTATTTGGGCTTCTTTGGCCTCTTTTATTTTTCATAAAGTCCGGAGTCTCATCCCGACTTGTGGGGGAATCATAGTCTCCATCATCCTTTACTCACTGGGGCAATGCTCTAATAATGATGATCATCACACTTTTATTTACTTACAACTCAATATCTAGAACAAAGATATGACTCTATATGAATGCCTCTGGCGGTGTACCAGGATGTGCATTGATCTAGCGTAGCAATGACATAAAAAAGCGGACAAGCCATGAAAACATCATGCTAGCTATGTTACGATCATGCAAGGCAATATGACAATGAATGCTCAAGTCATGTATATGATGATGATGGAAGTTGCATGGCAATATATCTCGGAATGGCTATGGAAATGCCATGATAGGTAGGTATGGTGGCTGTTTTGAGGAAGATATAAGGAGGCTTATGTGTGACAGAGCGTATCATATCACGGGGTTTGGATGCACCGGCGAAGTTTGCACCAACTCTCGAGGAAAGAAAGGGCAATGCACGGTACCGAAGAGGCTAGCAATGATGGAAGGGTGGGAGTGCGTATAATACATGGACCCAACATTAGTCGTAAAGAACTCATATATACTCATTGAAAACAAAGTACTACACGCATGCTCCAAGGGGGATAGATTGGTAGGAAAAGACCATCGCTCGCCCCTGACCGCCACTCATAAGGAAGACAATCAATAAATAAAATTGTGCTCCAACTTCATCACAAAGCGGTTCACCATACGTGCATGCTAGGGGAATCACAAACCTCAACACAAATATTTCTACTAATCCACAACCACCCACTATCATGACTCTAATATCACCACCTTTATTTAGCAAAACTATTGCAAGGAATCAAACATATCATATTCAGTGATCTACAAGTTTATGTAGGATTTTATGACTAACCAAGTGAATGACCAATTCCTGTCATCTCTCTAAATTGATATAAGTGAAGCAAGAGAGTTTAATTCTTTCTACAAAAGATATGCCCATGCTCTAACAATTATAAGTGAAGGAAAAGAGCATTCTACAAATGGCGGTTTTCTATGTGAAGAGAAACAGGCAATCCAGACTTCAAATGATATAAGTGAAGCACATGAAGCATTCTATAAAGCCATACTCAAAAGATTTAAGTGAAGTGCAATGAGCATTCTACAAATCAACCAAGGACTATCTCATACCAGCATGATGCATAAAAGAAAAGTGAAAACTAAATGCAAAAGACGCTCCAAGACTTGCACATAATGCATGAACGAAACGAATTCGAAAACATACCGATACTTGTTGAAGAAAGAGGGGATGCCTTCCGGGGCATCCCCAAGCTTAGACGCTTGAGTCTCCTTAAATATTTACTTGGAGTGCCTCGGGCATCCCCAAGCTTGAGCTCTTGCCTCTCTTCCTTTTCCTCATATCGAGACATCCTCGATTAGACACTACATCCACACAAAACTTCAACAGAAAACTCGGTAAGATCCGTTAGTATAATAAAGCAAATCACCACTCCAAGTACTGTAGCAAACCAATTCATATCTTGTTTTTGCATTGTGTCTACGGTAACATAACTTTTTCATGGCTTAATCCACTAATATAAATTGATAGATTCATCAAAACAAGCAAACTATGCATCAAAAACAGAATCTGTCAAAAACAGAACAGTCTGTAGCAATCTGAACATCCACCATACTTCTGGTACCCCAAAAATTCTACCGAAATTAGGAAAAATAAAAAAGTTATATAGAAAGACAGTGCAAAAAGAATCAGAACCGTTTGCTGTTCCAGATAAAAATGTAAAACCATGCACTACAGCCAAAGTTTCTGTCCTGCATCGTACAAACCAACAAGCATCGTAAACATCCTAAAGGCAAACCTTAGCACATTATTTTTATAATACAATGGAATTGTACAAGGGGGTAATTATTTTTGATGAAAAGTTTCTGTAATCAAGATTCACAAAGTTTCCGTGAGCATGAACAAAGTTCAAGGAGCTCTCCCACTTCAACAATGCTTGTCTTTCTCACTTTCACTTTCCTTTTTGAAAAGTTTTTAGGTTCCCCTCTTTATTTTTTTTGTTTTTAAACTATATGAAAGCACTCAACAGAAATAAATGACTCTCTAAAACTTCCGGGTTGTCTCCCTGGCAGTGCTTTCTTTAAAGCCATTAAGCTAGGCATTTAGTTCTCAAGTAAAGAATCCACCCGGATCCCAAGGTATATCAAAGCCAATTTTAATTAACAATGATTTGTAATTTAGTAGTGAGCACAAAGTAATGTATATCATGTAACAACAAAGTCTAACTCTCTTCCTATGCATCGGCATGTCATAAAAGAACAATTCATGCACACATAGTAAAGGCCAATGCATAGTATAAACAGTTTCTTGCAATTCTATCGTGTTGGAAACATAGAGAGGTGGAGATATAGTTCCTATCTCATAATAATTGCAAGTAGGAGCAGCAAGAACATGAATATTACATTCATCAAAATCATCAAATGCAAAGGTAAAAGGCAACCCATCAATATAATCCTTACTAAGCGCAAATTTCTCCGATATAGTGTAGTCGGGAGAACTCAAAAAGATAATAGGACTATCATGCGTGGGTGCAATAGCAACAATTTCATGTTTAACATAAGGAACTATAACAAGTTCATCTCCATAAGCATAATTCATATTGGCATCTTGGCCACAAGCATAGCAAGCATCATCAAAAAGGGATATTTCAGACAAATTCAAGAGATCATAGCAATCGTCCTAGCAATCATCCTTCGGTAAGCACGAAGGGGAATTAAACAATGTATGAGTTGGAGGGTCACTCTCATTAGAAGGTGGGAACGGGTAGCTAATCCGCTCTTCCTCCTTTTGTTCTTCGCTCTCCTCATCATCTTTTTCATCCAATGAGCTCACAGTTTCATCAATTTCTTCTTCCATAGCTTCCTGCAAAATATTAGTCTCTTCTTGGACAGCGGAGAATTTCTCAATATATGTTTTAACATTGGCATTAGAAGCATAATTATCATAGCAATATTCAACTATGGCAAAATTTTCAGATTTGTAAAGAGTAGCATCATACTTTTCAATCAAAGAAGCAATTTCAAAAGCACCCTTAAAAGCAACAAATTCTTCAATTTGTTGAACATCATAGTAATTATAAACACCCTTAGCATACGAAGATACAATTCCATTATCAATAAACTCACATTGGTAGGGAAGGTGTTTCTTAGGGTTTTCAGAACAACAAGTAACATCATAAATTTCACATAAATTCCAAGCATAGCATTGCAAACGTTCAATTTGATCCCATAATAGTTTCCCTTTTTCAGATATACGGTGTCGCACATAACAAGCATGCTCATCTAAAGATTTCCCTCAACTAAGCTAGTTGGGGTTTCAGCACGAGCACATAGGGATCAAAGATGGTCCAAGTAAAAAGCTTCAGTAGTGTGATAGATTTTGAGTGGTTCTTCAACCATTGGAGCAGTAGGTACAACTAATTTTTTTGGTATTTTGTGTTTCCTACCCATGACTAAAGATAGAAAACCACTAAGGACAACAAATAAAAATAGACAGGAACGGGCACTAGGCAACATGTAATAGACAGGAACGAGCACTGGGCACTAGATCAATATGTTAGTCCCAAAAAATAGTATAAAAAGTTGCCAAAAGTATATAAAAGTTGAATAATATTGGCATGGAACAATCAAAAATTATAGATACGATGGAGACATATCAGTTCACCTAGCAAAGTGCGAAGTAGCTAGCAGGCCTGCCCCCCTCGTGTCGGTACGAAGGGAATCGTAAGCTATCACTACTGTAGGATCCTGCTAACGCGACACTACGATCAACGACCCTTCGATGAAACTGTGTGCAATGCAATAATCGCAAACGGTGGTGTGAAAAAACTATCAAAAAAGGTGTAAAACGTTTGCGATGGCGGAGACATCAAACACGGTTTAGATTTCAGTTACGTGTCTGATGTTGGGCATACAGTTGATCCAGCAGAACTGTTCGCGATGAGGAAGAATGATTGAAACAGGCAGCCATATCAATGTGTGTGTGCCATATACGGCATACAGTTCCCTCCGATGAACTCTGTGCTATTAGTGACTGCAACAGAAACGGTCAGCCAGATCAAGGTGTGTGTGATATACGGCATACGGTTCACTCGGACAAACTGTTTTCGATTACGCAAGAGAACGAAAACGGTTCATCTCAACAAGATGTGTGTGATATGCGGCATTTGCGATCATCCAAAAGAACACAAACGATTTGTGTAAACCAGGTGTGTGTGATACGCAGCAAATAGCCCACTCGGATGAACTGTTTGCGATGAGAAATTATTACACAGACGGTTACTATAGTAAGTTCGTGTGCGATTCTGTTCATACAAAAAACTTTGAAAAAAGGCAAACTAGTTGCTTGCGGTGGCTAGAGTATCACACACGATGCATCTACGAGTACTTGTGTGCGATGATTAGTAAGTTACACATAATGAACGGCCACAAGGGTGATATGATGATCATGGAGTCCGAGAAGACCGTCGTCGAAAGACCGCCGGCTCAGCTTTTTAGCCTATATTTTATTATAATTGTATGTATAAGTAGGTTGTGAGTGTTTTGTGCCTTGCCGCATGTGGCATTTTAAATTATCCTGAATATGTAAGACAATTATTAACCATTGCCATTGTAAATTTCCCTCAACAGCGAACAGAGCATGCAGGGACGCCACGGACCCACACAAAAAAGCAGGGATGCCACGGAGAGCAACCATGTGGTCAAACTTCTATCACCCCGTGGGAGACGCGATGGCACATCCACAGGACACGATGGCGATATCATGACCATGTGTGATAGTGGGCAGACACGTACATGTACATCCAAGAACAAGGGGCCACGTTTCGGGCTTCCGATGCGTGGCATAAAGTTGATCCAAAAAAACTGTTTGCGATGAGGCAGAACAAAAGAAATGGGGCTTTGTAGTCCAGAATCATCAATAAATTTTGGCTTTGTTTCTCGTCACATTGCAGATTACAACGTAATAAGTAATTGGAAATCTGTTCACACCGATCAAACTAATATGTGTTCAAACTTAGCACCGGGCTATAAAAATTACCCACTCGAAAATTACTTCACAGTTCCTCTCCTCATCACCCTCAAAACTGGTCTTTCGTGTCAAGTCATTCCACCATGACCGGTAGGAGGAGTTTTGGGTGGGCATATAACCAGGAAGCAAAGACCAAGGCCACAGAAGAACTAGAGAGGTCCCGTCGTGAAGCGGCAGCCATTGCAGAGATGTCCCAGCGCGCCACGGATCCCTCGAACAAGCTCTCACGGGCACGCGAGGGCTCTCACATGATCGCGATGAGCTGTCATTGCTAAAGTCCTTGGCCGGTGACGATGACATTTTCGCTAGCCTCATTAAGCAGCAGGAACTCGTCGATAGCTTGATGAAGCTTCTCGAGATCAGTGATGCCTCGGTTGGCAAGGCAACCGGCCTCGTCGAGAAAATCATGGGTGAAAATGCGAAACTCCTCAAGGCGCACGGCGAGAAAGAGGAGGAGGCCATCGGCTGGAAGACGCTGCATGAGCAGAGCAGTGCCTCGGGGATGACGCTGACAGCTGTCATCGAGGAACTAATGGGTGACTTGAGGTGGAGGAATCGGTGGCTGCTTTCAAGCAAAGTCGTGAGGAATTGAGGAAGGAGCTAGAGGATGTCATCACCTAGCGATCCATCAAAGGGTATATATAGTAGCGATCTAGATCGTTGTGTGCGATTTCCTTCTTCTCTTGCCCCCTTGTCTTCCGGGCTTTGCCTCATGTGGCATTTAAAATTATCTGGAATATGTAAGACAACTATTAACTGCGTCATTGTAAATTTGTCGTCGTACTATCCGTTGCCATTTTATTTGACGTCGTATTATCCGTTGTCATATGTGGCAATTTAAATTAGTCTGGAATACGAGCGGGAAACACGAACAAAGCAAATGCTTCCATGGGATCACAACCAAACACCCTTCATCCACACTTAAAAAAAACCTCCGTCCAGGCGCTTTAATTAACCCATTAATGGAGAAGTTGTGAACCAGGCAGGAGGCGACTGGTGCATGGAGGTTAAAGAGCTCGCTTCCCAGTGGGCATGGGTGGCCTTGCTGCTCGCATGTGTCCCGTCGAGCCTGCAAGGTGGACAAGATGCACCCGTCCCGTCAAGCCTGCACGGCAGACTGCTCGCACGCGTCCAGTCAAGCCTGCAAGGCAGACTTCTCGCGCTTGTCCCGTCTAATCAAACAGCTGCACGCACGCCACTAAGTATGGTTAAATATTTACACGGTTCATATAATACAACCATTTGTGATATTAACGTGTCAGCTTTTTGTTTCAAAAAGGACTTCATCGGCTACTAATGTGTGCGCCTCTTCTCAAATTGGGTGATTTTTTTACCACGGCATATATGTGCCATGTCATGAAACCATGCCAAGTTTCATGTTTTTTGGGTGAATTTTTGATTTACTAGGATCTAAAAATCAAGATTCTCAATGTTTCAGGACGACGACAAGTTTGTAATTCATTCCCATTCCTTAAATGAGACCTAAACATGCACCCAATGACACATGTACGATTTCCCACCCATTTTGCTTCACTGGAGCATGTGCTTGTAGTTCAAATTTGAATTATGGACTACATTAAATGCGTAGAAAACTTAATTAATATATACAATGGCCAAATGAACCCTAAACAGTTTCAAATTTCGGCACGACACTCCTGCTATTCTATGTTGCCTGTAGAAAACAAAGATCAAGGCTTGAAGAGGCAACGATTATTGTTTGGCCCACTGAAACCAAGAGGGTTGCGAGAAGCTTAGGTTTCTAAGAGGCTTGTAATATAGCTTCACTCAAATTGGAAAATTATATGTACCATGTAGTGACACCCTGCCAATTATAAATCGAGATTCACAATGTTTGTGGCCAAGGTAGGACGGCAAGACGGTTGAATTCATTCCCATTTATTCAATGGGACCTAACATGCACCCCAAGGACACACACGTACGTTTTTTCCAGCCATTTTGGTGCACTAGAGCATGTATTTGTAGTTTGAATTTGAATTATGGACATGAAATGCCAAGAAAACTCAATTAATGAATAAAAAGGGTCAAAGGAACACTAAATAATTTCAAAGTTCAACGCGAATATCCCATTGTTCCATCTTGCGTGTAGAATAAAATACGAGGTTAGAAGAGAGAGTGATTGTCATTTGGCCCACAAGGGGACACGTTTCCCTATCGAAACCATGAGGGTTCTTGCGACAGGCTCCGGTTTTGTAAGATGTTTGTAATAAAGCTTGGCCCAAATTGGCAATGTTCTTACCACGACATATATGTGCCATGACGTGACACATGCCACCTTTGATGACTTTCTGGTGAGTGTTGGATTTATGGGGATTTAAAAACCGAGATTCCAAATGTTTGAGGACGAGCCAGGACGACGGTAAGGTTGTAATTCGTTCCAATTATTGGCATGGAACCTAAAGAAGCACCCAAGGACACATGTATAATTGTTCTAGCCATTTTGGTGAATTGGAGCATGTATTTGTAGTTCAGATTTGAATTATTGACATTAAATGCCTAGGAAACTCAATTTGTGTATATAAAGGCCAAACGAACCCTAAATAAGTATATATTTTAGCATGGATATCATATCATTCCATGTTGCTCGTAGAATAAAATACAAGGCGAAAAGAGGCAGTGATTATGTTTTGACAACAAGGGGAACACGTTTCCTTATCGGAACCACGAGGTGTCTTTGAGAGAAGCTCCGATTTGTAAGAGATTTGTAATAAATCTTGGCCCAGATTGGACAATGTTTTTACGATGACATATATAGACACCATGCCTACTTTCATGACTTTCTGGTGAGTTATGGATTTACGGGGATTTAAAAACCAAGATTCCAAATGTTTGAGTACAAACCAAGATGTCGGTACGGTTGTATTTTTTTCCCATTCCTGGCATGGTACCTTATCATGCACCCAAGGACACAAGCATGTATAATTTTTCTAGCCATTTTGGTGAACGGGAGCATGTATTTGAGGTTCAGAATCGAATTATGGACATTAAATACCTTGGAAACTCAATTAGTGTATAAAAAGGCCAAACGAACCCTGAACAAGTTTAAATTTTAGCATGGATATCTTGTCGTTCCATGTTGCCGGTAGAAGACAATACAAGGCGAAACGAGGCAGTGATTATGTTTCGATAACAAGGGGAACACGTTTCCCTATCGGGACCACGAGGCTTCTTTGAGAGAAGTTCTGGTTTGTAAGAGGTTTGTAATAAAGCTTGGCCCAAATTGGACAATGTTTTTACCACGACATATATGTGCCATGGCGTGACACCGTGCCTACTGTCATGACTTTCTGCCTAGGAAACTCAATTAGTGTATAAAAAGGCCAAACGAACCCTAAATAAGTATAAATTTCAGCATGGACATCATATCGTTCCATGTTGCCTGTAGAATAAAATACAAGGCGAAAAGAGGAAGTGATTACGTTTCGACAACTAGGGGAACACGTTTCCCTATAGGAACCACGAAGCTTCTTTGAGAGAAGCTCCGGTTTGTAAGAGATTTGTAATAAAGCTTTGCCCAGATTGGACAATGTTTTTACCATGACATATATGTGCCATTACATGACACCATGCCTACTTTCATGACTTTTTGGTGAGTTATGGATTTACGGGGATTTAAAAACCAAGATTCCAAATGTTTGAGGACAAGCCAGGATGCCAGTACGGTTGTAATTTTTTCCCATTCCTGGCATGGGACCTTATCATGCACCAAAGGACACATGCATGTATAATTTTTCTAGCCATTTTGGTGAACTGGAGCATGTATTTGAGGTTTAGATTCGAATTATGGACATTAAATACCTTGGAAACTCAATTAGTGTATAAAAAGGCCAAACAAACCTTGAATAAGTTTAAATTTCAGCATGGATATCCTATCGTTCCATGTTGCCCGTAGAATAAAATATAAGGCGAAAAGAGGTAGTGATTATGTTTCGCCACAAGGGGAGCATGTTTCCCTATCGGAACCACGGGGCTTCTTTGAGAGAAGCTCCATTTTGTAAGAGGTTTTTAATAAAGCTTGGCCCAAATTGGACAATGTTTTTACCACGACATATATGCATCATGACGTGACACCATATCAACTTCATGACTTTCTGGTGAGTTTAGGATTTATGGGGATTTAAAAACCGAGATTCTAAATGTTTGAGGACGAGCCAGGACGCCGGTACGGTTGTAAATCGTTCCCATTCACTACTAGGGAAAAGGCTAGCAGCACCGTGGGTTTTAGATGTATTAGTTGCGCGGGTATAGGCGCTACTAATAAGGCGCTATAGCTAACACATAGCAGTAGTGTGTGCCCACCGGCGCTACTGCTACACAAGTGTAGCAGCAACCCGGTTAGAGGAAGCTCGCTACTGCTAGTAGCTCTAGCACGCTTTGCCTGGACGCGCTACTGCTATAGCGGCGCTGCTGCTAACTTCTATACACTCGCTACTGCTAATTTAAGTAGTTTTTGTTGGCATATTTGTTTTGTATTTGAATAGGCTTCATAGAAGAATCTTTAACACATAGAAATTTCATCATGATACACATACAAATGCCTGTGAGACCACAAATGTAATCATAGCATGTACATACAAATAGTCTCATCATAATCATCATCCAACACAAAGTGATATCTTGTCATCATCTCAAAAATAGCGATACATGCAAGTCTCGAATACTTGCAAGTACAACAACGTCATCCATCTAAACAAAGGTATACGCAAGACGTGCTATCACTATGAGTGAGAGCGGAACTATGCAGTACACGAGGTGGCGGTTACGAGTCCTCTCTCGTGCTAGCGTGAACCTCAAGTAACTAGCTTCTCCTTCTTGTCTGCTTTTGAAGCCTTTATGGCTGGCGCCCGTGAACCCATTCACTTGCGCCTGACACTCATGCCACTCGTTGTACACCCCCGGAACCTTCCCTTTGTACACGACATAGCAATTCCATCTCGCCATCAAGAAACTAGGTACCTGTTAGAGATGCATGTTCATGAAGAGGATGTACAATCATATATATGCAACAAAATATACTAGAGCAACACCGAAAAAGAAAGGGTTAGCAACTAGATGCAACATACAGTATGCAAATTAATTAACTAGAGGTACGCAAGTCATCTTACGCAAACTAACAAAGTAGCGTTACGCAAGTTCGGCAGGGACCGTGGACATCAGAAAGTTCCATCGCTACAAAAAGTATACAAGTTCAACTGACACATATCATCATCATCGGCATCATAAATCCCTAGAAGTTCCATCCTTCCATATCATCGAGGACGAACACTAGCTTCTTGAACGGCGTGAGGT
Source organism: Triticum dicoccoides (assembly GCF_002162155.2). Classification (NCBI taxonomy): domain Eukaryota; kingdom Viridiplantae; phylum Streptophyta; class Magnoliopsida; order Poales; family Poaceae; genus Triticum; species Triticum dicoccoides. The sequence continues at coordinate 99,934,246 of NC_041385.1, forward strand.
CTAGACGTTGCATGCCTATGCGAGTTCGGACGTCAGCTCACGATATAGGGCCGTGGTGGAACATCCCCTTCTCATTGACGACTTCTTTCATGACGATCATCGCAATGTCGCTTTGGATGCGAAAGAAGTCATCTATAAGTTTATAATTCGCTTCTCCATGAGATTCTAGCCACTTGTGGATATGATCATCATTTCTGCTGTTAATGCGAAGCTTTTGGTGATCCGTGTTGAACTGAATCATGAGATGGACGATGTAGAATCCATCCTTCTTGCTTGGTTTTGGGACATGGATGCAGGAGAAGTTAGTTTTATGCGCGAAACCCATCTTCTTGTTCCTTTGTTTCCTGATCTGCACGTGGCCACCTCTAAAGCTGAAGCCTTGGAGAGCATCATCTAGAATATTCATTATGTGGGTGTAGTCTTTTTTCTCGTAGTCTCTGGAAGGGTCAAAATACACAGCATGGGAGACTTGCGGGTAAAGAACGATAAGGACGGCGCGCCCGTTGCTGCGGGGAAAATACACCTCAAATTATTCCCCATATGAGAGAGAAGGAATGATTTAAATGTACGAAAGGGTTGTCCGAAACTGACTTACTTTGGATGATAAGGCACGAGGACAATTTCCCATTCCTTATTCTGTACCATGAAGTTTTGGAGGTACTCCCTAGCAGTTTCACGCTCAAAGTCGCCGAGACTCAAGAAAGACTCATGCATGTAGTACGGATCTGCCACACAGATTTGCGAGACTTCTTCACTCTTCATGACGGAGCTCATATGTAGCGCAAAAAGGCGGACGATAGTAAAATCAGGCCGCCTTGTTAGAAACATCTCAAAGATATGGTCAAACCGCAGGAAGAACACCTCCGCGGGCCATGTGTCGACATAGCACTTCCCCTCAGGCAAACAAGCCGCGTATGTCGGATATCCTGGATCTTTTGAGGATAGTAGGCTTTTCTCAGTCGACAGCACATGGTTGTGCAGTCTCCTGAGATCCCCTGATAGTGCCTCCAGCGGTTTCGGCTATAGCATCGGCTCGCCCGTGAGATGGAACATGACCGCACCTTTCACGGGTACACGCTCTTCAGAATGCATCGTCTGGCTGCTATGTGCTCTGGCTTGTTTGGAGGTAGTTACCTTCCCCGATCTCTTCCTCTCCTTTTTCTTGGGCACACCTTCCGGAACCTTCCTTAACCCCTGCCCCAGTGTTCCCAGGCTAAGTACTGTACGACCCTCCTGCCCGGCTAGTTGAGCCTGTGTTGAGACGGCATCTTTAGGCGTGTCCTGTGAGGATTTCATGAAGAGAGACTTTTTGCAATCCATAGTACGACCCTGCCCGGGCATATCATCCATATCCTCATTAGCAAGCTGATAGCCCGATTCGTCATATGGTTGACTCATCATATCTATGTCACGGTCATACGCGTTTGTATTGAGGTAATCCATAGGGTCGACCTCCGTCTCATCATCCATTCTCTGTTCTAGAGGACAAATTACATCAGCCAGTACTATTGCACCCCCTTCATCATGTCGTCCGCCGCTCTCACCCGGCACTACATGAACTGGTAATTGCGTAGGCGGGGTGGTGGTCTCTGCCCATGCTTGTTGATGTGTGGTAGTTATTGGTGTGCTCTCGGCCGGCTCCAGACAAATAAGATTCTTCAGCCATAGCAGCACCCAATTCTTGCAGCTTCCAATCCGCGGCGGGGTCTCGTCGTCCGCTCCCACATGCTGTACTGGAGGAGGCAAATCCTCATGCCCCAATTTCACACTGGTCAAGCTAACCCTGAAGTGCCCAGCGGGGATTGGCTGGTTGTGGAACGTGCGTTGAGAGGGGTCCATTATCATCCCCTTTCTCACGTCCACCTTCTGGCCTGTGATCATGTAGAGTATGGTGCACGGGGTTTCTTTCACCTGCAAACACATATGTCTGTGGCGTAAAACAACCGAAAGGTAACAAAAATGGAATATTATCTATATATATATGTTGGTGCGACATGTAATTACCGTGATGGCGTCGAGCTCAACCAAAGACGAAGGCCCACCTAGCGCGCCTGAGACTGAGGACGAGCTGCTATGAGCGGGAGCGGCTGCGAGAGGAGGCCTGGTTGCTTGAGCAAGTGATGGTGCGATGGTGTCGTTGTTCATGGAGTTGCTCGCGACGAAACTGGGCATCGGGAAATCATGTACCGTCTTGTCTGGATTTTCCTTCGCCTAGTTGATGATAACTGGAACCAAGTTAGTAGCAAAATCATTTCTGCAGGCAGTTACAGCTGCATTGACTGCCTGCTGTAGCAACTCATATTTGTCCTCGACTGCTTTTTTCGCGTCCTCAGCTGGTTTTTTCTCGACCACAAGCTTCACCATCGCGTCGATGTCCGCCTGACTAAACTTCTTTTTCTGCTTCTTGGCCTCCGGGCCATCGTTGTAAAACACCTTCCACGTGGCGCCGTCTCCAGCGCCGTGCACACGACCATATTGCCGCCACTGGTCCAAAGGGAGTCCCTTAAGTTCGTTCAAGGCCCAGTTGAGAGGGGTGTCCCACTTGGGCCTCATCGGAGAAGTAAGGCTTTCGGCTGCAAGCCGGTGTTGCTTCTCCAGTAGTCTAATCAGTTTCCTCGTGATCTTGTCCATGTAAAAAACCTTTTTCTCCTTGTCCCACTTGTAGCGGGACCTGATGAAGTCATGCTCCAAGGGGTTGGTGAACTTCGCGAAGGGGTCTGGGAGACCCGCGGCTTCACGTTCCGCGTCCTCCTTATCCCATATGGGCCTTTTACCGAGGTAGCCACGGCTTCCAAGGCAATGCTTCCCCATGTTCCTTTGCTGACGGCTTTTGAATTTCGCAGCCTTAGCCTTGGCTGCCTCGGTAGCGCAAGTGTCCTTGAACTTTTCGAACTCCTCTTCCGTAAGTGTCGGATTTTCCTCCAGAATCTTGGACAGGGGTTCATTAGCCTCAATAGCTCGTTTCACCCTCCCTTTCCAGGAGGCCAAATCATTGCTGAACATGCCCATGGCGTGATTGTTAATCTTTTTCATCTTTGGATCATCCCACGGTTGTTCGATGTTATCATCCCGGTCGAGGAACTTGAATCTCTTGTGCAACTTCGTTAGGAGCAACTGCGTCAAATGTTCTTTACTCCTTAAGTCATCGTCGTTGATGCTCGCGCATTCCCGTAGGATGCATCCTACTTGGTTCCCATAGCACTTGCGAGGTTCTTCCGGCTCAAACTTGCCAGGTGCCATCTTTGTGATCACAAGTCGTCCAATCCCTAGTTTGTTAGGTTTTCGTATCCTCTGCTTCATAAGCTTCCTCTTTTCGGTAGCGGCATCGGGGCCTGTACCTTCGCCGCCAGTACCTTCCCCACCGGTCTCGGTGCCGCCATCGGTGCCGGCACCGTCGGTGTCGATGTCGGCGTCAGCACCATCATCGAGGCCGACCTGCAAACCTTGCTTACCAGTCAAATAGTCGAGGTACTCTTGTTCACCCTCATAATCCATCTCGTCTGCATCTTGGTCAGAAGGCCCAGTTTCTTCGTTGTTCGACATGTTTCCTATGATTAAGTGTCCTCATTTATTTCTAAAAGAATGAATAATTGAGAAATGACATAAAAAGAAATCTATGTGCCAGCACTCGATATGCCAACTATGTAGCACAAATCATGCCTTTATTCACAGGAAATTTCGGCATGACCTTTGCTAAAAAATGGACATATCGAGCGCCTGAAATTCACCGGAATGGAAATGAATCAACATTCTGGCGTAACATAGGCCACTCGGATCATTTTCCAAACATGACATGTCCAAAACATGACATATGCACATATCACATGTCCAGTTCAAATTTGCATATAAATTCATCTAATTTTGAAACCTAGCTAAATTCATAACTAAACAGATAACCTAATTAACATAACCGAAGAACCCTAGCAGAGAGAGAGGGGGGTTACAGAGGGTGCAGGGGTGAGGAGGCAGGCCCGACGACGGCCGGGAGCGGAGAGGAGGGAGGCGAGGGCCGACGGGTCGGGGGTGAGCGCG
>NC_041385.1:99938686-99966728 GCF_002162155.2 Triticum dicoccoides
CGGGGTTGGGGGCGAGCGTCGGCGCCAGAGTCGGGGGCGAGGCCGGGTCGGGGGCGAGCGCCGGGGTCGGGGCTAGCACCGGCGCCGGGGTCGGGGTCGAGGGCCGGGTCGGGGCGAGCTCCGATGTCGGGGGCTAGCGCCGGCGCCGGAGTCAGGGGCGAGTGCCGGGGACGGGTCGGGCGCGGCGGTGCGACGGGGGAAGAGAGAGTGGGGATTTGGTGGGAAAAGGCGGGATGAAGCAGGGCGAGTGAGAACTTTGGGTTAAGTGGACGTAGCAGTAGCGCATTAGGTCAAAACGCGCTGCTACTAACTTCAGTAGCTGTAGCGGTTTAGGCAAAATTCGCTACTAATAAATTCAGTAGCTGCAGCGGTTTATGCAAAACACGCTGCTACTACCGTCGCTACTGCCAGTTTTCCTTTTTCTTTTCCTTTATTTTATCCCACTTTTATTTCCCGAGGGCAGTGAACGAAATATGTATGCAAAATAGGAACATATGTATTACACATCATTGGACACATGCATAATAATGGCTAAGTGTGTATACAAAATAGGAACATATACATATATTACCCATCATTGGACCGATAACATACGTTTCCTCAGTGCTGACGTTTTCATTTTTGAGTCAGCTTCTTTCCCTTCTTGTTCGTCGAAGAATAATTGAGCCCCTCATTGTGACTTTGCCTTTTACATGGAGTACGATTTTTCTTAGGTAATGTAGTATTGATTCTTCTTTTGACGTATACTTCATCATCATCGTCATCTTCCCTCATTGGGTTGCCGTACTGATCATAGTCTTCCTCGTTGGCGACTCCATCCATTCCAATGATGTTCCTTTTGCCTCTCCTCACGACAACACGGTTGGGATTGCACAGGTCAGTTATGAAGAAGCATTGTGTCACGTGCTTACCGTGTACCCGTCGCTCGTTTTTTGCAATAGCGTTCACGGTAGCGCTCTTGGCGTCGGGTATAGTCATGGTAGTGAACATCCGGCTTTCTCTTTCGACATTCTTAGCCCATCTGACACGGAACATCGTCGTGTTATGCAGTCCAGAGTAGTCAAGCTCCAAGATCTCCTTGACCCTTCCATAAAATCGTTCAGTTGCGCCGTTGTCACTGCCGGTCATGCGTTCCATCGTCACCCCTGAGTTCTGATCATCACTGTCCATATCTTTGGCCTCCGTATAGAACGTGTATTTGTTGATATCATATGCCAGATAGGTTACGAGGTTGGGCGAGGGGCCATGTGCTAAGGCGTATATGAGCAATCCGTCCTTAGAGCCTCCTCCGGGGGATTAGCAATAATATGCTCTTTGAACCAATGCAGGAAAGTGGTGTTGTGCTCTCTAGTAACTTCAGCGTCCGTCCTGTATACCCCCTGGTCACGATACTTCTTTGTGATAATTTCTTTGTGTAGTGCCACGAAAGGATCTACCTAGTCTAGGTGTTGTAGCACTACCAAGTTTGCTCTGTCAAAGTCGCCGCGTCGATCTTAGTATGCCACGTGCAGTTCCCTGCGACCGTTGCAGTGACCATCTCCTTCGAGCCTCACATCGTGCTTGTTAACGGGCAAACCAACACTAACACTAGGCGGCTGGTCTGTGCCATATAGAAAATTCTCACAGAAAGAGATGCACTCTTGTGCCAAATGGCCCTGGACGATGCTTCCATCCGGACGGGACATGTTACGAACGAATCCTTTGATGATCCCATTCATCCTCTCAAACGGCATCATGTTGTGCAGGAATGACGGCCCCAGGTCTATTATGTCATCCACAATATGGACACACAGATGCACCATCACGTCGAAGAACATGGGCGGGAAGTACATCTCAAGCTCATTCAGTATCACAACGATCTCTTCCTGTAGCCTTTGGAGCTGCTTCACACCGATCGACTTTCGAGAGATGACATCGAAAAAGTTGCCGAGACCAATAAGCGTGTCACGGACGTGCTTGTCCATTATCTCTCTAAGGGCAACAGGTAGTATCTGCGTCATCATCACATGACATTCATGAGACTTCATCCCGCTGAACCTTTTCTTGTCCGTGTCTAGATATCTGCTTATCTTGCCACAGTAACCAGAACTAACTTCGACTCCGGTAAGGCACTTAAAGAATGGATTGATCTCAGCCTGACTTAAGGTGAAGCAAGAAGGGGGGCAATAATCCTCTTTCTTTATTTTCTTGCCCTTCTTCTCCCGTTCTTCTGTCTCCATCTCTGTATCGTCTGACATTTTACGGGGCGGCATGTGCAGATCTTCCCTAATTTTCAAATCTTGCAAGTCTTTTCTTGCCTTCGGCCCATCCTTGGTCTTATCCGGCATGTTCATCAGTGTTGCGAGCAAGCTCTCAAGGACATTCTTACAGATATGCATTTGATCAAGGCAATGAGGTGTATCGAGTTTGTGCCAGTACTCCAAGTCCCAGAACACAGACCTCCTCTTCCATACCTTCAGCAGCGGCTCCGGCGCCTTTCTCACCGTCTTTCCCGGCGCGGGACACTCCTTCCAGTTTTTCAACAACTCATCGATTTCGGCACCGCTCTGCTTACATGGAGGTCCTCGATGCTCAGCGTGACCATTGAATAGATCTCCACGGTTTCTCCACGGGTCGTCCTGTTCAAGCCATCTTCGATGCCCCATGTACATGATTTTCCCAGACCCGCCATCTTTCCTTGACATTAGCTGCTGAGACGTCGTATCATCCATGCACCACGTGCATCCGCAATATCCATAGCACACCTGGCCTGCCACATATCCGTAACCGAGATAGTCCTGCACTGTCGTGATCAGCGCGGCTCTCATGTTGAAATACTCACCTTTGCTGGTGTCCCATGTCTTGGCCGGTGTTTTCCATAACGTGTCTCACTCCTCTTGAAGTAGCCCCAGATACAAATTAATATTATTTCCTGGTTGTTTTGGCCCTTGAATAAGCATGCTCATGTGAATGTACTTCGATTGCATGCACAACCAGGGGGGAGGTTGTACATCCATACAAACACGGGCCATGTGCTATGGTTGGTGTTCTGGTTGCCAAACGGATTCATGCCATCGGTACACGCGCCGAGCACGATGTTCCTTGCATCACATTCAAAATACCGATAGAAGATGTTCAACGCTCTCCACTGGCTTCCATCGTTCATGTGTCTCAGCTTCAGATCATCTCCATCGTCGGGCTTCTTCCTCTCCGCTTGCCAGCGCATTATCTTAGCTTCCTTGGGATCTACAAAATACCTCTGGAGACGGGTAGTGATCGGTAAGTACCATACAACTTTCTGGGGACATTTCTTCCCGGCCTTCTTGTATCGAGAAGCATTGCACATCGGACAGCTTGTTTTTTTGAGTGCTCCTTCCAATAAATTATGCAATCGTTGATGCATGCATGGTATCTAACGTGTGGCAGATCAAGAGGGCACACGATCTTCTTGGCCTCATCAACACTAGTAGGACATAGATTACCCGTGGGAAGAACATCCTTTAGGTACTTTAGATGCTCATCGAGGCTAGTGTCGGTCCATTTGTTTTTAGCCTTCGTCTTCAGGAGTTGGAGTGTGAAACTCAAGCGGGTCACCTCAGGATTGCAACCATCATACAATGGAGTGTTCGAGTCTACCACCAGTTGCTCTAGCTTAGCCTCCTCTCTAGAAGCAGCTCTCTCAGTACTCGTCTCCTTGCGAAGCAATGCTTGAACATGAGGGTCCCGCACAATTGAACTTAGTACTGACGAACTCTGCTGCGTGGAGTCCATGTCATTCTCTCCGCCGCCATGTCCGGCCCCTTCTCCTCCGCCATGTCCGACCCCTTCTCCGCCGCCATGTCCACCCTCTTCCCCGCCGCCATTATCGATCATCTCTTCATCTTTCCCCATGTCATCATTGCCTGCACCATCGGCATCCTCAACATCGTCATCGTCATCTTCAATTATCCACCGAATATAGCCATCCATGAAACCAGTCATGAGCAGGTGCGCTTTGACACGACCATCGTCATGGGGGTCGAGCCAAACTATTCCTTTGCATTTTTGACACGGACATAAAACCTCTATCCGGTTATTTTCTTTCATGTCCTGCACCGCCGACCGCAACCACCTGTCCACCATCGTTAAACTGACCATCGTCAACTCTGCACGGTAATAATAAACAAATTAATTATAAAAATGCATGCATGCATCAAAGTCATAAAAAAATTTGGCATGACCTGCCCTAACAATAGGACATAAATGGATCTAGAGTTTGCCCGGAATTCGCTGAAACGGAAATAAATTGACATTTCGGCAAAACATAGGCAACTCAAAAGCACAATATGGCGTCAACTAATGCCACACACACAATTTCCACAAACATATCACACACACATAAACATATTTCCATTTTGCAAAAGCATGAAATTTTCATCACCTCTATCTCGATCGAGATCGAGCACACGGTGGAGATGATGTTGTAGGGAGATCAAAAGTGCACAAAGCTCTTCCTGACAAAGATAGATCTAGTTAGGGGGCAAATAGGTCACTTAACTAAATCCTACATCTACCTAGCTACCTAATTTGGGAGGAGACAACTTGAACTAGTGGAGGGGGAAGGAAAAAGAGAAAGGAGATGCATTAATGGAGGTGGTGTAGTTAGGTAGGAGTAATGAAGAGAGAGAAAGGTGGATAGAAGAGAGAGAGTAATGGGGGAGAAGTATTGAGGAAGAAGAAGAGTGAGAGTGGGAGCATGTGAGGGAGGTAGTGGGAAGGGAAGAGAGGAGGGGGAGGGGGAGGTAGGGGGAAGGGAAAAAGAGGAGGAGGGGAGGGATGGGTGGGGAAAGGTCGTGGGTTGGTGCGGGTTAGCAGTAGCGCGGGATCTAAAACGCGCTGCTGCTATGGAATTAGCAGCAGCGCGCTTTGGGATACGGCGCTACTGCTAATTGGGACAAAAAAGTGTGGCAATTTGAAATTTAGCAGCAGCGATCTCAGAAAAAGCGCGCTACTACTACATCCTTAGCAGTAGCGCGGTTCGCGCGACCGCGCTACTGCTAATTAAAGTTAGGTGAACACCGCCGGTCGATATTTGTAGCAGCGCGTTTTACGCCGAGCGCGCTACTGCTAAAAACTTATCAGCAGCGAGTTTCCCGCACACGCGCTACTACTAGTTAGCAGCAGCGCTCGTTTTTGAGCCATGCTCCTGCTAAGATTCTGTGTATAGGCTTTTCCCTAGTAGTGATTCCTGGCGTGGGACGTAAACATGCACCCAAGAACACATGTATAATTTTTCTAGCCATTTTGGTGAACTAGACCATGTATTTGAAGTTTACATTTGAATTATGGACATTAAATGCCAAGGAAAATCAATTAGTGTATAAAAAGGCCAAATGAACCCTGAATAAGTTTAAATTTTAGCATGGATATCTTGTCGTTCAATGCTGCTCGTAGAAGAAAATACAAGGCGAAAAGAGGCAGTGATTATGTTTCGATAACAAGGGGAATATGTTTCCCTATCGGGACCACGAGGCTTCTTTGAGAGAAGTTTCTGTTTGTAAGAGGTTTGTAATAAAGCTTGGCCAAATTGGACAATGTTTTTACCCCGACATGTATGTGCCATGACATGACACCATGCCAACTTTCATGATTTTCTGGTGAGTTTAGGATTTACGGGGATTTAAAAACCGAGATTCCAAATGTTTGAGGACAAGCCAGGACGCCGGTACAGTTGTAATTCGTTCCCATTCCTGGCATGAGACCTAAACATACACCCAATGACAGATGCATGTATAATTTTTCTTGCCATTTTGGTGAATTGGAACATGTATTTCAGGTTCAGATTTCACTTATGGACAATAAATTCCTAGGAAACTCAATTAGTGTATAAAAAGGCCAGACGAACCCTAACTAAGTTTAAACTTTAGCACAAATATCTTGTCATTTCATGTTGCCGGTAGAAGAAAATACAAGGCGAAAAGAGGCAGTGATTATTGTTTCCCCCACAAGGGGGACACATTTCCCTATCAGAACCACGAGGCTTTCTTTGAGAGAAGCTCCGTTTTGCAAGAGGCTTGTAATAAAACTTGCGCAAAATGGACGACAAAAATACCTCGACATATATGTGCCTTGTCGTGGTACCATGATAAGTTTCAGGATTTTCGGGTGAGTTTTGGATTTACTGAGATTTAAAAACTTAGATTCTTCTCACGCAATGTTTTCAAATAGCAGACGGTTCACTCATGAAAGTCGTGTGCCTACCAAACCGTGGACGATGCCCCCTCCCCGCTGCTGCGCGCGCAATCTAAGTCGTGCGTCCTAATTGGCCAGAACCCAAACCCCACGGATCGTACGTCTGCACCATTGGATGCTCCCAGATCGAACGTCAACCCTCAGCCCTTTCGACAACACATGCAGTACATGGGTAAGCACTGTGCGCATGCGTCGTGCTAGCTTGTGCTTCATTCTCTTCTACGTTTCTAAACAGGCTACCGTTTTTCGCCACTCCTCTCATCAGTTTCCTGCTACTTGTCTTAGTGCTCATTGGAGGCTAGGCGGTGACACACTAGCCATGTACATATCGCACACAGTTTCTAAAAGAACAAATGTGCGTGATAGGAGGAAGTATGTATGTGACGCCCCGAGACCGACGCTCCAGAAGACTTCCAGATACTCTTAATTTCGTTGTGTGATTTGTTTTGTTTGTTGCATCTCTTGCATTGCATCATGTCATCATGCAACCCTTTTTAAAAAATCAGATAAATAAACCGTATGGATCTTCAGTCCATTTAAATTGAGGGATATTCACAATGGTGATTTCTCTTTATAACATAGTCTCTCAATATTGTTAGGGAGCTATATTAAATATTCCACTATTTCGGAATCACCCATAAACACACTTGCAAAATAATTCCATTCCTTTTCTGCTTCAAGTTTGGACTCCAAACTTTGCCCTAAATTCTTTCTTCAATTTTCGGAGCTCCATCAAAAATCTCAACATTTTGGCCACTCCTAAACCTTGTCCTAGTTCAAACCATTTGAATTAAATTCAAATGAGTTTGAATTTAAATCTTGCATTTGTGCCAACTTCTATTTTCTTGGATCAAGCTCATTTTTGTGAGTCCGAGAAAATTATTCGTGTGTCCAACTTCTTCCCCTAACCTCTCTTTCGTTTATTTCTTATCTCTGTTTTTTCTTCTTCTTCTTTAGAGTGAGAGAGAAAAGGGAGCCTAGCAGTCAGGCCGGCCTGCTTCCCCGCAGGCCATTTGGCCCAAGGCCCAGCCGCGCCTATAACCCTAGCCCCTCACCACGCTCTCTCCCGATCCCCATCTCTCCCCCCTCATTCCCGTGCCGCCGCCACACATCGCTGCCAGGGAAAGCGCCCGATCCCCTCTGCCTGCTCTTTTCCTCGCCAGCGCGCCCTGTCGTCGGGTCGCCGAATCTCGGCCGCTGTCATGCCCTGGTGCCCGCGCCGCGGTACCTCCTCGTCGCTAGCAACGCTGCCCCGCCGCGCCTGAGCCTCCCTGTGGCCTCCTGCAATCGCGCCGAGCAGAGAGCTCGCGCCCGAGCTTCTGCTTCCTTCACCCATGGCACCGCTACCTCGCTGCGCCTACTGCCCCGCCAGCGAGCCTCTACTCTGCCGCCCCTGCCTCAACCTCCTTTGCAAGGGCGAGCCGCACCGCCTCATTGACCCGCCTCGTCCTCGCGTCTTCGGCCTCATCCCCGACCCCAGCCGCCGGATCCAGCCGGATCGAGCCGGCCCGCGTCCACCACCTTGCTTCGTCGCTAGCCTCCCTCACGACCTTGCGTCGTCCTGCTGCCCAAGCCGTCCTCTCCGGCCAATTCTGTTGCTGCCGCCACCCGGACCTGCTCGCGTCCGCCTGGTTCTGAGCGCCGTCACGCCCGTTGCCCAGATCCGCCGCGTCCCTGTCACGCCCGTGGTTCGCCCTCCTACTGAGTGTCCCCTTATGCGCTATACGAGCCGAGCTCGGCCTCCCCATCGATCTCCTACACAAGTTGCCCAAGACCTTGCACAGAACCGCCCAAGTCGTCGCCTCTATGCACCATGCAGTGTTACCGTGGACGCATGCACCCCCCGGTCGGAACGGCAAGCACCAAGTACACCACCAGCAAGACCCGGGCTCCGAACGCCAAGTACAACTACAAACCCGAAGAACTCGGATGCATCAAGTTCCCCTACAACCCGTGTACGACTACGTGATGACCTTGGATATGGAACTGCCAAACGCAAGTGCCCCTTCGAGTTGACGAGACCGGCGAGTTCGAAGACCCAAGTACCACGACTACCCTCGAGGACATCGGTTCTGTCAAGTTCGACTACAATGTGTGTACAACTACAGCCGCCGTGATTTTGACAAGACGTCGTGTACTTCTACTTCCACTACCCTCGCCAATGACCGATAGCAGCACTAGTTCCACTACCGTCTTCGTGTATCACTACTTCCACTACGACCGTCTACTCCGCTACCGCACCGAACTTGATCCGTTTCGAAAATGAACGCTTTGAAGGTATAACCTCGAGACAATGACCCGTGAATGAATGCTTGTGTTGTATGAGATGCTTGTGTTTGCACCATATCCGAGTTGTCATTGCAAGTTCCTCATTTGCCATGCCGTCGACCCGTGGGAACCCAGTTGCCGGGATCACCCCACCATCTTTTGCATGTTCCGTTCATCCACACTTTCTTTTGCACCAACATCTCGACGAGTTGTCGGATCATTGGAATGTTGCTGTGGCACCATTTCCATTGTTATTGCCGTGGCACCCTTTTGTTCCGCCATGGTGACTAAATGCTTCATACATGCTCATGTCAACTTTTTCATAAAAATTGCATAAAACTTGTAATGTCATCCGCATCATGATAACAACATTTAAAATTTCCAAAATTGTGTTTGCATTAAATTGCTAAATGGCATTTAGGGCTTTAACGGAATTGTTGTTTGCTATTTCCGGCCTCATTTAAACTTGTGTGGATAGGTAGATTACTTATGCTTCACCCCTTGCCATGTTTAATAACATTTAATATTATTGGGTACATAACCGAGAGAGAACTAAATAATTGATGTGGTGTTCCGTCAATATGCAACTCATTGCATATTGAGCTCCACTTAAATTGTAGTGTTGTTTGCTTCACCTTGCCATGCCATGCCTCATTAAACCGGACATGCATCATACTTGTCTGTGCATCATGCCATGTTTATGCTTGTGTGCTTACCATGATGTTTGCTTCTTTCCGGTTTGCTTCTCTCGTTAGCTTCGGTTTCGTTCCGGAGTTGTGAGGATTCGTCGACTACGTTCATTTGTCTTATTCATGGACTCGTTCTTCTTCCTAGCGGGATCTCACGCAAGTTGACCATTACCCTCGATATCACTTCTATCTTTGCTTGCTAGTTGCTTCGTTCTATCGCTATGTTGTGCTACCTATCACTTGTTTATCAAGCCTCCCAGATTGCCATGTCAGCCTCTAACCTTTTTCACCCTTCCTAGCAAACTGTTGTTTGGCTATGTTACCGCTTTTGCTCAGTCTCTCTTATAGTGTTGTTAGTTGCAGGTGAAGTTGAAGATTGCTCCATGTTGGAACATGACTATTTTGCGATATCACAATATCTCTTATTTAATTAATGCATCTATATATTTGGTAAAGGGTGGAAGGCTCGGCCTTATGCCTGGTGTTTTATTCCACTCTTGCTGTCTTAGTTTCCGTCATACCTGTGTTATGTTCCTTGATTTTGTGTTCCATACGTGGTCGGGTTTATGGGAACCCCTTGACAGTTTTCTTTGAGTAAAACTCCTCCAGCAAGGCCCAACATTGGTTTTCCATTTGCCTAACAACCTATAACCCTCCATTGGGGTCTGCAGCCCCGAGGGTCATCTTTATTTTAACCCCCCCGGGCCAGTGCTTCTCTAAGTGTTGGTCCAAACCGAGCAGCCTGCGGGGCCACCTTGGGGTAACTTGAGGGCTGGTTTTACTCGTAGCTTGTCTCATCCGTTGTGCCCTGAGAACGAGATATTTTCAGCTCCTATTGGGATTTGTTGACACATTCGGGCAATCTTGCTGGTCTTGTTTTACCATTGTCGAAATGTCTTGTAACCGGGATTCTGAGGCTGATCGGGTCTTCCGGGAGAAGCAATATCCTTCGTTGATCGTGAGAGCTTGTGATGGGATAAGTTGGGATACCCCTGCAGGGTATAAACTTTCGAGAGTCGTGCCCGCAGTTATGTGGTAGATTAAAATTTGTTAATATCCGGTTGTAGAGTACTTGACACTTGACTTAATTAAAAGTCGCCAATCGCGTGTGTAGCCATGATGGTCTCTTTTCGGCGGAGTCCGGGATGTGAACATAGTTTGGGTTATGATTGAACGTAAGTAGTTTCAGGATCACTTCTTGATCACTTCTAGCTTCATGACCGTTGCGTAGTTTCTGATCTTACTCTTGTATTAATATGTTAGCCACCATTTTTGCTTAGTGCTTGGTGCAACTCCACCTCATTACCTTGTCCTACCCTTAAGCTTAAATAGTCTTGATCTCGTGGGTTTCGAGATTGCTGAGTCCTCATGACTCACAAGATACTACAAATAGTTGCAGGTCCGGATGATACCAGTGCAGGTGATGCAACCGAGCTTATATGGGAGTTTGACGAGGATCTTGGCTGTTTCTATGTTTCGTTTCCTGATGATCAGTAGTGGATCCCGGTTGGGACGATCAGGGATCTAGCATTTGGGGTTGTCTTCTTTTCTTTTGGTTCCGTAGTCGGACCTATGAGTGTACTCTGATTGATGTATGATTTATTTAAGTACTTGTGTGAAGTGGCGATTGTAAGCCAAATCCTTATCCCTTTTTGTTCATTACATGTGATTGTGTGAAGATGACCCTTCTTGGGACAAAACTACAATGCGGTTATGCCTCTAAGTCGTGCCTCGACACGTGGGAGATATAGCCGCATCGTGGGCGTTACAAGTTGGTAATCGGAGCCATCCCCGACTTAGGAGCCCCCCTGCTTGATCGAATCGCTGGTGTTGTTGAGTCTAGAACAAAAAAATTTGAGTCTTAGGACTATATATATCAGAGAGTAGGATTCTTTTTACTCTCAGTCCCTTCGTCGCTCTGGTGAGGCCTCCTGACGTAGATGTTTTGTCTTTCCTCTCCTCAAATTTCACTAAAAAAAATTTAGGATCACACGGGTATCTTTGGGATCGTTTTGATATTTTTGTGACGAGAACATTGTTCTTGGTGCCGCCTGACATTTAGGGGTTGTGGCAGTGTCCCGGGGAGTTGAGCTTCGAGGTGTTGTCGTCACAATTTTATCGTTGCAGTTTTGGAATACCTGAGTTTCGCTGACATCAAAAAATCTCTTTTATGCAGCTAGTGATAAGATATCCTCGACGCCACCCAGTACTGGGGAGTTCGGGCGTAGTGCCATAGCTAGTATAACGGATGATTTTCGAAGGTTGAGGTACACGATTTTCGAAGGTTTATTGGTTATGTGTTGACGGATGGATACAGCTGGATGTAGGGATTGTTAGTTTTGGGCGAGATATATATTGCTTCCCCTGTATCCCCAACACCAAATTGCATAACCAAAAAGTTTTGGGAGTTTTATAGGTGGGAATTCAAGTAGCTTTAGTTTTTTTCTTTCCGGTAGATGCATGATATGAGATTGGGGTTCGACGTCTAGTGGTCCAACTATCCACGATCGTTTTTACAATGGTCTCGTTGTGTCTTAAGGAGTCCTTGGCTATGCTGACTCGGGGACACCTCATATGTCATGTGCACTGCCTCGTACATGATGGTGTTGTACGATCAAGCCCGTGTGGGCCCCACCATGAAAACTTAAGACAAAATCTCTATCATATGTTTGTTTCCGGCTTATTCTACAAGCCAATCCTTTGTTTTGTTTTATTTGTGGTATTCGAGTTGCTTCGATGTTAAGTGTTGATCCATACCTTCCCTAAATGGTGTTCTCATATTTCTATGTGAATACTAATCCTTCTTGATCACTGAGGTTGTCATGTCAATTCTTTTCCAACTAGCGTGTTCTCTTCAAGTGCATCCGATCATTCCAACATTCGTGACATCAATTCTAAGTTTTTTCTCAATTGTTTCCATTCCATCTACCCCAAGTTGCCTTTGTTTTCCCGCCTCCCACCCTTTTCTTCAAGGACTCAGAGTTGTTAATCCGGTATCCATTTTATTGATGGGAAGTCTCTCCATTCTTTTCCATCAATGTTCTTATCCGGTGATTCTCAGGAAGATACTAACGGAGCTTCAAGTTTATTATTCTTCATTCTTTTTTCTTCTCTGGTGGATTCAATTCAAGCTTTCGGTGTTGATCATATTCCTTTCCTTGTTTCAAATGCTTTCTCATGCCGATGCACTTCTTAATCATTCACTTCTCGCTATTCATTTGTCCTGGAGTGCTGAAGATATCTCAGAAGTCTCGTCTTTTCTTTCAAGATCCGTTCAAGCTATTTCTAGATTATTATCTCATTCAAGTCATTTAATTCAACCGATGCAATCTCTCTTTAAAATCATTTCCAACGGTGTTTTCTTTTGAGTGGGCCCTAACCCACATGTCTTTTCCCAGGATCTTACCTGACTCTTCTATGTATCAGGAGCGATTCGCAAATTCATTTCCAAGTTTGACGTAAGAGTGACTTTCCATCAGTCAGAAGTCTTCTTCAAGATCACTTTAAAATTCTTTTGATCGTTGGTTCAAACTTTCTATTCTTCATTCCGGAGTGCCTCAACAATTCATGGTGGTTCTCATCATCATTCTCAACATTTGAAGACCGAAGAAGGATTTCTCTTAAATCTTGCTCCATTCTCTTCAAGATTCATGGTTCTAGCTTGATGCCATCCTCTCATAATTGTTTTCGATTGTGAGAATTCTTTTCAACCATATGACGCATATCAGGAGTTGCTTCCTTTATCGACCATCCAAAGGCCATCATTTCTGAATATTATTCATTCTCAGCCTTCAGCTCTTGTTCTCCAAATCTTACTAGTGGAGCGTTGAAAAATTTTCTCAAGTTTGCGCTATATCTCTCTTAATCCTTTCTACGAGAATAAGTAGTATGCCAAATCTGTTGCTTGTGATCAATTTAAATTGGTGAAGGATACGCATAACGTAATTCTTATTATTGTTTCATCAAAGTGATCTAGTTTCTTGTTTCCAGAGTTGTTCATCATGTCACATTTCTCGGTTCAAGATGCTTCATCTTTTCTTTTCTGGAGTTCAAAGTTTTCCGCATTATCTCGTCGCGAAGCTCCATTTAAACCATCGCAAGGCTTCACCTTGTGTTTTCAACTTCTCTTTCTTTTTATCATCCTTTTATTATTGGAGTTCTTCATGGAGGCTCTACATGGTGGTTCATCAAGGATTTGATTCATTCTCGAAGTGTTCGTCAAGATTCTTGTTGGAGGAATTCAAGCATTCTTCATATTACATTCCGGAGTGCAATTCCTTCTATCTTATCTTTTGAGGTGGTGTTATGTCATTCTTGATAATTTCCCTTCAAGTTTTATGATTCACAAGTTGTAAAGAATGAGATATTTTAAAAACCATCATTTTTCTCTTCGATCATGAGATCTTTTCAACCCATCAATTTCTTTGTTGGAGTTATATTGGGTTATATTTCACCTAAATCCTTCCCTAAGGAAAGTTGCTATTGTGGTGCTTATCAATGATCCAAGTTTTCTTCTATCCTCTCGGCGAAAGCAGCTTTCATCTCTTCGTTGATCTCAAGCAAGCAATTGTTTCCGTTAGTGGCCGGTTGTCACCTCGTAATTTTGAGATGTTTTCCATAAGCCCACAATAAGCTTATCCTTTCGTTGTTGATAATCCAACAACTCCGTTCTAGCATTTCATGTAAGCGTGCTCTTTCAAGATCAAGTTTTCCTCCGCTCATTCCATTCCATTCTTTCATTTCTTCCGGAGGTATTGTGATGTTGTGCTCTTCACGCATCACCTCGTTTTGTCAAGTTCATGTTATTTTCTTGCTTATCCATTTAGCCGGAGTGTTGTGTTCTCATTCAAGTTCTTTCATCTTATCAAGTTTTGCCTCTCTTTTCAACCGGGCTGCTGTCTGAAATCCTTCTTACCCCTTGTGCCATTCTTTCAGTAGTTCCAAAGGCAGTGTCTTGTTGATTTCATCAAGTATCATCCCATCTTCTCAAGTTCATGTTCTATTCTTTCCATGTTCAAGCAGAGTGCTGCCCGGATTCTTCCTCCCTCATCTTCTTTTAACCGGAGTAGTTTCGAATTCTATCTTGTCCATTAAACTCTTGATT
Organism: Triticum dicoccoides; assembly: GCF_002162155.2. Lineage (NCBI taxonomy): Eukaryota > Viridiplantae > Streptophyta > Magnoliopsida > Poales > Poaceae > Triticum > Triticum dicoccoides. Next base: position 99,952,958 of record NC_041385.1, read on the forward strand.
CATGTCTTTCAACCTTCAAGTTCTCGTAATGTTCCTTGTTCCTCTTTTGTAACGGATTGTTTGCAATCTCTTTCATCTCTGTTTTATTCTTTCTTTTAATTTGCTCAACCTCTCAAGGTTCATGGTTTCACTCGTTCGTCAAAGAAGCAACTTTTTTTACCTCTTCCATTTCCGTATCTCTCCTGTGCCATCCTTAGGATCTCGGGTCGAGATCCTCCATTAGTGGAGGAGAGTTGTGACGCCCCGAGACCGATGCTCCAGATGAATTCCAGATACTCTGAGTTTTGTCGTGTGATTTGCTTTGTTTGTTGCATCTCTTGCATTGCATCATGTCATCATGCAACCCTTTTTAAAAACTCAGATAAATAAATCGTATCGATCTTTGGTCCATTTAAATTGAGGGATATTCACAATGGTGATTTCTCTTTATAACGTAGTCTCTCAATATTGATAGGGAGCTATATTAAATATTCCACTATTTCGGAATCACCCATAAGCACACTTGCAAAATAATTCCGTTCCTTTTCTGCTTCAAGTTTGGTCTCCAAACTTTTCTCTAAATTCTTTCTTCAATTTTCGGAGCTCCATCAAAAATCTCAACATTTTGGCCACTCCTAAACCTTGTCCTAGTTCAAACCATTTGAATTAAATTCAAATGAGTTTGAATTTAAATCTTGCATTTGTGCCAACTTCTATTTTCTTGGATCAAGCTCATTTTTGTGAGTACGAGAAAATTATCCGCGTGTCCATCTTCTTCCCCTAACCTCTCTTTCATTTCTTAGAGTGAGAGAGAGAAGCAAGCCCAGTAGCCAGGTCGGCCTGCTTCCCCGTAGGCCATTTGGCCCAAGGCCCAGCCGCGCCTATAACCCTAGCCCCTCACGACGCTCTCTCCCGATCCCCACCTCTCCCCCTTGTTCCCGTGCCGCCGCCACACATCGCTGCCAGGGAAAGCGCCCGATCCCCTTTGCCTGCTCTTTTGCTCGCCAACGCGCCCTGTCGCTGGGTCGCCGGACCTCGGCCGCTGCCATGCCCAGGTGTCCACGCCGTGGTACCTCCTCGTCGCCAGCACCGCTGCCCCGCCGCGCCTTAGCCTCCCTGTGGCCTCCTGCAATCGCGCCGAGCAGAGAGCTCGTGCCCGAGCTTTTGCTTCCTTTTCCCATGGCGTGAGATTGGTTCATGACATGTCCTTGTAGTAGCCACTTCGACACGACGGGAGGGATTCATCCGTATACATGCATGTGTGTGTGCTCAAACTGTATCATGCATGTCTTCCAAGAGCATGACCTATATGCCCTCCTTAGTCACCGTATTACAAGCAAAAAAATAATCCCCCCTAAGTCAAATTAATCTCTCTCGTTGTCAGGCAAAAAGTAGTGATGGACCAACCGGGCCCACAGGTGGAAAGCATCGATATCGCTGATAACCGCTTAAGTGGGTGTGAGAGGACAACCACCATCATTTTGCATGTGGGCCAAACGTATGTGGAATACCCAAAATGCACAACTTTGACGTGCGACGTGCCTCAAAAATCATAAACCATGCATCCACACAGAGTGAGGTTCATGAAGCGTACTACATATGATGGTCCCCTTCCCCCTCTTCGATGCATACTATATGCTCCTACCGTAATACAACCCAAAAAGAATCCTCATCGATGGTGAAATTAACTAACCTCTCCCGATGTAGGTGAAAGTGATGCATGCATCGACGATGGCCTCGTGGGCCCACAGATGGAAGCGTCACACATGAGTGTCCTAGCTAGGATAACCACCGCCTGCATGCATGTGGCCCAAAGAGGTGTTTTGTGATGTTTGAATAGCAAATTTCACATTTTTATGTGGCACGTGCCTCGGAAACCGAAAAGTCCCGACACTGAGTGAGGTGTACTTGTTCACGGATGCGTACGTGTAGTATATATGCTAGTCCCCTCCCACCTCTTTGACGCGTACAATATACCACCATAACACAAACAAAAATGATTCTACTTGCTGGTCAAATTAACCTCACTGCCGGCTGTTCGTCAAAGTGATGGAAGACGACCTCGCGGGCCCACATAGAAAGCGTCACACGAGAGTATCGAGTGTCGTGTAGGACAACCATCGACTACATGTGGCCAAAACATGTATGTATGAAAGGATTGCGTAATGTTTTAAATAACGAATTCATGACTCTGATGTGGCACCGGCCTGCCTAACAAAACGGCTAACCCACACAGTGTCTCACAACTCGTTGCGAGCCACCCGCCACACCCAAACGCACACGCCCACACATACAAACCACGAATCCACCGCAACTATGATGCATGTTAAATTAATTATCCCATGGTGAACATATGTTACCAAAGGAGGGACGTTTTAATTTCGAAAAAAAACAAAGATCATTAAGACATTTTAGTACATTAATTGATTGATTTTCTACGGGTATAATGTGCAAAATTCAAATTAAAGCTACATGCACACGTGACAGTATACCTAAATGAATTGCAAAAAACACATGTGTCTCACTGGGTGCATGTTTACTCCCCGTGCAACAAATTTCAAACATTGAGAAACTTGATTTTCAAATTCTAGTACATCCAAAACTTATTTGGAGTTCATGAAACTTATCGTGTTGTCATATGGACACCAATACAAAGTTGCATTGTATTTTTTTGTTAAATTTGAGACCAGTTTTGATGTAATCTTTATCTAATTACAAACGGGAGATTATTAATAATTGTGAACCAATATCCCAAACGGATTATTTATTCGAACCGTCAGTGTTAGACCAACAATGGATATGTGCCATGCTTCGTTTAAGCAAAAAAGCGGCAACATTAATCATCCAATAGAAAAACAATATACGTGCCGCCACGCGACCCGCGTGCCGTGCGAGCAAGCGTGAGTTGACGGGACACATGCGAGTAGTCCGCCGCGCAAGCAGACTGGGAAGCATGCATGCAGGTGTGTGAATTGACGGAGGCATGCTCACTGCGCAGTGTCATCGGGAGGCGTGCGAGTAGCTGCGTGAAACGACGGTAGGCATGCCAGCAGTCTAGTCCGTAGGCTCACCGGGAGGCGAGCCAGCGATTTTACCGCCGCTCGCCTCTCTCCCACAACTCCATATTAATGGTGCGCCTGAGCAGCCGCATGCCCCATCCTCGCCACACACACAATCCTCGCTCTCCACTTGCATCCACGACGCCGCTCTCAGTCCTCAAAGCTGTCAGTGTATGAGGATGCTGTTGGGGAAATGTAGCATGCAATTTCAAAAAGATCCTACACTCACGCAAGATCTTTCTAGGAGATTCATAGCAACGAGAGGGGGAGAGTGTGTCCACGTACCCTCATAGACCGAAAGCGGAAGCGTTAGCTTAACGCGGTTGATGTAGTCGAACGTCTTCTCAGTTCAACCGATCAAGTACCAAACATACGGCACCTCCGAGTTCTGCACACGTTCAGCGCCATGACGTCCCTCAAGCTCTTGATCTAGCAGAGGGTCTAGGGAGTAGATGAGTCCCTCAGCACGATGCTGTGGTGACGGTGACGCCGATGTGATCCGCGCCAGGCTTCGCCTAAGCACTACGAAAATATGACCGGAGGAGTAAACGGTGGAGGTGGCACTGCACACGGCTAAGACAATTGATGTGCCTTGAGGTGGCCCCCCGCCCCGTATATAAAGGAGGAGAGGGGAGGATGGCCGGCCTAGGGCGTGCCCAAGTGGGGGAGTCCTACTAGGACTCCTAGTCCTAGTCGCCCCCTTCCTTCTAACGGAGGGGGAAAGGGGGAAAGAGAGGGAGGGGGAGAAGGAAAGGGGGGCCGCGCCCCCTCCCCTAGTCAAGTTCAGACTCCCCATGGGGGCGGAGCACCACCTCCTTGTGGCCAGCATTGCCTCTCCCCTATGGCCCATGAGGCCCATTACTTCCCCTGGGGGGTTCTGGTAACCCCTCGGTACTCCAATAAATTCCTAAAACACTCCGGAACCATTCCGGTGTCCGAATACCACTGTCCAATATATCAATATTTACCTCTCGACCATACCGAGACTCCTTGTCATGCCCATGATCTAATCCAGGACTCCAAAAAACCTTCGGTCACCAAAACACATAACTCATATAATACATATCATCATCGAACGTTAAGTTTGCGGGCCCTACGGGTTCGAGAACTATGTTGACATGACTGAGACACCTCTCTGGTCAATAACCAATAGAGGAAACTGGATGCTCATATTGCTTCCCACATATTGTACGAAGTTCTTTATCGGTCGAACCGCAATATTAACATATGTTATTCCCTTTGTCATCGGTATGTTACTTGCCCGAGATTCGATCATCGGTATCTTCATACCTAGTTTAATCTCGTTACCGGCAAGTCTGTTTACTCGTTCCGTAATGCATCATCGTGCAACTAACTCATTAGTCACATTGCTTGCAAGGCTTCATATCATGTGCATTACCGAGAGGGCCCAGAGATACCTCTCCGATACTCAAAGTGACAAATCCTAATCTCGATCTATGCCAACCCAACAAACACCTTCGGAGATACCTGTAGAGCATATTTATAATCACCTAGTTGTGTTGTGATGTTTGATAGCACACAAGGCATTCCTCAGGTGTTCGGGAGTTGCATAATCTCATAGTCGGAGGAATATGTATTTCACATGAAGAAAGCAATAGCACTAAAACTGAACGATCATTATGCTATGCTAACCGATGGGACTTGTCCATCACATCATTCCACTAATGATGTGATCTCACTCATCAAATGACAACTCATGTCTATGGCTAGGAAACTTAACCATCTTCGATCAATGAGCTAGTCTAGTAGAGGCATACTAGGGACATAGTGTTTTGTCTATGTATTCACACATGTATCAAGTTTACGGTGAATACAATTCTAGCATGAATAATAAACATTTATCATGATATAAGTAAATATAAAATAACAACTTTATTATTGCCTCTAGGTGATATAACTTCAGTCTCCCACTTGCACTAGAGTCAATAATAGATTACATTGTAATGAATCTAACACCCATTGAGTCTTGGTGTTGATCATGTTTTTCTCGTGGAAGAGGCTTAGTCAACGGGTCTGCCACATTCAGATCCGTATGTATTTTGTAAATCTCTATGTCTCCCTCCTTGACCAAATCTTGGATGGAGTTGAAGCATTGATGTCTACTACGCAACCTTCTCCTTGTAGACGTTCTTGGGCCTCCAAGTGCAGAGGTTTGTAGGACAGTAGCAAATTTCCCTCAAGTGGATGACCTAAGGTTTATCAATCCGTGGGAGGCGTAGGATGAAGATGGTCTCTCTCAAGCAACCCTGCAACCAAATAACAAAGAGTCTCTTGTGTCCCCAACACACACAATACAATGGTAAATTGTATAGGTGCACTAGTTCGGCGAAGAGATGGTGATACAAGTGCAATATGGATGATAGATATAGATTTTTGTAATCTGAAAATATAAAAACAGCAAGGTAACTAATGATAAAAGTGAGCGTAAACGATATTGCAATGCTAGGAAACAAGACCTAAGGTTCATACTTTCACTAGTGCAAGTTCTCTCAACAATAATAACATAACTGGATCATATAACTATCGCTCAACATCCAACAAAGAGGCACTCCAAAGTCACTAATAGCGGAGAACAAATAAAGAGATTATTGTAGGGTACGAAACTACCTCAAAGCCGATGGACCTATTCAAGAGTTCGTAGTAAAATAACATGAAGATATTCTTTCCATTCGATCTATCATAGAGTTCGTACTAGAATAACACCTTAAGACACAAATCAACCAAAACACTAATGTCACCTAGATACTCCAATGTCACCTCAAGTATCCGTGGGCATGATTATACGATATGAATCACACAATCTCAGACTCATCTATTCAACCAACACAAAGTACTTCAAAGAGTGACCCAAAGTTTCTACCGGAGAGTCAAGATGAAAACGTGTGCCAACCCCTATGCATAAGTTCATGGAACCCGCAAGTTGATCACCAAAACATACATCAAGTAGATCACGTGAATATCCCAATGTCAACACAGATAAGCACATGCAAGACATACATGAAGTGTTCTCAAATCCTTAAAGACTCAATATGATAAGATAACTTCAAAGGGAAAACTCAATCCATTACAAGAGAGTAGAGGGGGAGAAACATCATAAGATCCAACTATAATAGCAAAGCTCGCGATACATCAAGATCGTGCCAAATCAAGAACATGAGAGAGAGAGAGAGAGATCAAACACATAGCTACTGGTACATACCCTCTGCCCCGAGGGTGAACTACTCCCTCCTCGTCATGGAGATCGCCGAGATGATGAAGATGGCCACCGGTGAGGGATCCCCTCTCCGGCAGGGTGCCGAAACAGGGTCCCGATTGGTTTTTGGTGGCTACAGAGGCTTGCAGCGGCGGAACTCCCGATCTATTGTGCCCCCCGACGTTTTCAGGGTATATGGACATACATAGGCGAAAGAAGTCGGTCAGGGGAGCCACGAAGGGCCCACGAGGGTGGGGCGCTCCCAGGGGGGTAGGGCACGCCTCCCTGCATCGTGTCCATCTCGAAGCTTCCCTGACGTCTACTCCAAGTCTCCTGGATACGTTGGAGACGTATCAACATCCCCAAGATTAATTCTTGCTCGTCCTCGAGCAGGTAAATGATAAAAGAAATAATTTATGAAGTGTGAATGCTAGTAGGCGCACAAGTTTGATCAATGATAATTTCAATCACCTTTTCTAGCATCATTATATGTCATAACAGTAGCTCATGTCATAAGTCTTCTCATGATCAAGTAACAAGCTATTCAAATGTTAAAGCATAGACCATAAACTTTCTTGAAAACTAGCAAACTGTGTTCTCAGTAATCAAAAAAATTCAATTCATCTTATTTTCGGGAAGAGTCTATGTAAGAGTTTTGATTTAGCAAATCCCACATACTCAACTATCATATAGTCTTCCATGATTGCTACCACTCAAAGTATATTTTTAGAACAAATAGCATCCATTGAACACAGAGAAATATAGGGGCTTAATGTTTCGCCTCCCAACTTACTTATCATATAGATAATTGTCAACAATAATAATTCATGATCAAATATATGTGAATGACCATATATGCTTAGATCTATACCCATCACATGATGCTTTCCAACTAAGGAGTAGGTTGGAATGAGAAGGAATACTACTGACTCTTGCATAAAAGTAAAAGATAGGCCCTTCGCAGAGGGAATCAGGGATTTGCAGAGGTGCCAGAGCTCGATTTTGAAATAGAGATGTAACGCCCTCGATGCGGCTATATATCCCACGTGTCGAAGCACGACTTAGAGGCATAACCGCATTGAAAGCAATGTCGCAAGTGAGGTAATCTTCACACAACCCATGTAATACATAAGGGAAAGAGATACATAGTTGGATTACAATCGCCACTTCACACAATTACATGAATAAAGCATTACATCATCCAGATACAATCAAGGTCCGACTACGGAACCAAAATAAAAGAAGAACCCCAAATGCGACAAAGGTCCCCAATCGACCCCAACTGGACTCCACTACTGATCAACTAAAACGAAACAACACAAAGGGCAAGATCTTCATCGAGCTCCTCCTTGGGCTTGGTTGCGTCATCTGCACAGACTCATCGGCACCTGCAAGCTGGTTTTGGAAGTATCTGTGAGCCACGGGGACTCAGCAATCTCGCACCCGCGAGATCAAGACTATTTAAGCTTATAGGAAGGATGGAGTAATGAGGTGGAGCTGCAGCAAGCGACTAGCATATATGGTGGCTAACATACGCAAATGAGAGCGAGAAGAGAAGGCAAAGCACGGTCGATAAAAGTATGATCAAGAAGTGATCCTATAGCAACCTACGTCAAGCATAACTCCAAGACCGTGTTCACTTCCCAGACTCCGCCGAGAAGAGACCATCACGGTTACACACGCAGTTGATGTATTTTAAATAAGGTCAACTTCGGGTTTTCTACAACCGGACGTTAACAAATTCCCATCTGCCCATAACCGCGGGCACGGCTTTCGAAAGTTCAAATCCTTGCAGGGTGTCCCAACTTAGCCCATGACAAGCTCTCACGGTCAACGAAGGAACAGACCTCCACCCGAGACGTTCCGATCAGACTCGGTATCCCGGTACAACAAGACATTTCGACAGGGTAAAACTAAACCAGCAACACCGCCCGAATGTGCCGACAAATCCCGATAGGAGCTGCCCATATCTCTTTCTCAGGGCACACTCAGATAGGTCAAGCTACGAGTAAAACCAACCCTCATGTTTCCCCGAGGTGGCCCCGCAGGCTGCCCAGTTCGGACCAACACTCAGAGGAGCACTGGCCCGGGGGGGGGGGTAAAATAATGATGACCCTTGAGTCCGCGAAACCCAAGGGAAAAAAGAGGCTAGGTGGCAAATGGTAAAACCAATGTTGGGCATTGCTGGAAGAGCTTTACTTAAGGCGAACTGTCGAGGGGTTCCCATTATAGCCCAACCGCGTAAGGGACGCAAAATCCGGGAACATAACACCGATATGACGGAAACTAGGGCGGCAAGAGTGGAACAAAACACCAGGCATAAGGCCGAGCCTTCCACCCTTTACCAAGTATATAGATGCATTAATTAAGTAAGATATATTGTGATATCCCAAACAAGTAAACAAATGTTCCAACAAGGAACAACATCTCCATGTTCCAACAAGGAACCAACTTCGATCTTCACCTGCAACTAACAACGCTATAAGAGGGCCTGAGCAAAGCGGTAACATAGCCAATCAACGGTTTGCTAGGACATTGGTGGGTTAGAGGCCGAACATGGCAATTTGGGAGGCTGACAAGCAAATGGTAGGCATCATAGCATTGGCATAGCAAGAGCGAGCAAACTAGCATAGCAAAGATAGTAGTGATTTTGAGGGTATGATCATCTTGCCTGAAATCCCGCAAGGAAGAAGAACGAGTCCATGAAGAAGATGAACGGGCGTAGTCGAACAAATCCTCACAAACGCGATGATAACGGAATCAACCCGAAGAAGCAACACCGGAAAGAAACACACAACATAGTAAACACACAAGCATAAACATGGCATGATGCACAAACAAGTATGATGCATGTCCGGTTTAATGAGGCATGGCATGGCATGGCAAAGTGCAACAAACAACACTACAAATTAAGTGGAGCTCAATATGCAACGAGTTGCATATTGACAAAACACCACATCTGAGTTATTTAGTTCGCTCTCGTTTAGGTACACAACAATGTTAAATGTTGTTAAACATGGCAAGGGGTGAGGCATAAGGTAACTAACTATTTAGGCAAATTTAAATGAGGCCGGAACAACAAACAACATTTCCGGAAAAACCTCATATGCAATTTATGAATTTGCTACTGTTCTGCCCTAAAACATATTTTAATGTTGTTAAACAGGAAAATAAAGTGCACCACGTTAAACTAGGCATTTTTCCACCCCATTTACATATAAAGAACATTTAAAACCGAGCTACGGTTATTTAGTTATGAATTAAATCATTTTAACATGGCATTTAAGCAAATTTAATCAAACAACATTTTTAACATTTTTAAACATGGATGAAAGTGGCAGAATATTAATCTACACAAAATTCTAAGCAGTTTGCATGTTTAAAACATTTGAATCCGATGCACGGTTTGTGAGTTATTAAATGCATGATGCTAAGGGGTTTTTTCTGTAAAACTGTTAATCACTGGATAAAGCTAAAATCGCAGGTCAGGGAAAAAAAATACACACGGGCTGAATCTGCTTGGCCCAACAGTAGAAAGAAAAAAAAACAGAGGAGGGGCGCTGGGGTCTGCTCACCCTTGGGCCTTGGCCCGATCGGTGGATAGGGAAGGCAGGGCGACGGATCTGCGCGGCTGGGCCTAGCGCGGTGCAGGGGAGCGGCTGGGCCGAAGCAGAGGAGGCCCAGGCGCGTGCGGTCGCGGGACTGGCGCGGTCAACGGGGCGAGCGGGCGAGCTGCTCGTCCTCTGCTTGATGCAGAGCTGCGGGCGGCTCCTGGTGCAGAGCTCCGGCGAGCGAGGCGAAAGGGCGGCGAGGCAAACGGTGACGGGGGCAGAGCTGCATCTGGCTCCGGCGAGGGACAAGAACGGCGCGGGATCCCGGCGAGGTTCGGGGCTTGGCTGGCGCAGTGCCACGCGGGAAGGAGGGCGCCGGATCCACCAGACCGGGACGAGGCAAGGGGCGCCATGGATGAGCAGAGGGGTCTGCGTGCGGCGGTGTGGCGAAGCAGAGCCCGACGGGGGGGTCTCCACGGCAGAAGGCGAGGCCGGAGGGGTACGGAACGGATGGGTCCGTCCGAGAACAGGGCGGAGGCGAGCTGTAGGCCATGGCGACGACACGGCGGGGCAGGAGGAGGAGCATGGCACGGGGGCTCGGGCGCTGCGGGATGAAGGACGACGACGAGCGGAACCAGGCGCGCGACGGTGTTCTCCGGCGAGGGCATGGCCAGGATCCGGCGGACCCTGATGCGGGCGAGGCTGGGGAACGACGAGGCCGGATGGATCCATGGGTGGATCGGGCAGGGAGGCGGCTGCGCTCGGTGGAGTCGAGCAGGAGCACGGGCTTGAGGATGCACGCCTCCATGGGTGCTTGCGCGGCTGCGGGGACTAGGAGGCGTCGGGGTGCGCTGCTCGGGAAGGAGCACGGCTGATGGGAGAGAGCCTCGATACCGACGAGATCGAGCAGGGATGGATTTGGAAGTTTCGGTGATGGCTGGTTGGAGCGAAGGGAATCTAGGAGGATCCCGAGGGAGAGGAGTGGCGGCGGGAGGATGGGGATGGGACAGCCGGCCTAGGTTTTAGGGTTGATCTATTTATATAGCAAGTGGGGTAGGCTTAGGGTCATTTGGTCCCTTCGATTAAAATCGGACGGTCGCGAATAAAATAGTTAGGGAGCCCAAATAACAAAACGGAGATGTTTTGTAGACGTTAGGGGATGAACCGGACCCAACGGTAACGACAGACCGGTTTGGGTTCGGGGCAAGTTTCGGACGCCTGCGAGGGGCCTGAGAGAGGTCGACGAAGACAAGGGGGGGTTTTGTGGTCTCGGAGAAAGAGAGAAGAGAGGGGTCCAAATGGTCTGAGGGAAGGTCAACAAGGACAAGCGGTCTGAGGAGGTCAACGAGGACAAGGGCCCGACAAAATGCCAACGCAGGCAAAGAAAGAAAGGGCAACTGCGAACGGATACGGTTTTTATGAAAACAATGCCGATGCAATGCGGATGATGCGATGATGAAATGCATGACATGAACAAAAACCAAAACGCAAGACAAAAACCCAACCACGGAGAAAATAATATATCGCATCTCTGGAAAAGGCAAGAGTCGGAGTTATGAATATGGAAAGCTACATCCGGGGCGTTACAACACTCCACCACTACGAGAGGATCTCGTCCCGAGATCTAGGATGGCACCGGAGGGAAAACAAAAGGGAAAGAGAAGCGGTAAAACTAAGTTGCTTCTTTGACCAACGAGTGAGACCAAAGAACCTGGAAAAGGTTAAGCCATTTCGAGAAAAGAATACAACGGAAATGACGAAGCTGAAAACACTCCGTTAGAAAAGAGGAACAAGGGAAAACAACTTCGGGTAGCACTCCGGTTGAAAAGAAAAAGAATTGAATAAGAACTTGATAAGATGAGAAGATACTGGATGAAATCACAATACACTGCCTCCGGGAGAAAGAAATAGAAGATTGATAATTGAAATAAAAGAATGTTGAAGAAAATGCCAACTTCTGCCACAAAAGAGTTTGAAAAGGCATCTTAAGGAGAAGGGTCGAACGGAGTTATTGGAAAGCCAACAACGAAAAGCACAAGCTTGTACTGGGCTTATGGAAAACATCTCAAAATTATGAGGTGACAACTGGCCACTAACGGAAACAATTGCTTGCTTGAGATCAACGAAAAGATGAAAACTTCTTCCACCAAGATGATAAAGAGATAACTTGGATCATTGGCAAGCACCACAAATAGCAACATTCCAATGGAAGGCTTTTAGGTGAAATCTATACCAAGATAACTCCAATGAAGAGATTGACGGTTGAAAAGATCTCTTGAACAAAGAGAAAAAGATGGATTTAAATATGTCACTCTTGAAAACTTGTGAATCATGAAACGCGAAGGGAAATTATTAAGAATGACCTAACACCACCTCAAAAGATAAGGTCGAAAGAATTGCACTTCGAAATGCAAGATGAAGAATGCTTGAACTCCTCAAAACAAAACATGTGTTGAGCACCATGTTTATTTTTGAGTATAGCTTGGCTGATCTTAACTTCAAGAGAAATCCTGAAGAACAATTGAAGAATGCAAAGAATCCTTGACGAACCAGCATGTAGAGCCTCCATGAAGAACTCCAGTAATAAAAGGATGATAAAAAAGAAAGAGAAGTTGAAAACACAAGGTGAAGCCTTGCGATGATTTAGATGGATCTCCGTGATAATTAGAGCTTGGAACTCCGGGAAAAAAAAAGATGAGCAACTCGACTGAGAATGTGATACGATGAACCACTCCGGAAAAGAAATTGAATAAACTTGATGAAACAAGAATAAGAATTATGTTATGTCTATCCTTCACCAATTAAATTTATGACAATCAACGGATTTGGCATACTTCTTATTCTCGTAGTAAGGATTAAAAGAGATATATCAAAACTTGAGAAGGTCTTCAACGAACCACCGGTAGAATTGGAACAACAAATGAATTGATATGATGAACAAGGAAGAGAAATCTTGAAAGAACCACCGTAAGAATTGAAAATGATCGAAGTAGGGGTGCATCACCGGTAAGAATTAGCAAATGAACGAAGGTGCTTGAGAGGATTTAGATACATGAGAGCGCAGATATCACAAGCTGATTAGAGATCACTTGATGCACCGGTAAAATTGGAGAGTGATAACTGAAAGCTGAGAATGAATAATCCCGAAATAATGGCCTTCAGAGAATCAAACTGAAAAGACTCCTGAATTTGCACCGGATGGATAAAAAGAATATCTCACAATCGCAAATAATTATGAGAGGGTGGCAACAAGCTAGAATCACGAATCTCTGAGAGAGCGGATAGATATGGAGGAAAAGTCTTCATCGGTCTTCAATATCTGAGAATGACGATGAGAAACACCACCAAGAATTATTTAGACACTCTGGAAGAATCAAAAGCGAAGAGGTTGAGCCAACTATGAAAAGAATTTGAAAGATCTTGGAGAAAAGCATTTGACTGATGATAACTCATTCTTACGTCAAACTTAGAGAAGAATTTAGGATAGCTCTGGGAAAATAGAAGAGTCAGGTAAGATCCTGGGAAAAGACCTGTGGGTTAGGGCCCACTCAAAAGAAAACACTGTTGAACGATTTAAAAGAGAGATTGCACCGGTTGAGTTAAATGGCTTGAATGAGGGAACATCCTCGAAAGAACTTGAACGAAAGCATAGTGGAAACACGAATCTTCGAGATATCTTGAGCACTCCGGAATAACAAATAGCGAGAAGTAAAATGATAATGAGGTGCACCAGTATGAGAAGACATAGAAATGAGGAAAAAGGTATGATCAACAAAACTTGACTTGAATCCACCGGAGAAGAGAAAGGAATGAGGAATGACGAACTTGAAGCTCCATTAGAATCTTCATGAGAATCACCGGATAAGAACATTGACGGAAAAGAATGGAGAAACTTCCCATCAATAAAATGGATACTCGATTAAGAAATCTGAGTCCTTGAAGAAAAAGGGGTGGGAGGGCGGGAAAAC
>NC_041385.1:99966915-99977332 GCF_002162155.2 Triticum dicoccoides
CGACAAATCTTGACTTGAATCCACCGGAGAAGAGAAAGGAATGAGGAATGACGAACTTGAAGCTCCATTAGAATCTTCATGAGAATCACCGGATAAGAACATTGACGGAAAAGAATGGAGAAACTTCCCATCAATAAAATGGATACTCGATTAAGAAATCTGAGTCCTTGAAGAAAAAGGGGTGGGAGGGCGGGAAAACAAAAACAACTTGGGACGGATGAAACAAACACCATTGAGAAAACTGAGAGGTGATCTTGCGAATGTTGAAATGATCGGATCCACTTGAAGAGAAAGACGCTGGTTGAAAAAGGATTGACATGACAATCTCGATTGTCGAGAAGGATTGGTATTCACATCGGAGTATGAGAACACCATTTCGGAAAGGTATGGAATCAACACTTGACATTGAAGCAACTCGAATACCACAACTCAAAACAAAAACAAAGGACTAGCTTGCAGAATAAGCCGGAACAAACATATGATAGAGATTCCGTCCGAAGTTTTCGTGGTGGGGCCTACACAGGCTCGATCGTACAGCACCATCATGTACAAGGCAGTGCACATGACATACGAAGCGTCCCCGAGTCGGCATAGCCAAGGACTCTTTAAGACACAACGAGATTACTGTAAAATCGACCGTGAATAGGCGGACCACTAGACGTCGAACCCCAATGTCATATCATAGATCTGTCGGAAAGAAAACCTAAGAGCTACTTGAATTCCCACCTATGAAACTCCCGAAATTTTCCGGTTATGCAATCAGGTGTTGGGGATACAGGGGAAGCATACTATCTCACCCAAAACTAACAAATCCTACATCCAGCTGTATCCATCCTTCAACACATAACCAAGAAACCTTCGGAAACCATCTACCTCAACCTTCGAAAAGCATCCGTTATACAAGTCATGGCAATACTCCCGTACTCACCTCAGTACTGGGTTATCGGGGTTATCTCACCAACAACTGCATAAAAGAGATTTTTGATATCGGCGTACTAAACTCAGGTATTCCAGAACTGCAACGATAAAATTATGATGACAACACCTCAGAGCTCAACTCCCCGGGACACTTCCACTAAACCCCTGACAGGAGGCACCAAGACAATGTTCTCATCATAAAACCATCAGAACGATTCCAAGATACCCGCGTGATCCTAAAAAAAATTTAGTGAAATTTGAGAAGAGAAGAGTCAAAACTCTACGTCAGGATGCCTTACCAGAGCGATGAAGAGACTGGGGAGTAAAAAGAATTCCTAACTCTCCAATATATATAATCCTAAATGACTCAAAACATTTTTCTAGACACAACTCGGCCGCTAAAAACGATCAAGCAGTGGGGCTCCTAAGGTCGGGGAAGGCTCTGATTACCAACTTGTAACGCCCTCGATGCGGCTATATCTCCCACGTGTCGAAGCACGACTTAGAGGCATAACCGCATTGAAAGCAATGTCGCAAGTGAGGTAATCTTCACACAAGCCATGTAATACATAAGGGAAAGAGATACATAGTTGGCTTACAATCGCCACTTCACACAATTACATGAATAAAGCATTACATCATCCAGATACAATCAAGGTCCGACTACGGAACCAAAATAAAAGAAGAACCCCAAATGCGACAAAGGTCCCCGATCGACCCCGACTGGGCTCCACTACTGATCAACTAAAACGCAACAACACAAAGGGCAAGATCTTCATCGAGCTCCTCCTTGGGCTTGGTTGCGTCATCTGCACAGACTCATCGGCACCTGCAAGCTCGTTTTGGAAGTATCTGTGAGCCACGGGGACTCAGCAATCTCGCACCCGCGAGATCAAGACTATTTAAGCTTATAGGAAGGATGGAGTAATGAGGTGGAGCTGCAGCAAGCGACTAGCATATATGGTGGCTAACATACGCAAATGAGAGCAAAAAGAGAAGGCAAAGCACGGTCGATAAAAGTATGATCAAGAAGTGATCCTATAGCAACCTACGTCAAGCATAACTCCAACACCGTGTTCACTTCCCGGACTCCGCCGAGAAGAGACCATCACGGTTACACACGCGGTTGATGTATTTTAAATAAGGTCAACTTCGGGTTTTCTACAACCGGACGTTAACAAATTCCCATCTGCCCATAACCGCGGGCACGGCTTTCGAAAGTTCAAATCCCTGCAGGGTGTCCCAACTTAGCCCATGACAAGCTCTCACGGTCAACGAAGGAATAGACCTCCACCCGAGACGTTCCGATCAGACTCGGTATCCCGGTACAACAAGACATTTCGACAGGGTAAAACTAAACCAGCAACACCGCCCGAATGTGCCGACAAATCCCGATAGGAGCTGCACATATCTCTTTCTCAGGGCACACTCAGATAGGTCAAGCTACGAGTAAAACCAACCCTCAAGTTTCCCCGAGGTGGCCCCGCAGGCTGCCCAGTTCGGACCAACACTCAGAGGAGCACTGGCCCCGGGGGGGGGGGTAAAATAAGGATGACCCTTGAGTCCGCGAAACCCAAGGGAAAAAAGAGGCTAGGTGGCAAAGGGTAAAACCAATGTTGGGCATTGCTGGAAGAGCTTTACTTAAGGCGAACTGTCAAGGGGTTCCCATTATAGCCCAACCGCGTAAGGGACGCAAAATCCGGGAACATAACACCGATATGACGGAAACTAGGGCGGCAAGAGTGGAACAAAACACCAGGCATAAGGCCGAGCCTTCCACCCTTTACCAAGTATATAGATGCATTAATTAAGTAAGATATATTGTGATATCCCAAACAAGTAAACAAATGTTCCAACAAGGAACAACATCTCCATGTTCCAACAAGGAACAAACTTCGATCTTCACCTGCAACTAACAACGCTATAAGAGGGGCTGAGCAAAGCGGTAACATAGCCAATCAACGGTTTGCTAGGACATTGGTGGGTTAGAGGCTGAACATGGCAATTTGGGAGGCTGACAAGCAAATGGTAGGCATCGTAGCATTGGCATAGCAAGAGCGAGCAAACTAGCATAGCAAAGATAGTAGTGATTTCGAGGGTATGATCATCTTGCCTGAAATCCCGCAAGGAAGAAGAACGAGTCCATGAAGAAGATGAACGGGCGTAGTCGAACAAATCCTCACAAACGCGATGATAACGGAATCAACCCGAAGAAGCAACACCGGAAAGAAACACACAACATAGTAAACACACAAGCATAAACATGGCATGATGCACAAACAAGTATGATGCATGTCCGGTTTAATGAGGCATGGCATGGCATGGCAAAGTGCAACAAACAACACTACAAATTAAGTGGAGCTCAATATGCAATGAGTTGCATATTGACAAAACACCACATCTGAGTTATTTAGTTCGCTCTCGTTTAGGTACACAACAATGTTAAATGTTGTTAAACATGGCAAGGGGTGAGGCATAAGGTAACTAACTATTTAGGCAAATTTAAATGAGGCCGGAACAACAAACAACATTTCCGGAAAAACCTCATATGCAATTTATGAATTTGCTACTGTTCTGCCCTAAAACATATTTTAATGTTGTTAAACAGGAAAATAAAGTGCACCACGTTAAACTAGGCATTGTTCCACCCCATTTACATATAAAGAACATTTAAAACCGAGCTACGGTTATTTAGTTATGAATTAAATCATTTTAACATGGCATTTAAGCAAATTTAATCAAACAACATTTTTAACATTTTTAAACATGGATGAAAGTGGCAGAATATTAATCTACACAAAATTCTAAGCAGTTTGCATGTTTAAAACATTTTAATCCGATGCATGGTTTGTGAGTTATTAAATGCATGATGCTAAGGGGTTTTTTCTGTAAAACTGTTAATCACTGGATAAAGCAAAAATCGCAGGTCAGGGAAAAAAAATACACACGGGCTGAATCTGCTTGGCCCAACAGTAGAAAGAAAAAAAACAGAGGAGGGGCGCTGGGGTCTGCTCACCCTTGGGCCTTGGCCCGATCGGTGGATAGGGAAGGCAGGGCGACGGATCTGCGCGGCTGGGCCTAGCGCGGTGTAGGGGAGCGGCTGGGCCGAAGCAGAGGAGGCCCAGGCGCGTGCGGTCGCGGGACTGGCGCGGTCAACGGGGCGAGCGGGCGAGCTGCTCGTCCTCTGCTCGATGCAGAGCTGCGGGCGGCTCCTGGTGCAGAGCTCCGGCGAGCGAGGCGAAAGGGCGGCGAGGCAAACGGTGACGGGGGGGGAGCTGCATCTGGCTCCGGCGAGGGACAAGAACGGCGTGGGATCCCGGCGAGGTTCGGGGCTTGGCTGGCGCAGTGCCACGCGGGAAGGAGGGCGCCGGATCCACCGGACCGGGACGAGGCAAGGGGCGCCATGGATGAGCAGAGGGGTCTGCGTGCGGCGGTGTGGCGAAGCAGAGCCCGACGGGGGGGTCTCCACGGCAGAAGGCGAGGCCGGAGGGGTACGGAACAGATGGGTCCGTCCGGGAACAGGGCGGAGGCGAGATGTAGGCCATGGCGACGACACGGCGGGGCAGGAGGAGGAGCATGGCACGGGGGCTCGGGCGCTGCGGGATGAAGGACGACGGCGAGCGGAACCAGGCGCGCGACGGTGTTCTCCGGCGAGGGCATGGCCAGGATCCGGCGGACCCTGATGCGGGCGAGGCTGGGGAACGACGAGGCCGGATGGATCCATGGGTGGATCGGGCAGGGAGGCGGCTGCGCTCGGTGGAGTCGAGCAGGAGCACGGGCTTGAGGATGCACGCCTCCATGGGTGCTTGCGCGGCTGCGGGGACTAGGAGGCGTCGGGGTGCGCTGCTCGGGAAGGAGCACGGCTGATGGGAGAGAGCCTCGATCCCGACGAGATCAAGCAGGGATGGATTTGGAAGTTTCGGTGATGGCTGGTTGGAGCGAAGGGAATCTAGGAGGATCCCGAGGGAGAGGAGTGGCGGCGGGAGGATGGGGATGGGACAGCCGGCCTAGGTTTTAGGGTTGATCTATTTATATAGCAAGTGGGGTAGGCTTAGGGTCATTTGGTCCCTTCGATTAAAATCGGACGGTCGCGAATAAAATAGTTAGGGAGCCCAAATAACAAAACGGAGATGTTTTGTAGACGTTAGGGGATGAACCGGACCCAACGGTAACGACAGACCGGTTTGGGTTCGGGGCAAGTTTCGGACGCCTGCGAGGGGCCTGAGAGAGGTCGACGAAGACAAGGGGGGGTTTTGTGGTCTCGGAGAAAGAGAGAAGAGAGGGGTCCAAATGGTCTGAGGGAAGGTCAACAAGGACAAGCGGTCTGAGGAGGTCAACGAGGACAAGGGCCCGACAAAATGCCAACGCAGGCAAAGAAAGAAAGGGCAACTGCGAACGGATACGGTTTTTATGAAAACAATGCCGATGCAATGCGGATGATGCGATGATGAAATGCATGACATGAACAAAAAGCAAAATGCAAGACAAAAACCCAACCACGGAGAAAATAATATATCGCATCTCCGGAAAAGGCAAGAGTCGGAGTTATGAATATGGAAAGCTACATCCGGGGCGTTACAAGAGATAAATAATATTTTGAGCGGTATACTTTCATTGTCAACATAACAACTGAGAGATCTCGATATCTTCCATGCTACAAACATTATAGGCAAGTTCCCAAACAGAATGGTAAAGCTTATACTCCCCCACCACCAACAATCATCAATCCATGGCTTGCCCAAAACAACAGGTGCCTCCAACTAACAATAATCCCGGGGGAGTTTTTTTGCAATTATTTTGATTTTAATTTGATCTTTTGATCATGGGACTAGGCAACCCAGTGACCGGCCATTTTCTCGTGAATGAGGAGCGGAGTCCACTCCTCTTGAGAATAACCCTCCTAACATGGAAGATACATACAACCCTAGTTGATACATGAGCTGTTCGAGCATACAACGCAGCATTTCATTTGACGGTTTAGAGTTTGGCACATGCAAATTTACTTGGAACGGCAAGTAAATAACGCATATAGGTAGATATGGTGGACACTCATGGAAGAAACTTGGTTCAAGGAATTTGGATGCACAAGCAGTATTCTCGCTTAGTACAGATATTTTGGCTAGCAAAGGTATCTAAATAGCAAGCACCACATGTTGGAGGATCTATAACAATATAACTTCTATACAAATATACCCAAGCATAACTCATTATGTTGTCTTCATTGTCCAATTTCAACTAATTTTCTCAGGTTTGAAAATAATTAATGGGGCTCACAATCATAGAAGATGTCTAAGATAGTATATTTATATGTGAAATCTCTCTTCCTTCAATATTCTTTCATGAATTGTTCAAGTTACCAATACAATGTTTGCTAACCTTCAATAAATTTACCACCTCTACTTCTTAGATGTGGAGTCATTACTCCCCATGGGATAATCATATGAAACATATATAATTTCAGATTTATGATATTCAAATCATTCAACGATTTACTCATAGGATATATGTGAAGCACATGAGTAAATGACAAACTACTCCAAAAAGATATAAGTGAAGATCAATGAGTAGTTAAATAATTATGTAGCTATGTGAAGACTCTATCTCATTTAAGAATTTCAGATCTTGGTATTTTATTCAAACAGCAAGCAAAACAAAATGACGCTCCAAGCAAAACACATATCATGTGGTGAATAAAAATATAGCTCCAAGTAAAGTTACCGATGAACAAAGACGAAAGAGGGGATGCCTTCCGGGGCATCCCCAAGCTTAGGCTCTTGGTAGTCCTTGAATATTACCTTGGGGTGCCTTGGGCATCCCCTAGCTTAGGCTCTTTCCACTCCTTATTCCATGGTCCATCGAATCTTTACCCAAAACTTGAAAACTTCACAACACAAAACTCAACAGAAAACTCGTAAGCTCTGTTGGTATAAGAATATAAGTCACCACTTAGGTACTGTTCTGAACTCATTATAAATTCATATTGGTGTAATATCTACTGTATTCCAAGTTCTCTATGGTTCATACCCTCCGATACTACTCATAGATTCATCAAAATAAGCAAACAACACATAGAAAACAGAATATGTCAAAAACAGAACAATTTGTAGTAATCTGTATCAAAAGTATACTTCTAGAAATCCCAAAATCGTACAAAATTAGGAAAAGCTGCGAAATTTGTGTACCAATCCATAGCAAAAAGAATCAGATCAAAATCACGTTTCTGTGAAATATCAAAACTAATTTACTGGGTGCAAAAGTTTCTGATTTTCAGCAGGATCAACACAACTATTACTGTAAGCTATCCTAAAGGTCTTACTTGGCACTTTATTGAAACAAAACCTATAAAACATGATAACTACAGTATCATAATCATGCGAACAGAAAAAAACAGTAAAGGTAAATATTGGGTTGTCGCCCAACAAGTGCTTTTCTTTAATTCCTTTCTAGCTAGGCATGATGATGACAATGATGCTCACATAAAAGATAAGAATTGAAACATAACGAGAGCATCATGAAGCATATGACTAGCACATTTAAGCCTAACCCACTTCCTATGCATAGGGATTTTGTGGGAAAACTTACGGGAACAATAATCAACTAGCATAGGAAGGCAAAACAAGCATAACCTCAAGATTTTAAGCACATAGAGAGGAGACTTGATAATATTGCAATTCCTACAAGCATATGTTCCTCCCTCATAATAATTTTCAGTGGCATCGTTAATGAATTCAACAATATAACCAGCACCTAAACCATTCTTTTCATGATCTACTTGCATAGAAAATTTACTACTCTCCACATAAGCAAAATTCTTCTCATTTGGAATAGTGGGAGTATCATAAGAGACTCGAATACTATAAGTTGTTTCCATATTAAAAGAGTAATGCTCAGAAAAAGGGTAATTATAATCATGACAAGTTTTATAAATATAATCACCACTACTTTTTATAGCATAAGTTTCATCACAATAATCATCATAAGTAGCAACTTTGTTCTCATCATAATCAATTGAACCCTCTTCCAAAATAGTGGATTCATCACTAAATAAAGTCATGACCTCTCCAAATCCACTTTCATAAATATTATAAGATTCAAAACCATCCAAAATAGTGGGATCATCACTTCCTAAAGTTGACACTCTTCCAAACCCACTTTCATAAATATAACCATCAGAACTAGGAGGCATGCTATCGTCATAATAAATTTTCTCATCAAAACTTGGGAGGGTAAAAATATCATCTTCATTAAACGTAGCATCCCCAAGCTTAGGACCAACAGTAATTGTAGCAAATATATTCTCAAACATGTCATTCTCATCAAACATAGCATCCCCAAGCTTGGGTCTTTTCATATCATAAGCATAATCACTCTCATCATTAATAGTATGGATAGCACCAATAGTATAGCAATTATCATCTTCACAATGAGTAATAGGAGTAACATCATTTGGGAGGGATACCTTTCTACCTTAGCTTATCCACATCATGTGTGGGCTTAACCCTCTTTTCTTTTTCTTCTTCACATCATGTGTGGGCTTAACCCTCTTTTTTGAGCTCCTTATTAATGAGATTGGTTGAATAGAAAGCTCCTCCTCGTTACCTGATTCATCATAAGAAATAATAGGAGGATATTGGGAAGTCACTTCCCTTTCATTAGTAATCTCTTCATCTTCTACTTCCTTTCTTTTCTTTATGTAACTGGCAATATAAGGATTTTCAATGCAATTCACCGTACAATACATATAAATTTCCTCTAGATCAATATGAAGGAATTTCTTAAGGTTATATTCTGGAATATGCTTAGTTAAACGTTTTAATTCTTCATAACCCAAAAGCAAACGAAGTTCATTATGATGTGCAAGGGAAATCAAGTCATCACAATTTTTGGACACGATTCGGTCATGAAGCAATTTGCATCGGAGATTTAAATGACCATGTTCATTGCAAAGTTCACAAGTACGGTAAAGAAATTTTAAATTTTCAGCACTCACATCTAGCCTTTCTTGCAACCATTTAGTTTCTAAATACTTATGCCTCTTGCAAAATCTATCTTCCCTGTTTGGTGTGTACTTGCAAGCTCTATGCACTCCACAAAAATTGACATGCTTATAAGAGACATTTTCATCATGACTAGTGCAATCATCATTAGTACTATGGATATTCAAAGAGTTCATACTAAAAGCATTGCAATCCTGCTCATCATTCAAAGATTTAGTGCCAAACATTTTATAGACTTCTTCTTCTAGCATTTGAGCCCAATTTTCCTTTCCATCATTCTCATGAAAGATATTAAAAAGATGAAGCGTATGAGGCAAACTCAATTCCATTTTTTTGTAGTTTTCTTTTATAAACTAAACTAGTGACAAAACAAGAAACTAAAAGATTTGATTGCAAGATCTAAAGATATACCTTCAACCACTCACCTCCCCGGCAACGACACCATAAAAGATCTTGATGTCTACTATGCAACCTTCTCCTTGTAGACATTGTTGGGCCTCCAAGTGCATAGGTTTGTAGGACAGTAGCAAATTTCCCTCAAGTGGATGACCTAAGGTTTATCAATCCGTGGGAGGCGTAGGATGAAGATGGTATCTCTCAAGCAACCCTACAACCAAATAACAAAGAGTCTCTTGTGTCCGCAACACACCCAATACAATGGTAAATTCTATAGGTGCACTAGTTCGGCGAAGAGATGGTGATACAAGTGCAATATGGATGATAGATATAGGTTTTTATAATCTGAAAATATAAAAACAGCAAGGTAACTAATGATAAAAGTGAGCGCAAACGGTATTGCAATGCTAGGAAACAAGGCCTAAGGTTCATACTTTCACTAGTGCAAGTTCTCTCAACAATAACAACATAACTGGATCATATAACTATCCCGCAACATGCGACAAAGAGTAACTCCAAAGTCACTAATAGCGGGGAACAAACGAAGAGATTATTGTAGGGTACGAAACTACCTCAAAGTTATCCTTTCTGATCAATCTATTTAAGAGTCTGTAGTTAAATAACAAGAAGCTATTCTTTCCGTTCAATCTATCATAGAGTTCATACTAGAATAACACCTTAAGACACAAATCAATCAAAACCCTAATGTCACCTAGATACTCCAATGTCACCTCAAGTATCCGTGGGCATGATTATACGATATGCATCAGCCAATCTCAGATTCATCTATTCAACCAACACAAAGTACTTCAAAGAATGTCCCAAAGTTTCTACCGGAGAGTCAAGACGAAAATGTGTGCCAACCCCTATGCATAAGTTCATGGAACCTGCAAGTTGATCACCAAAACATTCATCAAGTAGATCACGTGAATATCCCAATGTCACCACAGATAAGCACATGCAAGACATACATCAAGTGTTGTCAAATCCTTAAAGACTCAATCCAATAAGATAACTTCAAAGGGAAAAATCAATCCATTAGAAAAGAGTAGAGGGGGAGAAACATCATAAGATCCAACTATAATAACAAAGCTCACGATACATCA
>NC_041385.1:99977851-100001570 GCF_002162155.2 Triticum dicoccoides
GAGAGAGAGAGAGAGAGAGAGAGATGAAACACATAGCTACTGGTACATACCCTCAGCCCCTAGGGTGAACTACTCCCTCCTCGTCAGGGAGATCGTCGGGATGATGAAGATGGCCACCGGTGAGGGACCCCCCCTCCGGCAGGGTGCCGAAACAGGGTCCTGATTGGTTTTTTGTGGCTACAGAGGCTTGCGGCGGCGGAACTCCTGATCTATTGTACCCTTGATGTTTTTAGGGTATATGGACATATATAGGCGAAAGAAGTCAGTGAGGGGAGCCATGAGGGGCCCACGAGGGTGGGGGTGCGCCCAGGGGGTACGGGGTGCCTCCCTGGCTCGTGGCCACCTCGAAGCTTCCCTGACGTCTACTCCAAGTCTCCAGGATTGCTTCCGTTCCGAAAATAACTCTCCCGAAGGTTTCATTCCGTTTGGACTCTGTTCGATATTCCTTTTCTTCGAAACACTGAAATAGGCAAGAAAACAACAATTTGGGTTGGGCCTCCGGTTAATAGGTTAGTCCCAAAAATAATATAAAAGTGTATAATAAAGCCCATAAACATCCAAAACAGATAATATAATAGCATGAATACTTCATAAATTATAGATACATTGGAGACGTATCAAGCATCTCTTGATGTGTTTCGTCTGTTTATGAAATCTGGATTCCTTCGCCAAGAAAATTGCTCCAGTATTGTCACAAAAGATTTTCATTGGACCTGATGCACTAGGTATTACACCTAGATCAGATATGAACTCCTTCATCTGGACTCCTTCATTTGATTCTTCCGAAGTAGCTATGTACTCTTCTTCACACGTAGATCCCGCCACGACGCTCTGCTTGGAACTGCACCAACTGACAGCTCCACCATTCAATAAAAATACGTATCCATGGTGTGACTTAGAGTCATCTGGATCAGTGTCAAAGCTAGCATCAATGTAACCACTTACGACAAGCCCTTTGTCATCTCCATAAACCAGAAACATATCCCTAGTCCTCTTCTGGTACTTTGGGATGTTCTTGACCGCTATCCAAGGATCCACTTCTGGATTACTTTGGTACCTCCTTGCTAAACTTATAGCAAGGCACACATCAGGTCTGGCACACAACATAGCGTACATGATAGAACCTATGGCTGAGGAATAGGGAATGACTTTCATTTTCTCTCTATCTTCTGAAGTGGTCAGGCATTGAGTCTGACTCATCTTCACACCTTGTAACACAAGCAAGAACCCTTTCATTAACTCATCCATTTTGAACTTCTTCAAAACTTTATCAAGGTATGTGCTTTGTGAAGGTCCTATCAAGCTTCTTGATCTATCTCTATAGATCTTGATGCCAATATATAAGTAGCTTCACTGAGGTCTTTCATTGAAAAACTCTTATTCAAGTATGCTTTTATGCTATTCAGACATTCTACATCATTTTCAATCAACAATATGGCATACACATATAATACTAGAAATGCTATAGAGCTCCCACACACTTTCTTGTAAATACAGGCTTCTCCAAAAGTCTGTAGAAAACCATATGCTTTGATCACCTCATCAAAGCGTATATTCCAACTCCGAGATTTTGCAACAGTCCATAAATGGATCGCTGGAACTTGCACACTTTGTTAGCACCTTTAGGATCGACAAAACCTTCTCGTTGCATCATATACAACTCTTCTTTAAGAAATCTATTAAGGAATGCAGTTTTGACATCCATTTTCCATATTTCTTAATCATAAAATGCAGCAATCGCTAATATGATTCGGACAGACTTAAGCATCGCTACGGGTGAGAACGTCTCATCATAGTCAACTCCTTGAACTTGTCAAAAACCTTTTGCAACAAGTTGAGCTTTATAGATAGTAACATTACCATCTGTGTCGGTCTTCTTCTTGAAGATCCATTTATTCTCTATGGGTCGCCGATCATTGGGCAGATCCACCAAAGTCCACACTTTGTTCTCATACATGGATCCTATCTCAGATTTCATGGCCTCAAGCCACTTACCGAAATTTGGGCTCATCATAGCTTCTTCATAGTTCATAGGTCGTCATGGTCAAGTAACATGACCTCTAGAACAGGATTAGCGTACCACTCTACTGCGGATCGTGCTCTGTTTGACCTACAAGGTTTTTTAGCAACTTGATATGAAGTTTCATGATCTTTATCATTAGCTTCCTCTCCAGTTGGTGTAGGCATCATGGGAACAGATTTCTCGGACGAGCTGCTTTCCAAATTGAGAGAAGGTACAACTACCTCATCAGGTTCTACTTCCTCCCACTCACTTCTTTCGAGAGAAACTCCTTCTCAAGAAAGGTTCCTTTCTTAGCAACAAATAGCTTGCCTTCGGACATGTGGTAGAAGGTGTGCCCAATTGTTTCCTTAGGGTATCCTATGAAGACGCACTTCTTCGATTTGGGTTCAAGATTATCAGGCTCAAGACTTTTGACATAAGCATCGCATCCCCGAACTTTAAGAAACGATAGCTTAGGTTTGTTGCCAAACCACAGTTCATACCGTGTCGTCTCAACAGATGTAACAGCCCCAAAATTGGGTTATCAATTTTTGTGATGTTATTCCTTCCTGAAACTCATTTTCCAAATATTTCTCCTGAGTTTGTTGGATGACTCTGAGATTTCTTGTCACTTCCAACCTTTCAAAACATGCTCATGTCTTTTTCAGTGGGCAAGACCTCAGTTGCAGCATCTGAAACCCTCTCAAACCCTAATTCCAAATTTTAGAATTTGAATGTGCCCTTTGTGATTACAAAGGAGCCATCATTTTCCTTGATCTGTTGATCATCCCATCTGCTCATAGAGACCCTCCTATCCTTTTCAACCTTGGATATGCAAAAATATTGCAAAGTCCCATGCAATATTTTTGAACTATGGTTTATTCCTTTTCTTGCCTTTCTGAGGAATAAAATCAAAAGGCATAGCTAGCCATCTCCTAAATTCATGTGAATTGGTGGAGTTGATAATTATGCCTAATCCAAGCTCTCGCAATTATATTGGCCATAATTAAATAAGGAAAATTGCCTTTTCTTATTTTATGCCAATATTCCAATTCTGCCATTTTCTAAAGGAACTACTATTTTTATAGCTGGGAAAATTCTCACATAAATTGTGGAGCTTGTCCTTGCTATATAATCACTAGTTCCATCGTTATCTAATGTTCATCAGTTCAAAAATTGAGCACATGATCCAATGCAAGTTTCTGCCTGAATTTTGCAAAGGAAGTGTTTTATTCCTACTTCCATTTGAGCTGCAAATTGGCAGGGTGATTAATATTGATAAATAAACCATGGATACCAAAGATGAGCTCAATACAATCATGCTAGCTCCCTGTGTAGTTTCTTAAAGATTCTGACCAGATTGTCACTTTGTGAAGGAAGTACCTTCATAGAGTTTCCAAATGGGAAGAAACTTTATCATCCTCTCAGGTATCCCAAATCATTCGCCTTCACCTAAATTCAGATCATTTCATTGAGCTATGTGAGCACAGGAGAAATTCTTGTTTTCTGTCCAAATTTTCAGTTTGTGAGGAAAGTATATTTTATCTTGCTCCTTTATGGCTCAAAATAATTGCAAGCCTTCTCCTATCCATATAACCCACCTACCCAAGAGATTGGCTCATTTCATGTAGCCAATATTTTCCTAGGATTTTCCCATGTTTCTGGTCCAAAGTGATACTTGTGAAGAAAGTTCCAATTTGGTGAGTCCATTTGGTGTGATCTTTTTACAGCATCTACTTATGACCAAATCATTATGATTTGCCAAGTTATAGCTCAATCCAACACTCCTAGTGAGTGCTTCATGATCATTTGGTTTCTGGACACATTTTAGCAGTTGTTAAGCAACTATGCTAAATATTTGTCCTAATGCCCTCAAAACCCCCAGGACCGTAGTCCTTGCTATCCTAAGCCTCCTAGACAACAAGTTTACCATTTCACCTCTCTGGTTTTATGTCCAGAATGTTACCAAGTTTGTAACAGAAACCTTGTGGAGCTTGGCTTACTCAGAGCCCTTTGTCACTGCCTATCTCTTACCGTAGTAACACTCTATCTTCAAAGGCCTACGCGGTAGACAAGATTTAACCTCAGTAAAATCTCCAGAGCGCGCTATGCTAGTGGTGACCACGAGGGAAGCCAGCCAAAACGGTGGTCTAGCCCCTGTTGGCCTTGGCATCGTTGCTCCAGCTGGTTTTTGCTCATCCCTGCATGTCCAGTAGCTCCGCATCATCGTTGTCGTTCGCCTGGACCCCGCTCCCCCTCCGTTTTCTTCTCGGACGAGCCATGCGAAAGGTCCACAGTATGCGCCCGTGTGCATCGTCGCCTTCCTCGCCCCTGTCCTCTTCCTCAGTTCGTCTCCGACCGCCCCTCATCTCCGTGAGCCTCTGCTGCTCGGCTGCATCCTCCTCGTCGCCTTCCCATCCCTGCCCGTGAGCTTTGGCTGCGCCTGCCGATGCTGCGCCGTTGCCGACGCGCAGACACGTCGCCCGCCGCGTGCCACCTCCTCCCCTCAGTCCCAAGCTCTCCCCGCGGCTATTTATAGCGCCCCCGAGCTCTCCTAGTCCCCCATCCCTCTCAGCAGCTCTCTCCCCCTCGCCTCGGAGCCTCTCCATCTCTTCCCCATTGCCATGGCCGCCGTCTCGTTCTTCTCTGGTTCCGGCGACCAGGGCCTCCCCTCGCCGTTCCTCCACCACCAGCGCCTCCCCCAAGGTTCGGCGACCCTCCCCGTAGCCTCAGCCCCTTGCCTCCCCCACCGGAACCCCTACCATGCTGACGACCGAAAACCTTCTCCACCGTCCGCCATTCTCAAGGACGACATCGCTCCCCTCGTTTTTGCAATCCATGGAGTGGGGGAACGGATGCGCCACTCCGCAGTGAGCACGCCGGTGGCCGGAGCCTCGCCGGAGTTGGCCCGTGTTGCGGGGCTCGTCGTCGTAGCGTGGCCGTTCTCTGCCCGTGGGCGCGCGTCGGGGAGAAGAAAGGGAGCGACCGGCTGGCGCATTAACCTGGCCAGGTGGGCCCCGCGGCCCCACCTGTCAGCGGCCCTGGCACCCGGCCCCGCCTCTGCTCCTTTGACCTGGTCCACGCCACGTCACTTAATTGGAGGCGCCCCGCCGCGAGCCATTTTCCTGGTTCGAAGGGGTATTTCAGAAAAGACGCGTCTGCTTGAAACTGGCAGGGACCTATTTGTAGAAGCATTTTTACAGAATAGTCCCTGCGTTTTAAACGCCCATATATTTTTACCCGTAACTCCAATTGAGGTAAATCCAACGCCCACGTCTTTGTTTTGTCGAGCCCGTTCTGATGAGATCATTTTCATTATGGTTTGACACTGTGAAAATGAACACTTTGCCCTTGTCCGTAAACAGCCCCGTCCGAGAGAGAACTGTTTCCGACAAATTTTTCTGCGGTTGTTTCTCACTTCTTCCAGGAGTATTTGTCGACACCTAGGCAAGCCAACCTCTTATCATGAGCCCCGAACTTGCATGTTGACTTTGCTTGCACCTTGTGTGTGTAGTTGTAGTTGTTGCTTATTGTTTTTATCTACAGTTATTCCATTATGCTTACCATGCATGCATGTGCTTTTACGCTATCTCTTGCCATGCTAGTTAGAATTTTGATATTGATAATGCCATGTCAATACTCTACCTTATTTTCATGTCATCGTTGTAAAATGCTATGATACACCGTGGATAAGTTAGTACTTGGTATTGTTATGTTCTTTATGCTGTAGTTGTTCACTTGAGAAGTTCAGTATGTTATTAAAGCATTTGTATGATGTATGCTCATTGTTGCATTCATGTTAAAATGCTTGCATGATGATTGATGTTGGAGTAGATAATAATATGACTTAATAACAAAACCCCTCCGTCATTGATGGGATCGAGTCATAGTGCCGCCAAATCAAACTTTTCCAGTGCAACCACATTTGTCGGTATGGTACGACCCTAATGCGCTCTATTGTCGTGCCTCTCGCCGGTGCCTCCAACGAGGGAAGGTTATGGGCGCGCGCTACCCTGATCAGGTAGGCGGACATAAGCCTTGTGTGCACGTAGTTGGATTTTGCGCGCTTTTGTCCCCGTGGGTGATCGTTTATGTTTTGCCATGACGGTTGTTTGAGGTGTCTTGAGGTATACAGGGGGCCACCCATGACTTAGCCCAGAGGGGAGTGAGTCGAAGTGGCCGAGAGAGTGTCATGGCAGTAGATTAGTTTTGTCGGAATTCCGTTGGTCCACCCGAATGGGATGATGAGGCCATGGGTTCTGTGATGTGGGTACAGTGCGCTACCTCTGCAGAGTGTATTTAAACTATAGATAGCCACGTCCTCGGTCATGGGCAGAAGTTCGTAGTAGTGTACACTATCGGGTCTTTTGGTCGCAATGGAGGACAAACCTGAAATAATTAAGCTGATTAATGTGGTTGTGATCGTCGTAAGGATCACGGGCCATGTATTGGTCAGGTTGTGATCGCCGTAAGGATCACGGGCCATTTAGTGGTCGGGTTGTGATCGTCGTAAGGATCATGGGCCATTTATTGGTCGGGTTGTGATCGCCGTAAGGATCACGAGTTTGTCCCTGTTTGTGATCAGGAAATGAGGTGATCACCGTTGGTAAGAGAGTCTGAGGGACTCAGTGCACAAGTTTGGTGGCATTGCATGAGTAATATGTTTGCATTTGAAGAACCATGGTAGAACATGAGATGGTTGCATACAGTTAACATGCTATGTCTGCATTTGATATGATTGATAGTTTATTTTCAACATAGTTTGATGATGCCATGCCATGCTTTGATTGATATGATTGAGATGATATGCTATGTTTTGTTGTTGCCATGTTAGAGATAAATTTGCTATGCCATGTTGTTGCCATGCTAGTGGATGCCATGATGTTAGTTTTGATTCATGTCTTCGGTTGATATTATGCCATGCTTAGTTTCTGATATGAGCTAGATTATTGCAGACGCTTGGCTCCTGCTTTGTCTTCTGCTTGTTTGGATGCTATGTATTTGGTTGTCTTGCAAGTACATTCAATGTACTGACCTTGCGTGTCATGCCAGTTTTGTAGGTCATTCACTTGAACCGTCGTGCTAGGCCGTAATCATGCCAGTAATGTGAGTTGTGGAGCCCAGCCTGAGTGATATGCTGCCAAGACTTCCACCGCCATTTTAATAGACTTCCACTGCCATGTAAATAGCCTTAGGGGTATGCCAGAAGATTATATTCATCACTGATGTAATCATATACACATGTATTTGATGAATATTCTTGTACCTGGAATGCTGGATCATGGACCTGTCATGCGTCAGGTGTTATCCTGGGCTGTCGTGCGAAGGCCCCTGCTCCATGCGGATCGGGTGCCACAGTGCTTGGTATCAGAGAAGCCAGGCTGGCATAGATTATCCTAGCATTAGATCACCGCTACCATAAACCCGTAATGACCCTAAGGGATTTGACCCATCCCTGGTGTCCGGCATGGCCTATGTTAATCAACAGGTGGCGTAGTCGGGACCGACATGTCCTCACCCCGCTGTCCCCGCCTAGTTATCTGTGGAACGTGAAGCAATCCTATCCTTTCTGGTCGGCCGCACCGCTTTCCCTTCGCCATTAAGGGAAAGGGGCCACGCCATGCGGGCCTGTCCCGTGTAGCTACCTATAAATGCCCTTTCCGCTAGCCGTATCGCTCGCTCCTCAGTCCGCCATGTCCCTGCAGAGAAGCTTAGCTAGTAGCACCCCAGTCATGGCTAGCAGCTCCAAAACTCCCAGGTATTACACCCGCACCTATCCTGTAAAGCACCCTGGTTTTCCACCCCTTCTTGCCGAGATGCTCACCAAAGCATTTGGTGGTAAGACTAGCCACGATTACCTGGTGTTCCAATCGACACCCGTCCCTCACCTTTATCGCTTTGTTGCAAGAGTGCACATCAGCCTAGGTCCTGCAGCAGATGTCCAACCTTTGGTTTTATAGGGTAGAGCCATGCCTACCTATGGTTTAGCCATTCAAGCCGCTACTGTGGAGGCTATCCTACACCTCTGAACCAACTTCCCGCATGTAGCAACAAGGCGGGAGTTCTGCTTTTTCCCCACTGTGTCAAACACAGTAATGCAACCTTCTTCCGTAAACCAAGGAGATGATCATGCAATCGCTCGCCTGGTATAATACATCACTGCCCAGGGGATGTTGATTTCAATGCTGCTTGCCGAGTTTAGAGCCATGGACAATAATGTGGTACGAGTCGTCAAGGAAGATTACCGTGAGGCTCGTAAGTTCGCATCTCAAGCTGTTGGCCCAACGCCATCCGAACCAGTGCTATCCTCTCAACCTGTGCTATGGCCCAAGCCAAACATCATCACCCTTGACAAGTCTCTTCTCCGGATCCACCAGCAGCATTTTCCTGGTGCAATTTCAGCCCCACCTCCCCAACCCATAGAAGTGTCAGACGATGAAGATGGAGATTGGCTCAGTCTTCATCCTCCTGGAGAGCCCCAGCAAGGCCAGCCTTGTACATGACCTCAGTCACGCAGTTAGTGGTTCCTGCTAGTCGATCGGTCTGTCGGATCATCCCTGATATGAGGATGGAACCATGTATCCCGCAATGAGTAGTTTTGATTAGCGCATAGCGCGTTTCTGCTTTGATGTATGCTAGTACTGTTGTAACCCGTATGTTGTTCTATTTGCTTGCTTGCTCTTGTTTGTGTATTTGTTTTTTTGTTTGTCTCTCTGTTAAACAGAAATGTTTGACAGTGTTGGCAATGTGTGCTAATAGATTTTAATCAGTAGAACACATACACTAAAAACAACATTGACTCGTTCCGAGTCTCTAATAAAATGCGCGCTGGTGTAGGAGTACATATACCCACTAGCATTAAAACACCTTAGTGTGATTTGTCTAGTGTGTTTCTCTGTTGCATGTTTATTGCATCTATCTGTTTGTTTAGATTTTACTGCATACTACATGCATACTCGGTTCACCCACGAGTACAATTAAGCAGTACTCGGGGGAATGCAAAGTCACATATCCCTCTCTATCTGTGCATACCTCGTGTGTCAGATTTTCCAAACCCAAAACCTCGAAGAGGCCATTTTCATCTGGCCATTTCTCGTCCCTTATTCTTTTTCGTGGACCCAACTGTGTTTCTAGAGAAACACTGCCAGCTTTATTTCTCGCGATCCATTACAACTCCCCGATACAGATTTTAACTCTGATTCTACCTCGACACCTACATTTCGTGGAGCAATCCTCGAAATTTTTCCCGTGCCCTAAACTAATTCTTGAGCTGGCGTAGCCACCTCACCCGCATCCGAACCAATCATCCACACCATCACAGCCTTGCGTGGCGCCACAAGCCGCCACCACCGCTCCATCGCAGCACGCGATTACTCCGCCGGCGTGAAGCAACAGAGAATCAAGCATGGCGGAGGACCACCCCGTGCACCATCTTCTTCCACATCTCGAGTCACCAGCCGTGCGTTGTCTCGAGCCCGCTCATTCCTGATGAGTATCACCAGGAGGATCGATTAGCTGATCAGCGCGCCCAGCAGTGCCGCGAGGAACAACCGTAACACCACCAAGAACACCTCCTCGCCGAAGAAGCTCGGCTCGATCTCACCCAAACCGAAGAGGTAGTAGAGTGGCATTGTGTTTGTGTGTTGGAAGCAAGCCGCACTGCCGTTTTTATAGCCCAACCCCGATGTATGGTGAGCGGAGTCCAGGAAACTCGCTCGTCGCCCGATCACCGGCGTCCAGGAGGCGAATCCGCGAGCAGTGTTGACAAGTTGCTGGCCCGCGACATGAGTGCTCGCTGCACCGGCACCGTGCACGCCGCGCACTATGGCACTAGGGTCCTCATCACCCTAGGAGCTAGATGCGCGCTGCGCCAAGCCGCACGCGAAGCAGCAACACAGAAGAAGCAGCTAGCCGGAGGTAGAAAAAGGAGGCTGTCAGTGGGCCCTGGACCCACGTGTCAGTAGGTGAGTCCACCATTCACTGGGTGCATCTAGCAATTTTTCGAGAGTTTGATCTCGAGTGCCCCTAGCCGTGGATTTAACCGTGTTTGCCCATATCTCTCCCTAGGTGTACCAATTATCGGTGCCCCAACTCGTTCGAGTTTGACCAAAGGGTTAAAATTAACCCAGAGGTTTTTCTCCAGAGTGGTTATCTTTTCTTTGTGCTCTAACCTAGGAATCTCGAGGACGAGATTCTTTTTAAGGGGGGAAGGTTTGTAACAGCCCCAAAATTGGGTTATCAATTTTTGTGCTGTTATTCCTTCCTGGCACTCATTTTCCAAATCTTTCTCCTGAGTTTGTTGGATGACTCTGAGATTCTTGTCATTTCCCACCTTTCAAAACTTGCTCATGTCTTTTTCAGTGGGCAAGACCTCAGTTCCAGCATCTAAAACCCTCTCAAACCCTAATTCCAAATTTTGGAACTTGAATGTCCCCTTTGTGATTACAA
This sequence comes from Triticum dicoccoides, assembly GCF_002162155.2. Taxonomy (NCBI): domain Eukaryota; kingdom Viridiplantae; phylum Streptophyta; class Magnoliopsida; order Poales; family Poaceae; genus Triticum; species Triticum dicoccoides. The sequence continues at coordinate 99,988,302 of NC_041385.1, forward strand.
AGGAGCCATCATTGTCCTTGATCTGTTGATCATCCCATCTTCTCCTAGAGACCCTCCTATCCTTTTCAACCTTGGATATGCAAAAAATATTGCAAAGTCCCATGCAATATTGACTATGGTTTATTCCTTTTCTTGCCTTTCTGAGGAATAAAATCAAAAGGCATAGCTAGCCATCTCCTAAATTCATGTGAATTGGTGGAGTTGATAATTATGCCTAATCCAAACTCTGGCAATTATATTGGCCATAATTAAATAAGGACAATTGCCTTCTCTTATTTTATGGCAATATTCCAATTCTGCCATTTTCTAAACGAACTACTACTTTTATAGCTGGGAAAATTCTCACATAAATTGTGGAGCTTGTACTTGCTATATAATCACTAGTTCCATCATTATCTCATGTTCATCAGTTCAAAAATTGAGCACATGATCCAATGCAAGTTTTTGCCTTCTCTGAAATTTTGCAAAGGAAGTGCTTCATTCCTAATTCCATTTGAGCTGCAAATTGGCAGGGTGATTAATATTGATAAATAACCCATGGATACCAAAGATGAGCTCAATCCAATCATCCTATCTCCCTGTGCAATTTTTCAAAGTTTCTGACCAGATTGTCACTTTGTGAAGGAAGTACCTTCATAGAGTTTCCAAATGAGATGATACTTTGCCATCCTCTCAAGTATCCCAAATCATTAGCCTTCACCCAAATTCAGCTCATTTCATTGAGCTTGAGCACAAGAGCAATTCTTGTTTTCTGTCCAAATTTTCAATTTGTGAAGGAAGTATATTTTATCTTGCTCCACTATGGCTGAAAATAATTCCAAGCCTTCTCCTATCCATATAACCCACCTACCCAAGAGATTGGCTCATTTCATGGAGCCAATATTTTCCTAGGATTTTCCCAAGTTTTTGGTCCAAAGTTATACTTGTGAAGAAAGTACCAATTTGGTGAGTCCATTTGGTGTGATCTTTTTACAGCATCTACTTATGACCAAATCATTAGGATTTGCCAAGTTATAGCTCAATCCAACACTCCTAGTGAGTGCTTCATGATCATTTGGTTTCTGGACACATTTTAGCAGTTGTTAAGCAACTATGCTAAATATTTGTCCTAATGCCCTCAAAACCCCCAGGACCGTAGTTCTTGCTATCCTAAGCCTCATAGACAACAAGTTTACCATTTCACCTCTCTGGTTTTATCTCCAGAATGGTGCCAAGTTTGCAACAGAAACCTTGTGGAGCTTGGTTTACTCAGAGCCCTTTGTCTCTGCCTGTCTCTTTACCGTAATAACACTCTATGTTCGAAGGACTACACGGTAGACACGATTTAACCTCAGTAAAATCTCCAGAGCGCGCTATGCCAGTGGAGACCACGAGGGCAGCCAGCCAAAACGATTGTCTAGCCACTGTTGGCCTCGGCATCGTTGCTCCAGCTAGTTTTGGCTCATCCACTCATGTCCAGTAGCTCTGCATCATCGTTGCCGTTCGCCTGGACCCCGCTCCCCCTCCGTTTTCTTCTCCGATGAGCCGTGCCAAAGGTCGACAGTAAGCGCCCATGTGCATCGTTGGTTCCTTGCCCCTGTCCTCTTCCTCCGTTCATCTCCGAGCGCCCCTTGTCTCCGTGAGCCTCTGCTACTCGGCTGCATCCTCCTCATCGCCTTCCCGTCCCTGCCCGTGAGCTTTGGCCGTGCCTGCCGACGCACGGACACGTTGCCCACCGCGTGCCACCTCCTCCCCTCAGTCCCAAGCTCTCCCGCGACTATTTATAGCGTCCCTTGAGCTCTCTCAGTCCCCCATCCCTCCCATCAGCTCTCTCCCCCTCACCTCAGAGCCTCTCCATCTCTTCCTCATCGTTATGGCCGCCGTCTCGGTATTCTCTGGTTCCGGTGTCCAGAGCCTCCCCTTGCCGTTCCTCAACCACCAACGCCTCCCCCAAGGTCCGGAGACCCTCCCCGTAGCCTCAGCACCTTGCCTCCCCACCGGAACCCCTACCACGCCGATGACCGAAGCCATTCGCCGCCGTCCTCCATTCTCAAGGACGCCGTTGCTCCCCTCATTTTTGGAGTCCATGGAGTGGGGGAACGGATGCGCCACTCCGCTGTGAGCACGCCAGTGGCCGGAGTCTCGCCGGAGGTGGCCCGTGTCGCCGGGGATCGTCGCCGGAGCGCGGCTGTTCTCTGCCCGTGGGCGTGCATCGGGGAGAAGAATGGGAGCGGCCGGCTGGCGCGTCGACCTGGCCAGGTTGGCTAAGCGGGCCTCGTGGCCCCACCTATCAGCGGCCCTAGCACCCGGCCCCGCCTCTGCCCCTTTGACCCGGTCCACGCCACGTCACTTAAGTGGAGGCGCTCCGCCGGGAGCTGTTTTCCTAATTCAAAGGCGTATTTCAGAAAAGATGCGTCTGTTTGAAACTGCTAGGGACCTGTTTGTAGAAGCATTTTTACAGATTAGTCCCTGAGTTTCAAACGCCCGTATCTTTTTACCCGTAACGCCGATAGAGGTAAATCCTACGGCCACGTCTTCGTCTCATCAAGCCCGTTTTGATGAGATCATTTTCACTATGGTTTGACACTATGAAAATGAAAACTTTGCCCTTCGTCTCATCGAGCCCGTTCTGATGAGCCCCTCCGAGACAGAACTGTTTCCGGCAAATTTCTCCGTGGTCGTTTCTCACTTCTTCCTGGAGTATTTGTCGACCCCCAGGCAAGCCAACCTCTTGTCATGAGCCCCGAACTTGCATGTTGACTTTGCTTGCACCTTGTGTGTGTGTAGTTGTAGTTGTTGCGTATTGTTTTTATCTGCAGTTATTCCATTATGCTTACCATGCATGCATGTGCTTTTATGCTATCTCTTGCCATGCTAGTTAGAATGTTGATCTTGATAATGCCATGTCACTACTCTACCTTATTTTCATGTCATTGTTGTAAAATGCTATGATACACCATGGATAAGTTAGTACTTGGTATTGTTATGTTCTTTATTTTGTAGTTGTTCACTTGAGAAGTTCGATATGTTATTAAAGCATTTGTACGATGTATGCTCATTGTTGCATTCATGTTAAAATGCTTGCATGATGATTGATGATGGAGAAGATAATAATATGACTTTATAACAAAACTCCTCCGTCATCGATGGGATCGAGTCATAGTGCCGCCAAATCAAACTTTTCCAGTGCAACCACATTTGCCGGTATGGGACGGCCCTAATGTGGTCTATTGTCGTACCTCTCGCTAGTGCCTCCAACGAGGGAAGGTTATGGGCGCGCGCTACCCTGATCAGGTAGGCGGATATAAGGCTTGTGTGCCTGTAGTTGGATTTAGCGCGCTTTTGTCCCCGTGGGGGATCGTTTATGTTTTGCCACGATGGTGGTTTGAGGTGTCTTGAGGTAGACACGGGGCCACCCATGACTTAGCCCAGAGGGGAGTGAGTCGGAGTGGCCAGGAGAGTGTCATGGCAGTAGATTGGTTTTGTCGGAACGCCGTTGGTCCACCCGAATGGGATGACGAGGCCATGGGTTCTATGGTGTGGGTACAGTGCGCTACCTCTGCAGAGTGTATTTAAACTATCGATAGCCTCGCCCTCGGTCATGGGCGGAAGTTTGTAGTAGGGTACACTATCGGGTCTTGGTCAAAATGGAGGATAAACCTGAAATAATTAAGCTGATTAATGTGGTTTTGATCGCCGTAAGGATCACGGGGCATGTATTGGTCGGGTTGTGATCACCGTAAGGATCATGGGCCATTTAGTGGTCGGGTTGTGATCGTCGTAAGGATCACGGGCCATTTATTGGTCAGGTTGTGATCGCCGCAAGGATCACGAGTTTGTCTCTGTTTGTGATCAGGAAATGAGGTGATCACCGTTGGTAAAAGAGTCCGAGGGACTCAGTGCATAAGTTTGGTGGCATTGCATGAGTAATATGTTTGCATTTAAAGAACCATGGTAGAACATGAGATGGTTGCATACAGTTAACATGCTATCTCTGTGTTTGATATGATTGATAGTTTATTTTCAGCATAGTTTCATGATGCCATGCCATGGTTTGATTGATATGATTGAGATGATATGCTATGTTTTGCTGTTGCCATGTTAGAGATAAATTTTCTATGCCATGTTGTTGCCATGATAGTGGATGCCATGATGTTAGTTTGATTCATGTCTTCAGTTGATATTATGCCATGCTTAGTTTCTGATATGTGCTAGATTGTTGCAGACGCTTGGCTCCTACTTTGTCTTCTGCTTGTTTGGATGCTATGTATTTGGTTGTCTTGCAAGTACATTCAATGTACTGACCTGGGGTGTCATGCCAGTTTTGTAGGTCATTCACTTGTTCCGTCGTGCTAGGCCGTAATCTTGCTAGTCCTATGAGTTGTGGAGCCCAGCCTGAGTGATATGCTGCCAAGACTTCCGCCACCATTTTAATAGTCTTCCGTTGCCATGTAAATAGCTTTAGGGCTATGCTAGAAGATTATATTCTTCACTGACGTAATCATATACCCATGTATTTGATGAATATTCTTGTACCTCGAATGCTGGATCATGGACCTGTCGTGCGTCAGGTGTTATCCTGGGCTGACGTGCGAATGCCCCCTGCTCCATGAGAATCGGGGTGCCACAACGGATTTTGACGGTGCCCTGTTTAAAGTGAATGCAGCTGTCTCTAATGCATAACCCCAAAACGATAGTGGTAAATCGGTAAGAGACATCATAGATCGCTCCATATCTAATAAAGTGCAGTTACGACGTTGGGACACACCATTACGCTATGGTGTTCCAGGTGGCGTGAGCTATGAAAGTATTCCACATTGTTTTAAATGAAGGTCAAACTCGTAACCCAAATATTCTCCTCCAGGATCAGATCGTGGAAACTTTATTTTCTTGTTACAATGATTCTCCACTTCACTCTGAAATTCTTTGAACTTTTCAAATGTTTCAAACTTGTGTTTCATTAAGTAGATATACCCATATCTGCTCAAATCTTCTATGAAGGTCGGAAAATAACAATACCACCACGATCCTCAACACTCACTGGACCGCATACATCAGTATGTATTATTTCCAATAAGTCACTAGCTCGTTCCATTGTTCCGGAGAACGGAGTTTTAGTCATCTTGCCCATAAGGAACGGTTTGTAAGTATCAAATGATTCATAATCAAGTGATTCCAAAAGTCCTTCTATATGGAGTTTATTCATGTGCTTTACACCGATATGACCCAAACGGCAGTGCCACAAATAAGTTGCACTATCATTATCAACTTTGCATCTTTTGGCATCAAAATTATGAATATATGTATTACCATGATCAAGATTCAGCAAAAATAGACCACTCTTCAATGGTGCATGACCATAAAAGATATTATTCATATAAATAGAACAACCATTATTCTCTTATTTAAATGAATAACCGTCTCGCACTAAACAAGATCCAGATATAATGTTCATGCTCAACGCTGGCACCAAATAACAATTATTCAGGTCTGAAACTAATCTTGAACGTAGATGTAGAGGTTGCGTGCCAACGGCGATCACATCGACCTTGGAAACATTCCCGACGCGCAACGTCACCTCATCCTTAGCCAACCTTCGTTTGATCCGTAGTCCCTGCTTCAAGTTACAAATATGAGCAACCGAACCAGTATCAAATACCCAGCCACTACTACGAGAATTAGGAAGGTACACATCAATAACATGTATATCAAATATACCTCTGTTCACTTTGCCATCCTTCTTATCCGCCAAATACTTGGGGCAGTTCCGCTTCCAGTGACCAGTCCCTTTGTAGTAGAAGCACTCAGTTTCAAGCTTGGGTCCAGCTTTGGGTTTCTTCCCAGGAGTGATAACTTGCTTGTCATTCTTCTTGAGGTTCCCCTTCTTATCCTTGCCTTTCTTCTTGAATCTAGTGGTTTTGTTAACCATCAACACTTGATGCCCTTCTTGATTTCTACCTCCGTAGCCTTTAGCATTGCGAAGAGCTCGGGAATAGTCTTTTCCATCCCCTGCATATTGTAGTTCGTTCAGAAGCCTTTGTAGCTTAGTGGCAGTGATTGAAGAACTCTGTCAATGACGCAATCATCTGGAAGATTAACTCCCAGCTGAGTCAAGTGATTATGGTACCCAGACATTCTGAGTATGTGCTCACTAACAGAACCGTTCTCCTCCACCTTGCATCTATAGAACTTGTTGGAGACTTCATATCTCTCAACTCGGACATTTGCTTGAAATATTAAATTCAACTCCTGGAACATCTCATATGGTCCATGACGTTCAAAACGTCTTTAAAGTCCCAATTCTAAGCCGTAAAGCATGGCACATTGAACTAACGAGTAGTCATCAACACGCGACTGCCAGGCATTCACAATGTCTGCAGTTGCTGGGGCAGGTGGTAGTCCTAGCGGTGCATCAAAGACATAATTCTTCTGTGCAGCAATGAGGATAATCCTCAAGTTACGGACCCAGTCCATGTAGTTTCTACCATCATATTTTAACTTTGCTTTCTCTAGGAATGCATTAAAATTCAAGGGAACAGTAGGACGGGCCATTGATCTACAACATAGATATGCAAAAACCTATCAGGACTAAGTTTATGATAAATTAAGTTCAATTAATCACATTACTTAAGAACTCCCACTTAGATAGACATCCCTTAAGTCATCTAAATGATACCTGATCCAAATCAACTAAACCATGTCCGATCATCACGTGAGATGGAGTAGTCATCAATGGTGAACATCTATATGTTGATCATATCCACTATATGATTCACATTCGACCATTTGGTCTCTAGTGTTCCGAGGCCATATCTGTATATGCTAGGCTCGTCAAGTTTAACCCGAGTATTTCGCACGTGCAAAACTGGCTTGCACCTGTTGTATTTGAACGTAGAGCTTATCATACCCGATCATCACGTGGTGTCTCAGCACGAAAAACATTCACAACGGTGCATACTCAGGGAGAACACTTATACCTTGAAATTTTAGTAAGGGATCATCATATAATGCTACCGCCGTACTAAGAAAAATAAGATGTATAAAGATAAACATCACATGCAATCAAAATATGTGACATGATATGGCCATCATCATCTTGTGCTTTTGATCTCCATCACCAAAGCAACGTCATGATCTCCGTCGTCACCGGCTTGACACCTTGATCTCCATCATAGCGTTGTGGTCATCTCGCCAATTGTTGCTTCTATGACTATCACTACCGCTTAGTGATAAAGTAAAGCAATGAAATGGCGTTTGTATTTCATACAATAAAGCGACAACCATATGGCTCCTGCTAGTTGCCGATAACTTCTACAAAACATGATATCTCATACAACAACTTTATATCACATCATGTCTTGTTCATATCACATCACAACATGCCCTACAGAAACAAGTTAGGCGTCCTCTACTTTGTTGTTGCAAGTTTTACGTGGCTGCTATGGGCTTCTAGCATGAACCGTTCTTACCTACGACACAAAACCACAACATTGATTTATCAAGTTTGCTATTTTAACCTTCAACAAGGACCGGCCGCAGTCAAATTTGATTCAACTAAAGTTGGAGAAACAGACACCCGCCAGCCACCTTTATGAAAAACTAGTTGCATGTATGTTGGTGGAACCGGTCTCATGAACATGGTCATGTAAGGTTGGTTCGGGCCGCTTCATCCAACAATACCGCCGAATCAAAATATTACGTTGGTGGTAAACAGTTTTACTATGACCGCCCACAACTCTTTGTGTTCTACTCGTGCATATCATCTACGCATACACCTGGCTCGGATGCCACTATTGGGCAAACGTAGCACGCAGTTTCAAAAAAAATTCCTACACTCATGCAAGATCTATCTAGGAGATGCATAGCAACGAGAGGGGGAGAGTTTGTCCATGTACCCTCATAGACCGAAAGCGGAAACGTTAGCTTAATGCAGTTGATGTAGTCGAAAGTCTTCTCAATTCAACACATCAAATACCAAATGTACGGCACCACCAAGTTATGCACACATTCAGCGCAATGACATCCCTCGAGCTCTTGATCCAGCAGAGGGTCTAGGGAGTAGATGAGTTCCGTCAACACGATGACGGTGATGGTGATCTGATCTGCACAGGGCTTCGCCTAAGCACTACGGCAATATGGCCGGAGGAGTAAATGGTGGAGGGGGCACCGCACATGGCTAAGACAATTGATGTGCCTTGAGGTGCCCCGCCTCCCCCGCCCCCGTATATAAAGGAGGAGAGGGGAGGAGGGTCGGCCTAGGGCGCGCCCAAGTGGGGGGAGTCCTACTAGGACTCCTAGTCCTAGTCGGCCACGCCCCCTCCCCTAGTCCAATTCGGACTCCCCATGGTGGGGGCACGCACCCGCTCCTTGTGGCATGCGTTGCCTCTCCCTATGGCCCGCGCGGCCCATTACTTCCCCCCGGGGGTTCCGGTAACCCCTCGGTACGCCGATAAATTCCCAAAACACTTAGGAACCATTCCGGTGTCCGAATACCAACTTCCAATATATCAATCTTTACCTCTCGACCATTCTGAGACTCCTCGCCATGTCCATGATCTAATCTAGGACTCCGAACAACCTTCGGTCACCAAAACACATAACTCATATAATACATATCGTCATCGAACGTTAAGTGTGCGGACCCTACGGGTTCGAGAACTATGTAGACATGACGGAGACACCTCTCCGGTCAATAACCAATAGAGGAACCTGGATGCTCATATTCGTTCCCACATATTCTATGAAGATCTTTATCGGTCGAACCGCAATGTCAACATACATTATTGCCATTGTCATCGGTATGTTACTTGCCCGAGATTCGATCGTCGGTATCTTCATACCTAGTTCAATCTCGTTACCGACAAGTCTCTTTACTCATTCCGTAATGCATCATCGCACAACTCACTCATTAGTCACATTGCTTGCAAGGCTTCATATGATGTGCATTACCGAGAGGGCCTAGAGATACCTCTCTGATACTCGAAGTGACAAATCCTAATCTCGATCTATGCCAACCGAACAAGCACCTTCAGACATACCTATAGAGCATCTTTATAATCACCCAGTTACGTGGTGATGTTTTATAGCACACAAGGCATTCCTCCGGTGTCCGAGAGTTGCATAATCTCATAGTCGGAGGAATATGTATTTGACCTGAAGAAAGCAGTAGCACTGAAACTGAACAATCATTGTGCTAAGCTAACGGATGGGTCTTCTCCATCACATCATTCCACTAATGATTTGATACTGTTCATCAAATGACAACTCATGTCTATGGCTAGGAAACTTAACCATCTTTGATCAATGAGCTAGTCTAGTAGAGGCATACTAGGGACACGGTGTTTTGTCTATGTATTCACACATCTATCAAGTTTCCGGTTAATAAAATTATAGCATGAATAATAAACATTTATCATGATATAAGGAAAAAAAATAACAACTTTATTATTGCCTCTAGGGCATATTTCCTTCAGATGCCGCCGAAGCACCCCATCGGAGGGAGTGGCGATGTTGGGGCTGCTAAAGCACCGGAGCATGGCGTGGAGATGGAGACAGAGGTTGCCGTCACCGCCGGCAAGTTATCGCTGCATCCTGACATCGTCGACGGCGTCGAGCTTCCACAGCCAAAGGAGGAGTTCCACACTGACTCTGGTGACGACTCGGGCGACGACTCCGACGACCACTCCAGCGACAACTCCGACGACGGCACACAACTGGTTAGTCATCTATACCCATTTGTGTGTCATAGATCCTATGGTTTCTCTGGTTACTCCTGCATCCCCCTTTTTGGAATATAAATCCTATGGTTATGTTCTCCCAATCCATGAAATCTGAGTAAGTTTCGTTAGATCCGTGTAGTGTATTGATTGTTTGAATGGTACAAGTGATAAGTGATTAGCTGTTTCATTTATGGTAATGATTTCTGCTAGTAATCCGACTAGGGTTAGTGTTCGTGCTAATAATTCCTAGCCATGACTTGACAATTGATTTTGAATGACCTACATATGTTTGTGCCATTATTTTCTTCAAGATTGGTCTGTACATAGACAAATGTGCTTAAAATCGAACCATATTCTCTAGATATGTAAAAATAAATAGCCATAAATTCCTAATCCTACTTCATGGCATGTAATCATTCATTTGATGCTAATTTTTGGAAGCTGCCAAATGTTCGCTAGAGATTAGTTTGTAACATTAATTTGACGCCACATTTTTTTACTATTTGTATAGGTGTTGTCTGATGATGTCGACAACGAGGATGAAGATGTCTAGAGGAGGTTCAAGAGGCAAATCCTGAAAGAGCTTTATGCGGGAATACATAATAGGCATATTAGGACCTGGAACGGCGGCTATGGATGCCCAATCTGCAACCACAAGCTTCATGACGCGTATCAAAGTGTTCTGGTGCATGTAAGAGGACGGGCCATTGGCTCCTTCAAGCAGAAGTACTCTTGAAGGGTGGCGCATGACGCATACGCCAAGTACCTGGAGAAGCTTTAGGATCGTGACGGCATGTGAGATGATATGTGGGATCGAACTATGTACGCTTGAGCATGCTTAATGATGGTTGAACTATGCTTGTGTACGTGTATGCTTATTATCTATGTCTGAGTATGTTTAATATATGTTTACTTATGTCTAACTATGGGATATGATGCAATCAGTTTGGTTGATGGAATCTACCTCCGTCCTCGTTTATTGGTCCCCTTTGTAATTCGTGTAAATGTTGACCAAAGATTTAACTCACAAAATGTTAGTGCAGGTCAGCAAAAATTATATCGTTGGATGCGTATTTTGAACATAGTGTTCAATGATATAATTTTTTATGACATGCATAAACATTTCTTAGTTAAACATGTGGTCAAAATTTGGTACAAATTACAAATAAATTTGGTACAAAATAGGAACTATGTGCAATGACTTTCATTTTTCCCGTTGCTTGAATCACACAAGGTTCCCAAACCTGGAACCGTGTGCAATGACTTTCCTTTTGCCTGTTGCGTAAATCACACACGGTTGGCTCTAGGAAACCTTCGCCTCCGAAATTCTTTGTGGGACAAAAAACCCTCACCACCCAATTCAAAAAACAAAAAAGAAAACCCTCGCCATCCCCATGTCACAATAACCCTCACCCCCGCCCACCTCCCCCATCGGTCCGCATTCACACCTACACAAGCTCCTCTGCATCTATGCATGGCACCGCCTATCGCGGCGGTAACCACTTAGCTTGACGCATGCCGCCGCCGCCAGGCTGCGGACAAATGATACGTCTCCATCGTATCTACTTTTCCAAACACTTTTGCCCTTGTTTTGGACTCTAACTTGCATGATTTGAATGAAACTAACCCGGAGTGACGCTGCTTTCAGCAGAATTGCCATGGTGTTATTTTTGTGCAGAAATAAAAGTTCTCAGAATGACCTGAAACTTCACGGAGAATATTTTTGGAATTAATAAAAAATACTGGCGAAAGAATCAAGACCGGGGGGCCCACACCCTATCGACGATGGTGGGGGCACGCCTGCCCTCCCTGGGTGCGCCCCCCTGTCTCATGGGCACCCCGAGGCTCCACTGACCTCAACTCCAACTCCATATATTCATGTTAGGGGAGAAAAAATCAGAGAGAAGGATTCATTGCGTTTTACGATACGGAGCCGCTGCCAAGCCCTAATCTCTCTCGGGAGGGCTGATCTGGAGTCTGTTCGGGGCTCCGAAGAGGGGAATCCGTGGCCGTCGTCATCATCAACCATCCTCCATCACCAATTTCATGATGCTCACCGTCGTGCGTGAGTAATCCCCATCGCAGGCTTGCTGGACGGTGATGGGTTGGATGAGATTTACCATGTTATCGAGTTAGTTTTGTTGGGCTTTGATCCCTAGTATCCATTATGTTCTAAGATTGATGTTGCTATGACTTTGATATGCTTAATGCTTGTCACTAGTGTCCGAGTGCCAAGATTTCAGATCTGAACCTATTACGTTTTCATGAATATGTGTGAGTTCTTGGTCCTATCTGGCAAGTCAATAGTCACCTACTATGTGTTATGATCCGGCAACCCCGAAGTGGCAATAATTGGGACCACTCCCGGTGATAACCGTAGTTTGAGGAGTTCATGTATTCACTAAGTTTTAATGCTTTGGTCCGGTACTCTATTAAAAGGAGGCCTTAATATCCCTTAGTTTTTAATAGGACCTCGCTGCCACGGGAGGGTAGGACAAAAGATGTCATGCAAGTTCTTTTCCATAAGCACGTAAGACTATATTCGGAATGCATGCCTACATTACATTGATGAACTGGAGCTAGTTCTGTGTCACCCTATGTTATAACTATTGCATGAGGAATCGCATCCGACATAATTATCCATCATTGATTCATTGCCTACGAGCTCTTCACATATTGATCTTTGCTTAGTTACTTTACCGTTGTCACTGTTACAATTACTACAAAACTGCTACTGTTACTTTTGCCAGTGTTACCGTTACTTCCATACTACTTTTCTACCAAATAATTTCCTGCAGATATTAAGTCTTTCAGGTGTGGTTGAATTGACAACTCAACTGCTAATACTTGAGAATATTCTTTGGCTCCCCTTGTGTCAAATTGTAACATCCCAAATTTTTACACTAGATCATCATTGCATATCATATTTTATTTCTTTTGGCCTGATCCTAGAAATTCTACGCAACTCAAGGACCCTCGGAGAGAGTTGGGGATTTCGATATCTTCATATTTGAGTTTTCTCAAATTTTGAAAATAGGATCATTTGATTTTATTTATTCTATCCTCAATTATTTCTATTATAAAAATATGAGAGAGGGAATAAAATGACTTTCCCAAAATAAAGAAATATTGAGGATTTAATAAAAAATCAAATAAGTTTTATTTTGGAGTTTTTGCCTTTTTATTTGGATTTAGGAAAAATTACACGTTTCTCAAAACAGCATTTTAGGGCCAAGAAAATGTCCATCTCGTTCTAAATATTTTATTTAGACGGTGAAATTTTTTTTGGCATTTTTAGATTTTTATTTATTATTCTAGAATTTTTCTTAGTTTTGGCGGAATTGTTTTAAAAAAATTTATGCGCGCCCGACTGGGCCGAAGGCCCAGCCGAGCCAGGCCGGCCCGCGCCGCCGCCGCCGCCGCTGAGTCCGGCCGGGGCACGCATCCCGAGGTCGACCCCAACCCGGCCGCCCCCGCCCCCTTCCCCAAGCCAGAGCCACCCTCCTCCATAAATAGCCGCCGCCGCCGCCCCACACCGCCCCCAAGCCGCCCCGCCTCCGCCCGATCCCCG
>NC_041385.1:100001814-100049392 GCF_002162155.2 Triticum dicoccoides
TGTGCCGCCGCCACCGTAGCCGCCGCCGCCACCGCCAGCCGCCGGCGCCGGAGCCCCACGCCGCCTCCCCTCGCCCCACCGGAGCACCTCACCGGAGGTATAGCCGCCGCCGCCGCCGTGGTCCGTTTTTGGTAAAGAACCCGATCCGGTTTTTTTAGAAACCCTAGTTTTCATTTTTTTTAGAATAAACCCATTTTTTTGGTTTATCTATTTAGCGAGTGTTCGCTCGTTCATTCGTTTTAACAGACGAGTTCACCATTTAGTTCCAGTTAACGAACGTTCATTCATTAATCTTTTCGTCAGTTTTTCTTTTTTCTCGGATTTTTCCGTGATTATTTGTGATCGCGATTTCTGATCGGATTTTTGTTTTAGTTTATCTTTTCGGTCGTTTATCGGAATCAGGCGATTCAAGCGCCTAGAATTTCGTCTCGAAATCCCCTTTCCGTTTAATCCACTCAAACAAGTTTTTGCTTCTGTAAAATTTGACTTAGGTTCAGATTAGTAAATGAAGCTTGTTTCTTTCGTCGTTTGTCTTTCGTTGCTTCGTTTGATTTGATTCTTTTTGCAAACCGAAGTTCTTAAGTTGAGCTTTCTGGTTAGTACTCTTATTTGAGTTTTACCCGTGCATTAGATAAGTACTTATTGTATTCTTGTTTGTTTGTGATAGAGTATCTAGAGTGCGCCGCTTACTACTTCGTATCTCTAGGTTTCGTGGATCATCAGCAAGGCAAGTAACACTTTGATCATACCTCTTTACTACCCAGTTTTATTGCATTAGATCAATCCTCAAACATTGCATGACTAGGATCTAATTAAATTGTGGGTTCTGGGAAGTAGATGAGGTAGTACCTATTACCTGTTTTATTATCAAACCCTTGGGAGTTACTTCTACGTTTGCTTATAATGCCATGCTATGCTAGTAGACGTGGATTGGGTGAGTGTATCCATGACAAATGTGAGGTTGTTAATTTAATGGTTTATTTAAGGTGGTAACTTTAACACACATCTGGGTGGACTGAGGCACCTGGGTATTCCATTGATTGCCTGTTTTTCTTTATGGACCGCCACCAAGCTCAAAGGGATCATGAGATTATTCATGCTAGAAACTTCCGTGTGCAGCCACAAGCTACTATGGCCTCTAGCATAGTTGATTAAGTCGTGCGAACTCTTACAGTGGTAGACTAGCAGATGTAGGGGAAAGTAGGTGTAACTGTCTACCCGATCGTAAGGTGCTAGTGCTTCTGAAAGACTATGTCTCGGTCATCCATCTCTCAAACACCATGTAGTGCGAGAATCCCATCGGAGGAGATCGAGTCTTGTGGGGAAAAGTGCGCAAACCTCTGTAGAGTGTATAAACTAATCATGGTTAGCCGTGTCCCCGGTTATGGACATCTTGAGTATCTAGTACTTGGATTATCATGTGAATCTGATCATGTTATTGTAATTATTCTTGTTGGGTTCAATGATGATGCTTAATTGGGATTGAGAGGGTGTCTACACTCTCAATGTTTAACAACCACCATGATAGTTAAATAAAATTTTAATCCTTTGCAGTAGGGAAAAATTGGCTTTATTCAAAACTATAACCATAGAGCTTTCCACCAGCCATATATGCATGTAGTATATCATTATTCTTTCACTACCTCTATGTGTTACATTGCCAGCATATTCCATGTGCTGACCCGTTTCGGGCTGCAACATTCATGTTGCAGACTTTTCAGACGACGAGTAAGTTTCCTTTCGATCGTGGTTCTATACTCAGTGATGCCGTTGGAGTTGATAGACTCACTTATCTTCCAAGCCTTCCGCTGTTATCGTTATTAGATGGCCTTAAGCCATATTTATTGTAATAAATTCTCTTTTGAGACATTCGATGTAATAAGTGTGGGATTGTTACTCTGTTATAAATCCTTCAAGTACTGTGCGTGTCAGCATTACTGATCCAGGGATGACACTAAAGCTTAGAGATCAGAATGTTTGAGGTGTGGTGTCAGGACCCCGACTCAATGCCACATCGATCTAGCAAGTAACACCTCATATCACTTTGCGACCTCATGCACGGTATTCCCACGGCTGTCGCCTTACCTTTGCCCGGGACCGTTTGCGCCTTTTGGCACACGTATATGATAGTGTCGCTAGCATCCATATGATAAGGAGCCCGGGCTGACATGGCTAGTCGTAAACCCAAAGTGGCACAAACTTACAGGGACAGGCATCCTTGACCCAACATCGAACGTGTCGGTCATCAGCGAGTGAATCCAGGCTGTAGCACTGGGCTAGCAGGACTCTGGTGAACCGGGCTGTAGCGGGCTAACAGGACTCTGGTATTCATCGCGTGACATTCCCCGAAGGGACAGACACAGGAACGAAGAAGGACACATGCCGGCCAGCCTAAGTGTTCCGGAGCAGTAGCAAGCTACCATGGCTCAGTGGAAGCACTAGGAGACATTTCCCGGTAAGAGAGGCTACTAAGGATAAACAACTAGATAGTCAGATCCCACACATACCAAGCATTTCAATAACATACACACAATATGCTCGATATGTGCAAATACAACATGGCATCACAACATGACTCTACAACTCAAGTATTTTATTCAATAGGCTCCGAGGAGCGAGATATTACAATCATGGGTCTCATGACCCAACATTCAGAGCAAACAAGTCAAGCACAAGCAGAAACTTAACATGTCTGAGTACAGACATCTACAAAAGAAAAAGGCTGAGAAGCCTGACTGGCTATGAGATCCTGCCGAGGGCACAAGATCGTAGTTGAGGTAACAAGCTAAACGTCGAAGTCCACGTGGAACTATTAGCGAGACTGAGGTCTATCTGCAAAAACATAAAATAGGCAAACGTGAGTACAAATGTACCCAGCAAGACTTACATCAGAACTAACTACATATGCATCATTATCAACAAAGGGGGTGGTGGGGTTTAACTGCAGCAAGCCAGCTTTGACTCGGTGGCTATCCTGAACTACGACTGCAAGTAACTCTTTTGAGGTGGCGCACACGAGTCCACATATTCACCATATCAATACACCACTATGGATCCGCTCCCGTCTCCCTACGAGAATGCCATCCATAGCACTCACGCTTATCTTGCGCATTTTAGAGTATCCACTTTCACTTGTCGATGAACTGTACAGGCAACCCAGAAGTCCTTTTCCGCGGACACGGCTATTCGAATAGATCATATTAACCCTGCAGGGGTGTACTTCTTCACACACGCTCTCACCACTTACCGCCGTTTACACGACATGTACTCGGCAACCTTCAAGCGGAAGCCCAGCGAGGGTGTCGGCCACGACCTGACTAACCACACAAGTCTCTCGTCAAGGTTTATCGCCTATTCGGGTTCCATCCACAAGGAGATCCGGCCGGGGTGTCTCTCACGGCCCCAAACGATGTGTGCAGGGTTCCCAAGCCCACCATCCGGGTGCCACTTGGTACACCAGGCCACTGTGCCTAGTCTGTCCCAAGCCCACCTGTACCGGGTGCCACTTGGTAGACTACTAACACTACCTACAAACACCAGAAACTAGTTGCAACTCCTGGACAGAGATCATGTTGATTAATAAGTCGAGAGAGCTTGGAGTGCCCGGAGCCCAATGTGTGGTAGTAGCTGGTCATGGATTACAAACACAGAACTCAGTTCCTGAGGACGGCTGCAATGAGACAACCCACCATGTACTCCTACATGGCCTCTCACCGCTACCTTTACCAAATCGTGTTCACACCCTTAGCTCTCAACAGTAGGACATGTTCACACACCTCCGATGAATCGGACCTGACACAACTCTAAGCAATAGCAGGCATGACAACAAGCATGAATGAGTAGGCACATCAGGGCTCAAACAACTCCTACTCATGCTAGTGGGTTTCATCTATTTACTGTGGCAATGACAGGTCATGCAAAGGATAAAGGGGTTCAGCTACCGCAGCAAGCAACAGATGAATCGGTGTTGTCCTAATGCAGTAAAAGAGAGCAGGAGCGAGAGAGTGGGATTTTTATCGAAATGAACAAGGGGTTTTTGCTTGCCTCGCACTTCTGAAGATAGTATAGTTCTTCATCGGTGTCATCGATCATGTCGTCGGTACAGGTCTACTGAGAGGGGACAAACACCGGCAACAGAGAAAGAACACAATCAATGCAATGCAACAATATGATGCATGAATGTGACATGGCAATATGATGTGGTTTGAGCTAATGCAACTAGCAGCAAGTTAAATGGAGTTGGTTTGAATCCAAGATTCAAATTCAAACTCCATATGTGAGGGTTTAAATGCCATTATCAGATTTGTGCTAAACATCAGCTATAAGTTGTTCTAACATGCATGAAAATGGTACAGATGGATAGATTGGATTTTTCTGATCATTCTTCATATATAATTTGTTTCATTTGGAGTTACGGTTGATTTTGTATGATTTTTAGAAGTTTATACTATTTTCCAAAATTTCCTGGATTATCTTTATTCCAGAAAAAGATTAATTGCGTCAGCATGACGTAGGCGTGACATCAGCAGGTCAAAGGCGCCAGCCCAGGTCAAACCTGACGGCTGGGACCCACATGTCAGTGTCTAACTAATTAACCTGAGTTAATTAGCTCTAAACTAATACTATACTAAACCAGTTAAGGCCCTGGTCCCACATGTCAGTATTAACAGGGCTAATTGTGTTTAGTTAGCATTTAACCTAATTAGCAGAGGCACGGGCCCACCTGTCAGTGACCCTGGGAAAGTCAAACAGGGTCAAATCCCGGGTTAGTGGGGTCAAACCCCTGGTCAGCAGGGTCAATCCCGCCGGCGACTCGACGCCGGCAAGGCCCGAGACAGTGGCGGCCGTCGAAAACGCGCTACGGGGCACGGGCGAGGCCGTTCTTGGGCTTGTTGGAGAGCTCTAGCAGGCGCGCATCTAGTGGTGGTGGAGGCCGGGTCTATCGTGGCGGGAGCCAACAACGGCGAGCTCCAAGGCGGCGGCCAGAATTCGGCCATGTGCGGGGTTGGGGCTGCGGCGTGCAAATGCAGAAGCTGAGGCACTAGCGAGGCACTACGCGATGCGGCGGGCATGTTGGTTAGCACGGGATGACCAAATGGTCGCCGGAGCGACGCCGGCGACAAGCTCGAGCGGAGGCGAGCTTCGGCCTCGATGAACACGACGGCCACGGTGTGGAAAAGGACGGGGCGTTAGGGGGAAAATGACCGGACGCTCATAGCGCGTCGATTGAAGTGCTCGTCGGGCTCGGGGAAGGCCTACAGTCGACGGAGCGACGACGGGGATCGCCGGATCCCATGGAAGAAGACGGCGGCGTTCGGGACGAAACAGGGCTTCCCGACCCGTGTGTCTCGGCGAGGAGGAGTAGGGCGACGGGGCGGTTCTTTTAGACACGATGGAGAGGCGGGGCAGTGGCTCTGGGCGCGGCAGCGGCGAGCGGCGGCGACGGTGGCCCTCGGGTGAGCTCGGGGGAGAGAGCCAGGGGAGGGAAGAGAGAGTAGCGATTGAGGGAGAGGGGACAGGGTCTTCTGCGTCTCCGTGGCGCTGGTAGAAGGCCCGGGGCTCCCAGGTGGAAGCAGGAGGTGGCCTAGGGCTCTCGGGCGCGCGCCACCGAGCTGCTTAGGGGCGAGGAGGAGGAAGACGACAGAAGGGTGGCCTGGTCGGCTGGGCCCACCACTTGGGCCGCCAGGTGGGCTTCACA
This sequence comes from Triticum dicoccoides, assembly GCF_002162155.2. Lineage (NCBI taxonomy): Eukaryota > Viridiplantae > Streptophyta > Magnoliopsida > Poales > Poaceae > Triticum > Triticum dicoccoides. The sequence continues at coordinate 100,007,513 of NC_041385.1, forward strand.
GGTGAGTTTCTCTCTCTCTTTTATTTCTATTTTTCTATTTCTTCTGCAACTGTTGGGCTTTATTAAAAATACTAGAACGTTTCCAAAAATCCTTCAAATAATTGTGGGCTCTGTTGGGTTTATTCCAAACATCCCACACTTAAGTTCAGAATTAATCGAGCACTTAAAATAATATATATCATTTAAATACCCAATTGCAAATACTGTATGATTTAATTCAGTGACCAAATATGTCATGGAAAAATGTGCAACACCACTGATTATGGATTCTAGCATTAACCAGAAATGATGAACATTTTTGAAAGCCATTTGGACTTACTGAAAATATTTTTAGGTGAACCTAGTGAATTCTTGAATGCTAGGGTTTGAACAATCCCCATTTCAAGTTTATTTGAAAAAATTAAACATGATGCACACATAAAGGGCTAGCCTAGTGCATGCCAGGACTAGGGATGTGACATGTGGTCGCTACAAGATGGTATCAGAGCACACGCTGACTGTAGGACACGACCACTAAGCTAAAAGCCCTAGATCACTACTCACTCTTCTCATTTCTGACTCCTCATCTTTTCTATTCTTTTAGGATGGCGAATGCAAGGAACAAGTTCACGCAACTGGATGAAGATACACCCTTTGGACGTCACTTGAAGGAAGTCAGTGGATACCTGAACATTGGAGTACCAAGCTTCACCAGGACCTACAACACCTTTTTACCTAAAGAGGACCACTGGATGATTCAAGTTCAAGTTCCAGGAAGGATGTTCATGCCCGTCACTGAGCCCATAGAGTTTTCTTTCGATGCACCAACTTGGAGTTTATGAAAGAGCATGGTAGCCCACGTCACCATGGGAAGCATTGGTGAAGTTTACCAAAAGGATCTCAAGTATACTATCTTCCAGATTTGTGGGCTCTGAGATGAACAATGGGAGATGATCAGTACCAGGAAGGATAGATCAATTAGAACTTTCATCCAGGAGATAAACAAGCACATTCGACGCTAGGAGAACCAGATGTGCGCAGGCATGATAGATGTGAAGAAGGCCATGACCAAGATCACGGAGCTGGAGGAAGAACTCAAGTCTACGCGCGATGGATATGAGGAGGAAATAGCAACACTTGTGGAGAAGAACGATGATCTGAAGAAGAAGCTAATAGTATTTCATGGGATTTCCCGCGACTGGAGGAGAAGATGATTGCACCTGTCAAGAGAACTACATCATCATCGACGACACCGACTCGGACCCAGACGATAGCGATGATGACTATGCTGATGAAGCTGGAGCAGATATCATGGAGTCTTCATCGGAGCAGTTTTTCTAGTCGACCACTGATACGTCTCCAACGTATCTATAATTTTTGATAGTTCCATGCTATTATATTACCCCTTTTGTATGTTTATGGGCTTTATTTTACACATTTATATCATTTTTGGGACTAACCTACTAACCAGAGGCCCAGCCGAATGAAACCTTCGGGAGCGTGATTTTTAGAACGAACCTGATCCAGAGGACTTGGAGTGCAAGTCAAGAAGCAGCCGAGGCCGCCACGAGATAGGAGGTCGCGTCCCTGGCTCATGGGCCCCTCGGGCGGCCACAAACGTACTTCTTCCTCCTATATATACCTACGTACCCCGAAAACATCCAGGGGCACCACGAAACACAATTTCCACCGCCGTAACCTTCTATATCCGCAAGATCTCATCTTGGAGCCTTCGCCGGCACTCTGCCGGAGGGGGAATCGACCATGGAGGGCATCTACATCAACACCCTCGCCCCTCCGATGAGTTGTGAGTAGTTTACCACAGACGTACGGGTCCTTAGTTATTAGCTAGATGGTTTCTTCTCTCTTTTTGGATCTCAATACAATGTTCTCCCCCTCTCTTGTGGAGATCTATTCGATGTAAACTCTTTTTGCGGTGTGTTTGTCGAGATCCGATGAATTGTGGGTTTATGATCAAGTTTATCTATGAATAATATTTGAATCTTCTCTGAATTCTTTTATGTATGATTGAGTTATCTTTCCAAGTCTCTTCGAATTATCAGTTTGGTTTGGCCTACTAGATTGATCTTTCTTGCCATGGGAGAAGTGCTTAGCTTTGAGTTCAATCTTGCGGTGTCCTTACCCAAGGACATAAAGGGTTGCAAGGCACGTATTGTATTGTTGCCATCGAGGATAACAAGATGGGGTTTATATCTTATTGCTTGAGTTTATCCCTCTACATCATGTCATCTTGCTTAATGCGTTACTCTGTTCTTATGAACTTAATACTCTAGATGCAGGCAGGAGTCGGTCGATGTGTGGAGTAATAGTAGTAGATGCAGGCAGGAGTCGGTATACTTGTTTTGGACGTGATGCCTATATACATGATCATGCCTAGATAATCTCATAACTATGCGCTTTTCTATCAATTGCTCGACAGTAATTTGTTCACCCACCGTAATACTTATGCTATCTTGAGAGAAGCCTCTAGTGAAACCTATGGCCCCCGGGTCTATCTCTTATCATATTTGCTTTCAATCTACTTTTATTTGCATCTTTACTTTTTGCATCTATATTATAAAATACCAAAAATATATTTATCTTATCTTACTTTCTTTATTAGATCTCACTTTCGCAAGTGGCTGTGAAGGGATTCACAACCCCTTTATTGCGTTGGCTGCGAGTTCTTAGTTTGTTTGTGTAGGTGCGTGGGACTTTTGAGGAGCCTCCTACTGGATTGATACCTTGGTTCTCAAAAACTGAGGGAAATACTTACGCTACTATTGCTGCATAACCCTCTCCTCTTCGAGGAAAACCAACGCAAGCTCAAGACGTAGCATGAAGGATTTCTGGCGCCGTTGCCGGGGAGGTCTTCGCTCAAGTCAAGACATACCAAGTACCCATCACAAACCCATCTATGTCGCATTTACATTATTTTCTATTTGCCTCTCGTTTTCTCTCCCCCACTTCACCCTTGCCATTTTATTTGCCCTCTCTTTCCCAATCTCCTCTCTTTTTCGCCTGCCTTTTTCCGTTTGCCGTGTGTTAGCTCGTTTGCGTTGTCATTATGTCTAGTTCCTTATCCGCTCCTATGTCTCCTGAGTTTGAAGTCCTTCACTTCAAGCAAAGGCAAGGAGAAAACTTAAAAGATGCGTGGTATAGGATGATGGAATCCTATCGCAAGTGCACCCTAGAGGTGAACTTTAGAATTCTTCTTCGTAATTTTTATGTTGGGTTAAATATGACGCATAGACAACTCTTGGATTGCATTGCCAAGGGAAATTTTATTGAGATTGATCCCAGTATTGCGCATGAAATTATAGAGGGAATAGTGGGAACATTACCTCAAAAGGGAGGATCACATCCTACCCAAGAAGAAACCCAACTGTTTGGAAAGATTGGCGAAGTAACAATTTTTTTACAAAAGTCTCTTGAGCCTTTTAAAAGTGTTAGCGGAAATCTTCCCCGCATGAATATGTTGATTACTCTTTGCAATAAGCGGTTGGATTCTTTAGATCTAAAAATTTCTGATTATGAAGGGAAGCGGAAAGAACCTCCCGGATTCGAGCATGACTCCGCTAAAAAACTGAAAATTAAGGATGGCACCCGTTAAACAATAGCGCTAGTTGGGGGCAACCCAATTTTCCTTATGTTTTTTGTTTTTGCTCCTGTTTAGTAATAAATCTTGCACCTACCTTCTGTTTAGATGTGTTTTTATATTTTAATTAGTGTTTGTGCCAAGTAGGACCTATAGGATAACCTACGATGATAGTTTATTTGATTCTGCTGAAAAAAACAGAAACTTTACGTGCACGAATATAATTGTGTTAAATCACAGGAACCTGCTTTTGCGTTGATTCTTTTTGCTGTTGTTCAATAAATTTTTTTACAGGACTTCCTATATTTGTAGGATTTGTAGAGTTCCAGAAGTTTGTGTTAGTTACAGATTGCTACAGACTGTTCTGTTTTTGACAGATTCTGTTTTTCGTGTGTTGTTTGCTTATTTCAATGCATATATGGCTAGTAAATTAGTTTATAAACCATAAATAAGTTGGAATACAGTAGGTTTAACACCAAAATAAATAAATAATGAGCTCATTGCAGTACCTTATGTGGTGGTTTTGTTTTCTTTCACTAATGGAGCTTATTAGATTTCCTGTTGAGTTTTGTGTTGTGAAGTTTTCAAGTTTTGGGTAAAGCCTTTATGGACTATGGTATAAAGGGTGGCAAGAGCCTAAGCTTGGGGATGCCCAAGGCACCCCAAGATATTCAAGAATAGCCAAAATCCTAAGCTTGGGGATGCCCCGGGAAGGCATCCCCTCTTTCGTCTTCGTTCATTGGTAACTTTACTTGTTGCTATATTTTTATTCGCCACATGATATGTGTTTTGCTTGGAGCATTGTGTATTATATTAGTCTTTGCTTTTTAGTTTACCACAATTACCCTTGCTATACACACCTTTTGGAAGAAGCCTATTTGATTAGAATTTTCTAGAATACTCTATGTGCTTCACTTATATCTTTTGAGCTTGATAGTTTTTGCTCTAGTGCTTCACTTATATCTTCTAGAGCACGATGGTGTCTTAATTTTGAATAAATTACTAGTCTCTCATGATTCACTTATATTATTTTTAGAGTCTTTTAGAACAGCATGGTTTTTGCTATGGTTATAAAATTGGTCCTAGAATGGTAGGCATCCAAGTTGGGTATAATAAAAACTATCATAGAAAGTGAATTGGATGTTATGATCAATTTGATACTTGATAATTGTTTTGAGATATGAAGGTAGTGATATTAAAGTCATGCTAGTTGGGTGATTATGAATTTAAAGAATGCTTGTGTTGAAGTTAGAAAGTCCCGTAGCATGCACGTATGGTTAAAGTTGTGTAATAAATTTGAAACATGAAGTGTACCTGGCTTGTTCATCCTTATGAGTGGCGGTCGGGGACGAGCGATGGTCTTTACCTACCAATCTACCCCCCTAGGAGCACACGCGTAGTACTTGGTTTTTGATGACTTCTAAATTTTTACAATAAGTATATGAATTCTTTTGACTAATGTTGAGTCCATGGATTATACGCACTTTTACCTTTCCGCCTTTGCTAGCCTCTTCGGTACCGTGCATTGCCCTTTCTCACCTTGAGAGTTGGTGCAAACTTCACCGGTGCATCCAAACCCCGTGATACGATACGCTCTATCACACCTAAACCTCCCTATATCTTCCTCAAAACAGCCACCATACCTACCTATTATGGCATTTTCATAGCCATTCCGAGATATATTGCCATGCAACTTTCCACCGTTCCGTTCATCATCATCATGACATACCTTACTTTTGTCATATTGCCATTGCATGATCATGTAGTTGACATCGTATTTGTGGCAAAGCCACCATGCGTTATTTTTCATACATATAATTCTTGATTCATTGCACCATCCCGGTACACTGCCGGAGGCATTCATATAGAGTCATATCTTGTTCTAGTTTCGAGTTGTAATTCATATGTAGTAACCAATAGAAGTGTGATGATCATCATTATTAGAACATTGCCCAAAGAAAAAAAAAGAAAAAAAAGAAAGGCCAAAAGAAAAAAAGTAAAGGCCCAAAAAAAGAAAAAAAGAAAAAAAGAAAAAAAGAAAAGAAAAAAAAGAAAAAAAGAAAAGAAAAAAGAAAATAAATAAAACGACAATGTTACTATCTCTATTTCCACACTTGTGCTTCAAAGTAGCACCTTGTTCTTCATGTAGTGAGTCTCATATATTGTTCTTCAAAGTAGCACCATGTTTTTCATATAGTGAGTCTCATAAGTTGTCTTTTTCATACTAGTGGGAATTTTTAATTATAGAACTTGGCTTGTATATTCCTACGATGGGCTTCCTCAAATGCCCTAGGTCTTCATGAGCATGCAAGTTGGATGCACACCCACTAGTTTTCTTTTGTTGAGCATTCATTTATAGCTCTAGTGCATCCGTTGTATGGAAATCCCTACTCCTCATGTTGACATCAATTGATTGGCATCTCCATAGCCCGTTGATTATCCTCATCAATGTGAGACTTTCTCCTTTTTTGTCTTCTCCAAAAAATCCCCATCATCATATTCTATTCCACCCATAGTGCTATATCCATGGCTCACGCTCATGTATTGCGTGAAGGTTGAAAAAGTTTGAGATTATTTAAGTATGAAACAATTGCTTGGCTTGTCATCGGGGGTATAGAAGTTGGGAATATCTTTGTGTGACGAAAATGAAGCATAGCCTAACTATATGATTTGTAGGGATGAACTTTCTTTAGCCATGTTATTTTGAGAAGACATGATTACTTCGATCAGTATGCTTGATGTGTTACTATTTCTTTTATCAATATGAACTTTTATTTTGAATCATTTGGATCTGAACATTCATGCCACAATAAGGAAAATTACATTATGAATTATGCTAGGTAGCATTCCACATCAAAAATTTCCTTTTTATCATTTACCTACTCGAGGACGAGCAGGAATTAAGCTTGGGGATGCTTGATACGTCTCCAACGTATCTATAATTTTTGATTGTTCCATGCTATTATATTACCCCTTATGGAAGTTTATGGGCTTTATTTTACACATTTATATCATTTTTGGGACTAACCTACTAAAAGTAATCATGGGATTTCCCGCGATTGGAGGAGAAGATGATTGCACCTGTCCAGAGAACTACATCATCACCGACGACACCGACTCGGACCCAGATGGTAGCGATGATGACTATGCTGATGAAGCTGGAGCAGATATCATGGAGTCTTCATCGGAGCAGTTTTTCTAGTCGACCACTGATACGTCTCCAACGTATCTATAATTTTTGATTGTTCCATGCTATTATATTACCCCTTTTGGATGTTTATGGGCTTTATTTTACACATTTATATCATTTTTGGGACTAACCTACTAACTGGAGGCTCAACCCATATTGCTGTTTTTTTGCATATTTCAGTATTTCAAAGAAAAGGAATATCAAACGGAGTCCAAACTGAATGAAATCTTCGGGAGCGTGATTTTTAGAACGAACGTGATCCATAGGACTTGGAGTGCAAGTCAAGAAGCAGCCGAGGCCCCCACGAGATAGGAGGCCGCGTCCCTGTCTCATGGGCCCCTCGGGCAGCCATAGACGTACTTCTTCCTCCTATATATACCTACGTACCCCGAAAACATCCAGGGGCACCACGAAACACAATTTCCACTGCCATAACCTTCTGTATCCGTGAGATCTCATCTTGGAGCCTCCGTCGGCACTCTGTCGGAGGGGGAATCGACCACGGAGGGCTTCGACATCAACACCCTTGCCCCTTCGATGAGTTGTGAGTAGTTTACGACACACCTACGGGTCCATAGTTATTAGCTAGATGGCTTCTTCTCTCTTTTTGGATCTCGATACAATGTTCTCCCCCTATCTTGTGGAGATCTATTCGATGTAAACTCTTTTTGCGGTGTGTTTGTCGAGATCCGATGAATTATGGGTTTATGATCAAGTTTATATATGAATAATATTTGAATCTGCTTTGAATTCTTTTATGTATGATTGAGTTATCTTTGCAAGTGTCATCGAATTATTAGTTTGGTTTGGTGTACTAGATTGATCTTTCTTGCCATGGGAGAAGTGCTTAGCTTTGGGTTCAATCTTGCGGTGTCCTTACCCAGTGACAGAAAGGGTTGCAAGGCTCGTATTGTATTGTTGCCATCGAGGATAACAAGATGGGGTTTATATCTTATTGCTTGAGTTTATCCCTCTACATCATGTCATCTTGCTTAATGTGTTACTCTTTTCTTATGAACTTAATACTCTAGATGCAGGTAGGAGTCGGTCGATATGTGGAGTAATAGTAGTAGATGCAGGCAGGAGTCGGTCTACTTGTTATGGACATGATGCCTATATACATGATCATGCCTAGATAATCTCATAACTATGCGCTTTTCTATCAATTGCTTGATAGTAATTTGTTCACCCACCGTAATACTTATGCTATCTTGAGAGAAGCCTCTAGTGAAACCTATGGCCCCCGGGTCTATCTCTTATCATATTTGCTTTCAATCTACTTTTATTTGCAACTTTACTTTTTGGATCTATATTATAAAATACCAAAAATATATTTATCTTATCTTACTATCTTTATTAGATCTCGCTTTCGCAAGTGCCTGTGAAGGGATTGACAACCTCTTTATTGCGTTGGTTGCGAGTTCTCAGTTTGTTTGTGTAGGTGCGTGGGACTTTTGAGGAGCCTCCTACTGGATTGATACCTTGGTTCTCAAAAACTGAAGGAAATACTTACGCTACTATTGCTGCATCACCCTCTCCTCTTCGAGGAAAACCAATGCAAGCTCAAGACGTAGCAACCACCATAACAGTAGTAGTATTCCCCCATGTATCTAGTACAGTCCGAGCACTTTTATATCAATAGTTAGACCATTGTATGACCTTGTTTGATTGAATGAAGTGATTTTATTTGCATTTGTCTCATGTGCATATGGGTAGTGTTTTCTCTCTAGACCTCATTCTATTCTATATTCTCATGTTTTCTAAAACCGTCAGATGCCTCCGAGACGTGACAATGGATTTGCTTTCCTACCGGAGCTCACCCAGTTAATCCAGCAGCAGAATGCGTTGATGCAGTTGCTATTTCAGAATCAAAATCAGGGGAACAACAACAACAACAACAACAACAACAACCCACCACCACCACCACCTGTTGATCACTTAACCCGTTTTCTTAGACTGAATCCGCCGGTGTTCTCCAGTAGCACCGAACCGATAGTTGCAGATGATTGGCTCCGCAAGACAACAAGGGAGTTGACCACTGCAGGATCCACAGATGCGAAGAGGGTGTGTTTTGCCGCACATCAGCTTGAAGGACCCGCAGCATCATGGTGGGAGAATTGCACAGCCACTTATCCTATCGACACTGTCACATGGGATCACTTTCAGCAGGCTTTCTGTACTGCCTATGTTTCAGCAGGAGCTATGGCCTTGAAGAAGCGTGAGTTTCGCAACTTGCGCCAAGGAGGACGGATAGTTGGCCAGTATGTGGATGACTTTAGCAAGTTAGCACGTTATGCCCCAGATGACGTTGCTACAGATGTAGCTAAGCAGGAGAAGTTTCTGTAAGGACTGAATGATGAGCTGAGCATGTTGTTGATGGTAGCAACTTTCAACAACTACCAGGAGTTGGTAGATCGTGCTCTTATGATTGAAGGCAAGCAGCAGCAGATTGAGAACCGCAAGAGGAAGTATGGACAAGGGAAGGACAATTCAGGAGCTAAGCAGAAGCCACGTTTTACCCCGAAATCGGGAGGACATTTTCAGCATACCCATTGAGGAGGTAGCTCGCATAATCATAATGGCCCCAAGAATGGTAATGGGAATGGAGGAAGCAACGGTCAGAACCGTACCAACCCATCAACCCCAGCCAAGAGAGACCTGAGCCAAGTCACTTGCTTTAAGTGTCAGAAGACTGGACATTATGCCAATGAATGTCCTGAAGCCCAGAATGGAAATGGCAGTGGAAGCTCTGGGAAGAAGCCGAACCCTTTCAATAGGGGACAGGTGAACCAGATTAACGTGGAGGAGGTTGAAGCCCAGCCAGATGCAGTAATGGGTAAGTTTTTGGTTAAGTCATTTACTGCAATCGTTCTTTCTTATACTGGTGCATCGCATTCATACATATCAAGGGGATTTCTGGATAAGTATAAACTGCCCACCAAGGTTCTTAGAACACCTATGTTAGTAAGCTCACCAGGAGAGGAATATATGGCCAGTCGAGGATGTTTTCAAGTGCCATTGAGTATAGGTAGGCATGTTTTCCCCTCGGACTTAATCATTTTGGAATTGCAAGGTTTGGATGTGATTCTGGGTATGGATTGGCTATCGATGTATGGAGGAAACATCGATTACATCAGTAAGTCAATTTTGCTTACCACCCCAGAAGGAAGAAGGATGAAGTATGTATCACGGCATGAGCCGAAGAGGACCCAAGTAAATTCCTTATCAGGAGTTGTACAGGAGGAAGTACCAGTGGTGAAGGATTTCCCTGATGTATTTCCAGAAGAGTTGCCAGGCATGCCACCGGATAGAGACATTGAGTTTTTGATTGAGCTTTTGCCAGGCACAGGACCGATATCTAAGAGACCATACCGGATGCCCGCACAAGATTTGGAGGAAATTAAGAAGAAGATTAAGGAGTTACTGGATAAAGGCTATATTTGCCCAAGTTCTTCACCTTGGGGATCACCAGTGCTTCTAGTGGAGAAGAGGGATGGATCGTTGAGGATGGTTGTTTATTATCGAGGACTGAATGAAGTGACAATCAAGAACAAGTACCCATTGCCGATGATCAACGATTTTTTTGACCAATTACAAGGAGCTAAGGTATTTTCTAAGATCGATTTGCGATCGGGATACCATCAGTTGAAGATTCGAGAGTAGGATATACCTAAGACGGCTTTTACCACCAGGTACGGGCTGTATGAGTACACCGTTACGTCATTTGGTCTGACTAACGCACCTGCCTATTTCATGAACATGATGAACAAGGTGTTTATGAAGTTTCTTGATAAGTTCGTCGTGGTGTTCATTGATGATATTTTGGTCTACTCGAAGAATGAAGAAGAGCACAAGGAGCATTTGCGTTTGGTACTGGAGAAGCTCAGAGAACATCAGTTATACGCCAAGCTCAGCAAATGTGAATTTTGGTTGAAAGAAGTTGAATTCCTCGGACATGTTATATCCGGAGAAGGAATAGCATTAGATCCCACCAAGGTTGTCACTCTGACAAATTGGGTAGCACCAATGACAGTTGGAGAGATCCGGAGTTTTCTTGGACTGGTAGGATACTACCAGAGATTCATTGAGAATTTCTCGAAGATTGCAAAACCTATGACGGAGTTGTTGAAGAAGGATACCAAGTTCAAATGGACTGAGGAATGTGAGGCCAGTTTCCAGGAGTTGAAGAAACGTTTGGTTACATTGCCAGTGTTGATTCTGCCAGATCAGCGCAAGGATTACGAGGTGTATTGTGACGCTTCTCGTCAAGGACTTGGAGCAGTGCTTATGCATGAGGGAAGAGTTGTTTCGTATGCTTCACGATAGCTTAAGCCCCATGAGTTGAATTATGCTACACATGATTTGGAGTTAGCAGCCGTAGTGCATGCATTGAAGACATGGAGACATTTTCTCATTGGAAACCATTGTGAGGTGTACACGGATCACAAGAGTTTGAAGTACATTTTCACACAGAAGGAGTTGAATCTCAGACAAAGGAGATGGTTAGAGCTCATCAAGGATTATGATATGAGATTGCATTATCACCCCGGAAAGGCTAACATAGTAGCCGATGCGTTGAGCCGCAAGAGCCATGTCAATACGCTCATGACCGGAGAGTTACCAAGGGAGTTAGCCGAGGATCTTCGAGAGCTATGTTTGGAAATAGTTCCGAGAGGCTATGTAGCAGCTTTGGAGATTGAGTCTACTTTGATGGATAAGATCAGAGAAGGTTAGAAGACTGACAAGGAGATTGCCTCTATAAAGGAGAAAATGAGCAAGGGAAAAGCTAAAGGATTTCGTGAGGATGAGCATGATACTTTATGGTTTGAGGACCGCATTTACGTGCCTAATGATCCGGAGATCAGGAAGTTGATTTTGCAAGAGGCCCATGATTCACCGTACTCGATTCACCCAGGAAATGCCAAGATGTATTTGGATTTGAAGGATACTTTCTAGTGGACCGGAATGAAGAAGCATATTGCGGAGTATGTAGCAGTTTGTGATGTATGTCAGAGAGTGAAGGCAGAGCATCAGAAGCCAGCCGGATTGTTACAACCATTGCCGATAACTGAATGGAAGTGGGATAAGTTAGGCATGCATTTTATCACGGGATTACTCAGGACTCGTTCAGGCTATGACTCGATTTGGGTTGTAGTCGATCGTTTGACGAAGGTAGCTCATTTCATCCCAGTGAAGACCACTTACACCAGTGCTAAGTTGGCTAAAATATACATGACCACGATGGTATGTCTGCATGGAGTTCTGAGGAGCATCGTATCAGATAGAGGAACCCAGTTTACCTCAAAGTTCTGGAATCAGTTACATGAAACTTTTGGAACACACAAAAACAGTAAAGGTATCATAATCATGCGAACACACAAAAACAGTAAAGGTAAATATTGGGTTGTCGCCCAACAAGCGCTTTTCTTTAATGCCTTTCTAGCTAGGCATGATGATGACAATGATGCTCACATAAAAGATAAGAATTGGAACATAACGAGAGCATCATGAAGCATATGACTAGCACATTTAAGACTAACCCACTTCCTATGCATAGGTGTTTTGTGCGAAAACTTACGGGAACAATAATCAACTAGCATAGGAAGGCAAAACAAGCATAACTTCAAGATTTTAAGCACATAGAGAGGAGACTTGATAATATTGCAATTCCTACAAGCATATGTTCCTCCCTCATAATAATTTTCAGTAGCATCATGAATGAATTCAACAATATAACCAGCACCTAAACCATTCTTTTCATAATCTACTTGCATAGAAAATTTACTACTCTCCACATAAGCAAAATTCTTCTCATTCGGAATAGTGGGAGTATCATAAGAGACTCGAATACTATAAATTGTTTCCATATTAAAAGAGAAATTATCAGGAAAAGGGTAATCATAATCATGACAAGTTTTATAAATATAATCATCACTACTTTTTATAGCATAAGTTTCATCACAATAATCATCATAAGTAACAACTTTCTTCTTATCATAAATAAAGTCATGACCTCTTCCAGAATAGTGGATTCATCACTAAATAAAGTCATGACCTCTTCCAGAATAGTGGACTCATCACTAAATAAAGTCATGACCTCTCCAAATCCACTTTCATAAATATTATAAGATTCAACACCCTCCAAAATAGTGGGATCATCACTTCCTAAAGTTGACACTCTTCCAAACCCACTTTCATAAATATAACCATCATAAATAGGAGGCATGATATCGTCATAATAAATTTTCTCATCAAAACATCGGAGGCTAAAAATATCATCTTCATTAAATGTAGCATCCCCAAGCTTAGGACAAACATTAATTGCAGCAAATATATTCTCAAACATGTCATTCTCATCAAACATAGCATCCCCAAGCTTGGGCCTTTTCATATCATAAGGATAATCACTCTCATCATTAATAGTATGGATAGCACCAATAGTATAACAATTATCATCTTCACAATGAGTAATAGGAGTAACATCATTTGGGAGGGATACCTTTCTACCTTTGCTTCTCCGTCTTTTCTTTTTCTTCTTCACATCATGTGTGGGCTTAACCCTCTTTTTTGAGCTCCTTATTAATGAGATTGGTTGAATAGAAAGCTCCTCCTCATTACCTGATTTATCATAAAAAATAATAGAAGGATATTGGAATGATATTAGTAATCTCTTCATCTTCTATTTCCTTTCTTTTCTTTATGTAACTGGCAATATAAGGATTTTCAATGCAATTCACTGTACAATACATATAAATTTCCTCTAGATCAATATCAAGGAATTTCTTAAGGTTATATTCTGGAATATGCTTAGTTAAACATTTTAATTCTTCATAACCCAAAAGCGAACGAAGTTCATTATGATGTGCAAGGGAAATCATGTCATCACAATTTTTGGACACGATTCGATCATGAAACAATTTGCATCGGAGATTTAAATGACCATGTTCATTGCAAAGTTCACAAGTACGGTAAGGAAATTCTAAATTTTCAGCACTCACATCTAGCCTTTATTGCAACCATTTAGTTTCTAAATACTTATGCCTCTTGCAAAATCTATCTTCCCTGTTTGGTGTGTACTTGCAAACTCTATGCACTCCAAAAAAATTGGCATGCTTATAAGAGACATTTTCATCATGACTAGTGCAATCATCATTAGTACTATGGATATTCAAAGAGTTCATACTAACAACATTGCAATCCTGCTCATCATTCAAAGATTTAGTGACAAACATTTTATAGACTTCTTCTTCTAGCATTTGAGCACAATTTTCCTTTCCATCATTGTCATGAAATATATTAAAAAGATGGAGCGTCTGAGGCAAACTCAATTCCATTTTTTTGTAGTTTTCTTTTATAAACTAAACTAGTGACAAAACAAGAAACTAAAAGATTTGATTGCAAGATCTAAAGATATATCTTCAGGCACTCACCTCCCCGGCAACGGCACCATAAAAGAGCTTGATGTCTTACTATGCAACCTTCTCCTTGTAGATGTTGTTGGGCCTCCAAGTGCAGAGGTTTGTAGGACAGTAGCAAATTTCCCTCAAGTGGATGACCTAAGGTTTATCAATCCATAGGAGGCGTAGGATGAAGATGGTCTCTCTCAAGCAACCCTGCAACCAAATAACAAAGAGTCTCTTGTGTCCTCAACACACCCAATACAATGGTAAATTGTATAGGTGCACTAGTTCGGCGAAGAGATGGTGATACAAGTGCAATATGGATGATAGATATAGGTTTTTATAATTTGAAAATATAAAAACAGCAAGGTAACTAATGATAAAAGTGAGCGCAAACGGTATTGCAATGCTAGGAAACAAGGCCTAAGGTTCATACTTTCACTAGTGCAAGTTCTCTCAACAATAATAACATAACTGGATCATATAACTGTCCCGCAACATGCAACAAAGAGTAACTCCAAAGTAACTAATAGCATAGAACAAACGAAGAGATTATTGTAGGGTACGAAACTACCTCAAAGTTATACTTTCTGATCGATCTATTTAAGAGTTTGTAGTAAAATAACATGAAGTTATTCTTTCCGTTCGATCTATCATAGAGTTCGTACTAGAATAACACCTTAAGACACAAATCAACCAAAACTCTAATGTCACCTAGATACTCCAATGTCACCTCAAGTATCCGTGGGCATGATTATACGATATGCATCAGACAATCTCAGATTCATCTATTCAACCAACACAAAGTACTTCAAAGAGTGCCCCAAAGTTTCTACCGGAGAGTCAAGACGAAAATGTGTGCCAACCCCTATGCATAAGTTCATGGAACCCGCAAGTTGATCACCAAAACATTCATCAAGTAGATCACTTGAATATCCCAATGTCACCACAGATAAGCACATGCAAGACATACATCAAGTGTTCTCAAATCCTTAAAGACTCAATCTGATAAGATAACTTCAAAGGGAAAACTCAATCCATTACAAGAGAGTAGAGGGGGAGAAACATCATAAGATCCAACTATCATAGCAAAGCTCGCGATACATCAAGATCGTGCCAAATCAAGAACACGAGAGAGAGAGAGAGAGAGAGAGAGAGAGAGAGAGATCAAACACATAGCTACTGGTACATACCCTCAGCCCCGAGGGTTTACTACTCCCTCCTCGTCAGGGAGATTATCGGGATGATGAAGATGACCAACGGTGAGGGACCCCCCCTCCGGCAGGGTGCCGGAACAGGGACCCGATTGGTTTTTTGTGGCTACAGAGGCTTGCGGCGGCGGAACTCCTGATCTGTTGTGCCCCCCGATGTTTTTAGGGTATATGGACATATATAGGCGAAATAAGTCGGTGAGGGGAGCCATGAGGGGCCCATGAGGGTGGGGGCGTGCCCAGGGGGGTAGGCCGTGCCTCCCTGCCTCGTGGCCACCTTGAAGCTTCCCTGACGTCTACTCCAAGTATCCAGGATTGCTTCCGTTCCAAAAATAACTCTCCCGAAGGTTTCATTACGTTTGGACTCCGTTCGATATTCCTTTTCTTCGAAACACTCAAATAGGCAAGAAAACAACAATTTGGGCTGGGCCTCCGGTTAATAGGTTAGTCCCAAAAATAATATAAATGTGTATAATAAAGCCCATAAACATCCAAAACAGATAATATAATAGCATGAATACTTCATAAATTATAGATACATTGGAGACGTATCAAGCATCTCTTGATGTGTTTCGTCTTTTTATGAAATCTGGATTCCTTCGCCAAGAAAATTGCTCCAGTATTATCACAAAAGATTTTCATTGGACCTGATGCACTAGGTATTACACCTAGATTAGATATGAACTCCTTAATCTAGACTCCTTCATTTCATGCTTCCGAAGTAGCTATGTACTCTTCTTCACACATAGATCCCGCCACGACGCTCTGCTTGGAACTGCACCTACTGACATCTCCACCATTCAATAAAAATATGTATCCAGATTGTGACTTATAGTCATCCGGATCAGTGTCAAAGCTAGCATCGACGTAACCACTTACAACAAGCTCTTTGTCATCTCCATAAACCAGAAACATATCCCTAGTCCTCTTCTGGTACTTTAGGATGTTCTTGATCGCTATCCAATGATCCACTCCTGGATTACTTTGGTACCTCCTTGCTAAACTTATAGCAAGGCACACATCAGGCCTGGCACACAGCATAGCGTACATGACAGAACCTATGGCTGAGGAATAGGGAATGACTTTCATTTTCTCTCTATCTTCTGAAGTGGTCAGGCATTGAGTCTGACTCATCTTCACACCTTGTAACACAAGCAAGAACCCTTTCTTTGACTGATCCATATTGAACTTCTTCAAAACTTTATCAAGGTATGTGCTTTGTGAAGGTCCTATCAAGCGTCTTGATCTATCTCTATAGATCTTGATGCCAACATATAAGCAGCTTCACTAAGGTCTTTCATTGAAAAACTCTTATTCAAGTATGCTTTTATGCTATTCAGAAATTCTACATCATTTTCAATCAACAATATGGCATCCACATATAATAGAAATGCTATAGAGCTCCCACACACTTTCTTGTAAATACAGGCTTCTCCAAAAGTCTGTAAAAAACCATATGCTTTGATCACCTCCTCAAAGCGTATATTCCAACTCTGAGATTTTGTAACAGTCCATAAATGGATCGCTGGAACTTGCACACTTTGTTAGCACCTTTAGGAATGACAAAACATTCTGGTTGCATCATATACAGCTCTTCTTTAAGAAATCTATTAAGGAATGCAGTTTTGCCATCCATTTTCCATATTTCATAATCATAAAATGCAGCAATCGCTAATATGATTCGGACAGACTTAAGCATCGCTACAGGTGAGAACGTCTCATCGTAGTCAACTCCTTGAACTTGTCAAAAACCTTTTGCAACAAGTAGAGCTTTATAGACAGTAACATTACCATCTGTGTCAGTCTTCTTCTTGAAGATCCATTTATTCTCTATGGGTCGCCGATCATCGGGCAGATCCACCAAAGTCCACACTTTGTTCTCGTACATGGATCCTATCTCAGATTTCATGGCCTCAAGCCACTTATCGAAATCTGGGCTCATCATAGCTTCTTCATAGTTCATAGGTCGTCATGGTCAAGTAACATGACCTCCAGAACAGGATTACCGTACCACTCTACTGCGGATCGTGCTCTGTTTGACCTACAAGGTTTTTTAGCAACTTGATATGAAGTTTCATGATCTTTATCATTAGCTTCCTCTCCAGTTGGTGTAGGCATCATGGGAACAAATTTCTCGGACGAGCTGCTTTCCAAATTGAGAGAAGGTACAACTACCTCATCAGGTTCTACTTTCCTCCCACTCACTTCTTTCGAGAGAAACTCCTTCTCAAGAAAGGTTCCTTTCTTAGCAACAAATAGCTTGCCTTCGGACATGTGGTAGAAGGTGTGCCCAATTGTTTCCTTAGGGTATCCTATGAAGACGCACTTCTTTGATTTGGGTTCAAGATTATCAGGCTCAAGACTTTTGACATAAGCATCGCATCCCCGAACTTTAAGAAACGATAGCTTAGGTTTTTTGCCAAACCACAGTTCATACCGTGTCGTCTCAACGGATGTAACAGCCCCAAAATTGGGTTATCAATTTTTGTGATGTTATTCCTTCCTGAAACTCATTTTCCAAATATTTCTCTTGAGTTTGTTGGATGACTCTGAGATTTCTTGTCACTTCCAACCTTTCAAAACATGCTCATGTCTTTTTCAGTGGGCAAGACCTCAGTTGCAGCATCTGAAACCCTCTCAAACCCTAATTCCAAATTTTAGAATTTGAATGTGCCCTTTGTGATTACAAAGGAGCCATCATTTTCCTTGATCTGTTGATCATCCCATCTGCTCATAGAGACCCTCCTATCCTTTTCAACCTTGGATATGCAAAAATATTGCAAAGTCCCATGCAATATTTTTGAACTATGGTTTATTCCTTTTCTTGCCTTTCTGAGGAATAAAATAAAAAGGCATAGCTAGCCATCTCCTAAATTCATGTGAATTGGTGGAGTTGATAATTATGCCTAATCCAAGCTCTGGCAATTATATTGGCCATAATTAAATAAGGAAAATTGCCTTTTCTTATTTTATGCCAATATTCCAATTCTGCCATTTTCTAAAGGAACTACTATTTTTATAGCTGGGAAAATTCTTTGTGGATCTTGTCCTCGCTATATAATCACTAGTTCCATCATTATCTCATGTTCATCAGTTCAAAAATTGAGCACATGATCCAATGCAAGTTTTTGCCTTCTCTGAAATTATTCAAAGGAAGTGCTTTGTTCCTACTTCCATTTGAGCTGAAAATTGGCACGGTGATTAACATTGATAAATAACCCATGGATACCAAATATGAGCTCAATACAATCATCCTAGATCCATGTGCAATTTTTTAAAGATTCTGACCAGATTGTCACTTTGTGAAGGAAGTACCTTCATAGAGATTCCAAGTGGGATGAAACTTTGCCATCCTCTCAAGTATCCCAAATCATTAGCCTTCACCTAAATTCAGATCATTTCATTGAGCTATGTGAGCACATGAGAAATTCTTGTTTTCTGTCCAAATTTTTAGTTTGTGAAGCATGTATATTTTATCTTGCTCCTTCATGGCTGAAAATAATTCCAAGCCTTCTTCTATCCATATAACCCACCTACCATAGAGATTGGCTCATTTCATGTAGCCAATATTTTCCTAGGATTTTCCCAAGTTTCTGGTCCAAAGTGATGCTTGTGAAGAAAGTACCAATTTGGTGAGTCCATTTAGTGTGATCTTTTTACAGCGTCTACTTATGACCAAATCATTAGGATTTGCCAAGTTATAGCTCAATCCAACACGGCTACTGAGTTATTCATGATCATTTGGTTTCTGGACACATTTTAGCAGTGGTTAAGCAACTATGCTAAATATTTGTCCTAATGCCCTAAAACCCCCCAGGACCGTAGTCCTTGCTATTCTAAGCCACCTAGACAACAAGTTTACCATTTCACCTCGCTGGGTTTATCTCCAGAATGTTGCCAAGTTTGCAACAGAAACCTTGTGGAGCTTGGTTTACTGAGAGGCCTTTGTCACTGCATGTCTCTTTACCACAGTCACACTCTATCTTCGAAGGACTATGCGGTAGACAAGATTTATCCTCAGTAAAATCTCCAGAGGGCGCTATGCCAGTGGTGACCACGAGGGCAGCCAGCCAAAACGGTGTTCTAGCCACTATTGGCCTCGGCATCGTTGCTCCAGCTGGTTTTGGCTCATCCCCGCATGTCCGGTAGCTGCGCATCGTTGTTGTCGTTCGCCTGGACCCCGCTACCCCTCCGTTTTCTTCTCCGATGAGCCGTGCCAAAGGTCGACAGTAAGCGCCCGTGTGCATCGTCGCCTTCCTCGCCCCTGTCCTCTTCCTCCGTTCGTGTCCGAGCGCCCCTCGTCTCCATGAGCCTCTGCTGCTCGGCTGAATCCTCCTTGTCGCCTTCCCGTCCCTGCCTGTGAGCTTTGGCCGCGCCTGCCGATGCAGCACCGTCGCCGACGCGCGGACAAGTCGCCCGCCGCGTGCCACCTCCTCTCCTCAGTCCCAAGCTATCCCCGCGGCTATTTATAGCGCCCCCGAGCTCTCTCAGTCCCCCATCCCTCCCAGCAGCTCTCTCCCCTCGCCTCGGAGCTTCTCCATCTCTTCCCCATCACCATGGCCGCCATCTCGGTCTTCTCTGGTTCCGGCGACCAGGGCCTCCCCTCGCCGTTCCTCCACCACCAGCGCCTCCCCCAAAGTCCGCGACTCTCCCCGTAGCCTCAGCCCCTTGCCTCCCCCACCGAAACCCCTACCATGCCGATGACCGAAGCCCTTCGCCACCATCCGCCATTCCCGTCACTCCCCTCGTTTTTGGAGTCCATGGAGTGGGGGAACGGATGCGCCACTCCGCGGTGAGCACGCCGGTGGCGGGAGCCTCGCCGGAGGTGGCCCGTGTCGCGGGGCTCGTCGCCGGAGCGCGGCCGTTCTCTGCCCATGGGCGCGCGTCGGGGAGAAGGGAGCGGCCGGCTGGCGCGTTGACCTGGCCAGGCGGGCCCCACGGTCCCACCTGTCAGCGGCCCTGGCGCCCAGCCCCGCCTCTGTCCCTTTGACCAGGTCCATGCCACGTCACTTAAGTGGAGGCGCCCCGCCGCGAGCCGTCTTCCTGATTGGAAGGCGTATTTCAGAAAAGAAGTGTCTGTTTGAAACTGCTAGGGACCTGTTTGTAGAAGCTTTTTTACAGAATAGTCCTTGCGTTTTAAACGCCCATATCTTTTTACCCATAACTCCGATTGAGGTAAATCCAACGCCCACGTCTTCGTTTCGTCGAGCTCGTTCTGATGAGATCATTTTCACTCTAGTTTGACATTGTAAAAATGACCACTTTGACCTTGTCCGTAAACAGCCCGCTCCGAGAGAGAACTGTTTCCGGCAAATTTTTCCGTGGTCGTTTCTCACTTCTTCCGAAGTATTTGTCGACCCCCAGGCAAGCCAATCTCTTATAATGAGCCCCGAACTTGCATGTTGACTTTGCTTGCACCTTGTGTGTGTGTAGTTGCAGTTGTTGCTTATTGTTTTTATCTGCAGTTATTCTGTTATCCTTACCATGCATGCCTGTGCTTTTATGCTATCTCTTGCCATGCTAGTTAGAATGTTGATATTGATAATGCCATGTCACTACTCTAGCTTATTTTCATGTCATTGTTGTAAAATGGTATGATACACCGTGGATAAGTTAGTACTTGGTATTGTTATGTTCTTTATGTTGTAGTTGTTCACTTGAGAAGTTCAATATGTTATTAAAGCATTTGTATGATGTATGCTCATTGTTGCATTCATGTTAAAATGCTTGCATGATGATTGATGATGGAGAAGATAATAATATGACTTAATAACAAAACCCCTCCATCATCGATGGGATCGAGTCATAGTGCCGCCAAATCGAACTTTTCAAGTGCAACCACATTTGCCGGTATGGGACGGCCCTAATGAGGTCTATTGTCGTGCCTATCGCCGGTGCCTCCAACGAGGGAAGGTTATGGGCGCGCGCTACCCTGATTAGGTAGGCGGACATAAGCCTTGTGTGCCCGTGGGGGATCGTTTATGTTTTTCCACGACGGTGGTTTGAGGTGTCTTAAGGTAGACACGGGGCCAACCATGACTTAGCCCAGAGGGGAGTGAGTCGGAGTGGCCGGGAGAGTGTCATGGAAGTAGATTGGTTTTGTCGAAACGCCGTTGGTCCACCCGAATGGGATGACAAAGCCATGGGTTCTGTGATGTGGGTACAGTGCGCTACCTCTGCAGAGTGTATTTAAACTATTGATAGCCGTGTCCTCGGTCATGGGCAGAAGTTCCTAGTAGGTTACACTATCGGGTCTTTGTCGAAATGGAGGATAAACCTGAAATAATTAAGCTGATTAATGTGGTTGTGATCGTCGTAAGGATAACGGTCCATGTATTGGTCGGGTTGTGATCGCCGTAAGGATAACGGGCCATTTAGTGGTCGGGTTGTGATCGCCGTAAGGATCATGGGCCATTTATTGGTCGGGTTATGATTGCCGTAAGGATCATGAGTTTGTCTCTGTTTGTGATCAGGAAATGAGGTGATCACCGTTGGTAAGAGAGTCTGAGGAACTCAGTGCACCAGTTTGGTGGCATTGCATGAGTAATATGTTTGAATTTGAAGATCCATGGTAGAACATGAGATGGTTGCATACAGTTAACATGCTATGCCTGCCTTTGATATGATCGATACTTTATTTTCAGCATAGTTTCATGATGCCATGCCATGCTTTGATTGATATGATTGAGATGACATGCTATGTTTTGTTGTTGCCATGCTAGAGATAAATTTGCTATGCCATGTTGTTGCCATGCTAGTGGATGCCATGATGTTAGTTTGATTCATGTCTTCGGTTGATATTATGCCATGCTTAGTTTCTGATATGAGCTAGATTGTTGCAGACGCTTGGCTCCTGCTTTGTCTTCTGCTTGTTTGGATGCTATGTATTTGGTTGTCTTGCAAGTACATTCAATGTACTGACTTGGCTTGTCATGCCAGTTTTGTAGGTCGTTCACTTGTTCCATCGTGCTAGGCCGTAATCTTGCCAGTCCTGTGAGTTGTGGAGCCCAGCCTGAGTGATATGCTGCCAAGACTTCCGCCGCCATTTTAATAGACTTCCGCTGCCATGTAAATAGCCTTAGGGCTATGCCAGAAGATTATATTCATCACGGTTGTAATCATATACACATGTATTTGATGAATATTCCTGTACCTGGAATGCTGCATCATGGACCTGTCATGCGTCAGGTGTTATCTTGGGCTGACATGCAAAGGCCCGTGCTCCATGCGGATTGGGGTGCCACAGTGCTTGGTATCAGAGCAGCCAGGCTGGCATAGATTATCCTAGCATTAGATCATCGCTACCATTAACCCGTAATGACCCTAAGGGATTTGACACATCCCTGGCGTCCGGCATGGCCTATGTTAATCAACAGGTGGCGCAGTGGAGAGCGACACGTCCTCACCCCACTGTGCCCGCCTAGTTATCTGTGGAACATGCAGCAATCCTATCCTTTCTGGTCGGCCGCACCGCTTTCCCTTCACCATTAAGGGAAAGGGTCCACGCCATGCGGGCCTGTCCCGCGTAGCTACCTATAAATGCCCTTTCCGCTAGCCGTATCGCTCGCTCCTCAGTCCGCCATGTCCCTACAGAGAAGCTTAGCTAGTAGCACCCCAGTCATGGCTAGCAGCTCCAAAACTCCCACGTATTACACCCGCACCTATGTCGTCAACCACCCTGGTTTTCCACCCCTTCTTGTCAAGATGCTCACCAAAGCATTTGGCGGTAAGACTAGCCCCGATTACCTGGTGTTCCAATCGACACCCGTCCCTCACCTTCATCGCTTTGTTGCAAGAGTGCACATCAGCCTAGGTCCTACAGCAGATGTCCAGCCTTTGGTTTTACAGGGTAGAGCCATGCCTACCTATGGTTTAGCCATTCAAGCCGCTGCTGTGGAGGCTATCCTACACCTCTGAAACAACTTCCCGCATGTAGCAACAAGGCGGGAGTTCTGCTTTTTCCCCACTGTGTCAAACGCAGTAATGCAACCTCTTCTGTAAGCCAAGGATATGATCCTGCAATCGCTCGCCTGGTACAATACATCACTGCCCAGGGGATGTTGATTTCAATGCTGCTTGCCGAGTTTAGAGCTATGGACAATAATGTGGTACGAGTCGTCAAGGAAGCTTACCATGAGGCTCGTAAGTTCGCATCTCAAGCTGTTGGCCCAACGCCATCCGAACCAGTGCCATCCTCTCAACCTGTGTTATGGCCCAAGCCAAACATCATCACCCTTGACAAGTCTCTTCTCTGGATCCACCAGCAGCATTTTCCTGGAGCAATTTCAGCCCCACCGCCCCAACCCATAGAAGTGTCAGACAATGAAGATGGAGATTGGCTTAGTCTACGTCCTCCCGGAGAGCCCCAGCAAGGCCAGTCTTCTGCATGACCTCAGTCATGCAGTCAGTGGTTCCTGCTAGTCGATCGGTCTATCGGTTCATCCCCGATATGAGGATGGAACCATGTATCCCACAACGAGTAGTTTCGAGTAGCGCGTAGCGCGTTTGTGCTTTGATGTATGCTGGTACTGTTGTAACCCGTATGCTGTTCTATTTGCTTGCTTGCTCTTGTTTGTGTATTTGTTTTTTTGTTTGTCTCTCTGTCAAACAGAAATGTTTGACAATGTTGGCAATGTGTGCTAATAAGATTTTAATCAGTAGAACACATACACTAAAAACAACATTGACTCGTTCCGATTCTCTCATAAAATGCACGCTGGTGTAGGTATATGTATACTAGGAGTACATATACCCACTAGCATTAAAACACCTTAGTGTGATTTTTCTGGTGTGTTTTTCTGTTGCATGTTTATTGCATCTGTCTGTTTGTTTAGATTTTACTGCATACTGCATGCATACTCGGTTCACCCACGAATACAATTAAGCAGTACTCGGGGGAAAGCAAAGTCACATATCCCTCTCTATCTGTCCATACCTTGTGTGCCAGATTTTCCAAACCCAGAACCTCGAAGAGGCCATTTTCATCTAGCCATTTCTCGTCCCCGATTCTTTTTCGTGGACCCAATTGTGTTTCCAGAGAAACACTGCCAGCTTTGTTTCTCGCGATCCATTACAACTCCCCGATACAGATTTCAACTCCGATTCTACCTCGACACCTACATTTCATGGAGTAATCTGCGAAATTTTTCCCGTGTCCTAAACTGATTCTCGAGCTCGCGTAGCCACCTCACCCGCATCTGAACCCATCATCCACACCATCACTGCCTTGCGTGGCGCCGCAAGCCGCCACCACCGCTCCACCGCAGCACGTGATTACTCCGCCGGCATGAAGCGACGGAGAATCAAGCATGGCGGAGGACCACCCCGTGCACCATCTTCTTCCACACCTCGAGCCACCAGCTGTGCGTTGTCTCGAGCCCGCTCGTTCCTGATGAGTATCACTAGGAGGATCGATGAGCTGATCAGCGTGCCCAGCAGTGCCGCGAGGAACAACTGTAACGCCACCAAGAACACCTCCTTGCCGAAGGAGCTCGGCTCGATCTCGCCCAAACTAAAGAGGTAGTAGAGTGGAATTGTGTTTGTGTGTTGGAAGCAAGCCACACTTCCATTTTTATAGCCCAAACCCGGTGTACGGTGAGCGGAGTCCAGGAAACTCGCTCGTTGCCTGATCACCGGCGTCCAGGAGGCGAATCCGCGAGCAGTGCCGACAAGGTGCTGGCCCGCGACATGAGTGCTCGCTGCACCGACGCCGTGCACGCCGCGCACTATGTCACTAGGGTCCTCATCACCTTAGGAGCTAGATGCACGCTGCTTGACAGCTAGCCGGAGGTAGAAGAAGGAGGCTACCAGTGGGCCCTGGACCCACGTGTCAGCAGGTGAGTCCACTGTTCACTGGGTGCATCTAGCAATTTTTCGAGAGTTTGATCTCGAGTGCCCATAGCCATGGATTTAACCATGTTTGCCCATATCTCTCCCTGGGTGTACCAATTATCGGTGCCCCAACTCGTTCCAATTTGACCAAAGGGTTAAAATTAACCCAGTGGTTTTTCTCCAGAGTGGTTATCTTTTCTTTGTGCTGTAACCCTAGGAATCTCGAGGACGAGATTCTTTTTAAGAGGGGAAGGTTTGTAACAGCCCCAAAATTGGGTTACCAATTTTTGTGTTGTTATTCCTTCCTGGCACTCATTTTCCAAATCTTTCTCCTGAGTTTGTTGGATGACTTTGAGATTCTTGTCATTTCCAACCTTTCAAAACTTGGTCATGTCTTTTTCAGTTGGCAAGACCTCAGTTGCAGCATCTGAAACCCTCTCAAACCCTAATTCCAAATTTTGGAATTTGAATGTGCCCTTTGTGATTACAAAGGAGCCATCATTGTCCTTGATTTGTTGATCATCCCATCTTCTCCTAGAGACCTCCTATCCTTTTCAACCTTGGATATGCAAAAATATTGCAAAGTCCCATGCAATATTGACTGTGGTTTATTCCTTGTCTTGCCGTTCTAAGGAATAAAATCAAAAGGCATAGCTAGCCATCTCCTAAATTCATGTGAATTGGTGTAGTTGATAATTATGCCTAATGCAAGCTCTGGCAGTTATATTGGCCATAATTAAATAAGGAAAATGTCTTTTCTTATTTTATGCCAATATTCCAATTCTGCCATTTTCTAAAGGAACTACTATTTTTATAGCTGGGAATATTCTCACATAAATTGTGGAGCTTGTCCTTGCTATATAATCACTAGTTCCATCATTATCTCATGTTCATCAGTTCAAAGATTGAGCACATGATCCAATGCAAGTTTCTACCTTCTTTGAAATTTTGCAAAGGAAGTGCTTTATTCCTAATTCCATTTGAGCTGCAAATTGGTAGGGTGATTAATATTGATAAATAACCCATGGATACCAAAGATGAGCTCAATCCAATCATCCTAGCTCCCCGTGCAATTTTTTAAAATTTCTGACCAGATTGTCACTTTGTGAAGGAAGTACCTTCAAAGACTTTCCAAATGGGATGAAACTCTGCCATCCTCTCAAGTATCCCAAATCATTAGCCTTCACCCAAATTCAGGTCATTTCATTGAGCTTGAGCACAGGAGCGATTCTTGTTTTCTGTCCAAATTTTCAGTTTGTGAAGCAAGTATATTTTATCTTGCTCCATTATGACTGAAAATAATTCCAAGCCTTCTCCTATCCATATAACCCACATACCCAAGAGGTTGGCTCATTTCATGTAGCCAATATTTTCCAACGATTTTCCCAAGTTTCTGGTCCAAAGTGATGCTTGTGAAGAAAGTACCAATTTGGTGAGTCCATTTGGTGTGATCTTTTTACAACATCTACTTATGACCAAATCATTAGGATTTGCCAAGTTATAGCTCAATCCAACACTCCTAGTGAGTGCTTCATGATCATTTGGTTTCTGGACACATTTTAGTAGTTGTTAAGCAACTATGCTAAATATTTGTCCTAATGCCCTTAAAACCCCCAGGACTGTAGTCCTTGCTATCCTAAGCCTCCTAGACAACAAGTTTACCATTTCACCTCTCTGGTTTTATCTCCAGAATGTTGCCAAGTTTGCAACAGAAACCTTGTGGAGCTTGTTTAATCAGAGCCCTTTGTCTCTGCCTGTCTCTTTACCGTAGTAACACTCTATCTTCGAAGGACTACGCGCTAGACATAATTTAACCTCAGTAAAATCTCCAGAGAGCGCTGTGCCAGTGGAGACCACGAGGGCAGCCAGCCAAAACGGTGGTCTAGCCACTGTTGGCCTCGACATCATTGCTCCAGCTGGTTTTGGCTCATCCCCGCATGTCCAGTAGCTCTGCATCGTCGTCGTCGTTCGCCTGGACCCGTCTCCCCCTCCGTTTTCTTCTCCGATGAGCCGTGCCAAAGGTCGATAGTAAGCGCCCGTGTGCATCATCGCCTTCCTCGCCCCTGTCCTCTTCCTCCGTTCGTCTCCGAGCGCCCCTCGTCTCCGTGAGCCTCTGCTGCTCGGCTGCATCCTCTTCGTCGCCTTCCTGTCCCTGCCCGTGAGCTTTGGTCGCGCCTGCTGACGCTGCGCCATCATCGACGTGCGGACACGTTGCCCGCTGCGTGCCACCTCCTCCTCATAGTCCCAAGCTCTCCCCGAGGCTATTTATAGCGCCCCCGAGCTCTCTTAGTCACCCATCCCTCCCAGCAGCTCTCTTCCCCTCACCTTGGAGCCTCTCCATCTCTTCCCATCGCCATGCCCATCGTCTCGGTATTCTCTGGTTCCGGCGACCAGGGCATCCCCTCGCCGTTCGTCCACCACCAATGCCTCCCCCAAGGTCTGGCGACCCTCCCCATAGCCTCAGCCCCTTGCCTCCCCCACCGGAACCCCTACCACACCGACGACCGAAGCCCTTCGCCGCCGTCCTCCATTCTCAAGGACGTCGTTGCTTCCCTCATTTTTGGAGTCCATGGAGTGGGGGAATGGATGCACCAATCCGTCGTGAGCACGCCGGTGGCCGGAGCCTCGCCGGAGGTGGCCCGTGTCGCCGTGGCTCGTCGCCGGAGCACGACCGTTCTCTGCCCGTGGGCGCACGTCAGGGAGAAGAAAGGGAGCGGCCGGCTGGCGCGTTGACCTGGCCAGGCTGGCCAGGTAGGCCTCGCGGCCCCACCTGTCAGCGGCCCTAGCGCCCGGCCCCGTCTCTGCCCCTTTGGCCTGGTCCATGCCACGTCACTTTAGTGGAGGTGCCCCTCTGCGAGCCGTTTTCCTAATTCAAAGGCGTATTTCAGAAAATACGCGTCTGTTTGAAACTGCCAGGGACCTGTTTGTATAAGCATTTTTATAGATTAGTCCCTGAGTTTTAAGCGCCCGTATATTTTTACCCGTACCTCCGATTGAGGTAAATTCAACGCCCACGTCTTCGTCTCGTCGAGCCTGTTCTGATGAGATCATTTTCACTATGGTTTGACACTGTGAAAATGACCACTTTTCCCTTGTCCGTAAACAGCCCCCTCCAAGAGAGAACAGTTTCCGGAAAATTTCTCCGCAGACATTTCTCACTTCTTCCCGGAGTATTTATCGACCCCCAGGCAAGCCAACCTCTTATCATGAGCCCCGAACTTGCATGTGGACTTTGCTTGCACCTTGTATGTGTGTAGTTGCAGTTGTTGCTTATTGTTTTTATCTGCAGTTATTCCGTTATGCTTACCATGCATGCCTGTGCTTTTATGCTATCTCTTGCCATACTAGTTAGAATGTTGATCTTGATAATGCCATGTCACTACTCTACCTTATTTTCATGTCATCGTTGTAAAATGCTATGATACACCATGGATAAGTTAGTACTTGGTATTGTTATGTTCTTTATGCTGTAGTTGTTCACTTGAGAAGTTCGATATGTTATTAAAGCATTTGTATGTTGTATGCTCATGGTTGCATTCCTGTTAAAATGCTTTCATGATGATTGATGATGGAGAAGATAATAATATGACTTTATAACAAAACTCCTCCGTCATCGATGGGATCGAGTCGTAGTGCCGCCAAATCAAACTTTTCAAGTGCAACCACATTTGCCGGTATGGGACGGCCGTAATGCGGTCTACTGTCGTGCCTCTCGCCGGTGCCTCCAACTAGGGAAGGTTATGGGCGCGCGCTACCCTAATCAGGTAGGCGGACATAAGCCTTGTTTGCTTGTAGTTGGATTTTACACGCTTTTGTCCCCATGGGGGATCGTTTATGTTTTTCCACGATGGTGGTTTGAGGTGTCTTGGGGTAGACACGGGGCCACCCATGACTTATCCCAGAGGGGACTGAGTCAGTGTGGCCGGGAGAGCGTCATGGCAGTAGATTGGTTTTGTCTAAACGTCGTTGGTCCACCCGAATGGGATGACGAGGCCATGGGTCCTCTGGTATGGGTACAGTGCGCTACATCTGCAGAGTGTATTTAAACTATTGATAGCCGCATCCTCGGTCATGGGCAATATTGGGTCTTGGTCGAAATGGAGGATAAACTTGAAATAATTAAGCTGATTAATGTGGTTGTGATCACCGTAAGGATCATGGGCCATCTATTGGTCGGGTTGTGATCGCCGTAAGGCTCACGGACCATTTAGTGGTCGGGCTGTGATCACCGTAAGGATCACGGGCCATTTATTGGTCATTTTGTGATCGCCGTAAGGATCACGAGTTTGTCTCTGTTTGTGATCAGGAAATGAGGTGATCACCGTTGGTAAAAGAGTCTGAGGGACTCAGTGCATAAGTTTGGTGGCATTGCATGAGTAATATGTTTGCATTTAAAGAACCATGGTAGAACATGAGATGGTTGCATACAGTTAACATGCTATGTCTGTATTTGATATGATTGATAGTTTATTTTCAGCATAGTTTCATGATGCCACGCCATGCTTTGATTGATATGATTGAGATGATATGCTATGTTTTGTTGTTGCCATGTTAGAGATAAATTTGCTATGCCATGTTGTTGCCATGCTAGTGGATGCCATGATGTTAGTTTGATTCATGTCTTTAGTTGATATTATGCCATGCTTAGTTTCTGATATGAGCTAGATTGTTGCAGACGCTTGGCTCCTGCTTTGTCTTCTGCTTGTTTTGATGCTATGTATTTGGTTGTCTTGCCAGTACATTCAATGTACTGACCTGGCGTGTCATGCCAGTTTTGTAGGTCGTTCACTTGTTCCATCGTGCTAGGCCATAATCTTGCCAGTCCTGTGAGTTGTGGAGCCCAGCCTGAATGATATGCTGCCAAGACTTCTGCCACCATTTTAATAGACTTCCGTTGCCATGTAAATAGCTTTAGGGATATGCCAGAAGATTATATTCATCACTGATGTAATCATATACACATGTATTTGATGAATATTCGTGTACCTGGAATGCTGGATCATGGACCTGTCGTGCGTCAGGTGTTATCCTGGGCTGACGTGCGAAGGTCCCCTGCTCCATGCGAATCAAAGTGCCACAACGGATTTTGACGATGCCTTGTTTAAAGTGAATGCAGCTGTCTCTAATGCATAACCCCAAAACGATAGTGGTAAATCGGTAAGAGACATCATAGATCGCACCATATCTAATAAAGTGCAGTTACGACGTTCGGACACACCATTACGCTGTGGTGTTCCAGGTGGCTTGAGCTATGAAACTATTCCACATTGTTTTGAATAAAGGTCAAACTCGTAACCCAAATATTCTCCTCCAGGATCAGATTGTGGAAACTTTATTTTCTTTTTACAATGATTCTCCACTTGACTCTGAAATTCTTTGAACTTTTCAAATGTAACAAACTTGTGTTTCATTAAGTAGATATACCCATATCTGCTCAAATGTTCTATGAAGGTCAGAAAATAATGATACCGCCACGAGCCGCAACACTCATTGGACCACATACATAAGTATGTATTATTTCCAATAAGTCACTAGCTCGTTCCATTGTTCCAGAGAATGGAGTTTTAGTCATCTTGCCCATAAGGCACGGTTCGCAAGTATTAAATGATTCATAATCAAGTGATTCCAAAAGTCCATCTTTATGGAGTTTATTCATGTGCTTTACACCGATATGACCCAAACTGCAGTGCCACAAATAAGTTGCACTATCATTATCAACTTTGCATCTTTTGGCATCAATATTATGAATATATGTATCACCACGATCAAGATTCAACAGAAATAGACCACTCTTCAATGGTGCATGACCATAAAAGATATTACTGATATAAATAGGATAACCATTATTCTCTAATTTAAATGAATAACCGTCTCACACTAAACAAGATCCAGATATAATGTTCATGCTCAACGCTGGCACCAAATAACAATTATTCAGGTCTGAAACTAATCCCGAAGGTAGATGTAGAGGTTTGCGTGCCGACGGTGATCACATCGACCTTGGAAACATTCCAGATGTGCATCGTCACCTTGTCCATAGCCAACCTTCATTTGATCCGTAGTCCCTGATTCAAGTTACAAATATGAGCAACCGAACCGGTATGAAATACCCAGGCACTACTACGAGAATTAGGAAGGTACACATCAATAACATGTATATCAAATATACCTTTGTTCACTTTGCCATCCTTCTTATCCGCCAAATACTTGGGGCAGTTCTGCTTCCAATGACCAGTCCCTTTGTAGTAGAAGCACTCAGTTTCAAGCTTGGGTCCAGCTTTGGGTTTCTTCCCAGGAGTGATAACTTGCTTGTCATTCTTCTTGAGATTCCCCTTCTTATCCTTGCCTTTCTTCTTGAATCTAGTGGTTTTGTTAACCATCAACACTTGATGCCCTTCTTGATTTCTACCTCCGCAGCCCTTAGCATTGCGAAGAGCTCCTGAATAGTTGTTTCCATCCCTTGCATATTGTAGTTCGTCACGAAGCCTTTGTAGCTTAGTGGAAGTGATTGAAGAACTCTGTCAATGATGCAATCATCTTGAAGATTAACTCCCAGCTGAGTCAAGTGATTATGGTACCCAGACATTCTAAGTATGTGCTCACTAACAGAACCGTTCTCCTCCACCTTGCATCTATAGAACTTGTTGGAGACTTCATATCTCTCAACTCGGGCATTTGCTTGAAATATTAAATTCAACTCCTCGAACATCTCATATGGCCATGACATTCAAAACGTCTTTAAAGTCCCAATTCTAAGCCGTAAAGCATGGCACATTGAACTAACGAGTAGTCATCAACACGCGACTGCCAGACATTCACAATGTCTACAGTTGCTGGGGTAGGTGGTAGTCCTAGCGGTCCATCAACGACATAATTCTTCCCTGCAGCAATGAGGATAATCCTCAAGTTACGGACCCAGTCCGTGTAGTTTCTACCATCATCTTTTAACTTTGCTTTCTCTAGGAATGCATTAAAATTCAAGGGAACAGTAGCACGGGCCATTGATCTACAACATAGATCTGCAAAAACCTATCAGGACTAAGTTTATGATAAATTAAGTTCAATTAATCACATTACTTAAGAACTCCCACTTAGATAGACATCCCTTAAGTCATCTAAATGTTACGTGATCCAAATCAACTAAACCATGTTCGATCATTACGTGAGATGAAGTAGTCATCAATGGTGAACATCTATATGTTGATCATATCCAGTATATGATTCACATTCGACCATTCGGTCTCCAGTGTTCCGAGGCCATATCTGTATATGCTAGGCTCGTCAAGTTTAACCCGAGTATTTCGCACGTGCAAAACTGGCTTGCACCCGTTGTATTTGAACGTAGAGCTTATCATACCCGATCATCACGTGGTGTATCAGCACGAAAAACTTTCACAATGGTGCATACTCGGGGAGAACACTTGTACCTTGAAATTTTAGTAAGGGATCATCTTATAATGCTACTGCCGTACTAAGCAAAATAAGATGTATAAAGATAAACATCACATGCAATCAAAATATGTGACATGATATGGCCATCATCATCTTGTGCTTTTGATCTCCATCACCAAAGCAACGTCATGATCTCCATCGTCACCGGCTTGACACCTTGATCTCCATCGTAGCGTCGTGGTCGTCTCGCCAATTGTTGCTTCTATGACT
This sequence comes from Triticum dicoccoides, assembly GCF_002162155.2. Lineage (NCBI taxonomy): Eukaryota > Viridiplantae > Streptophyta > Magnoliopsida > Poales > Poaceae > Triticum > Triticum dicoccoides. Next base: position 100,040,384 of record NC_041385.1, read on the forward strand.
ATCGCTACCGCTTAGTGATAAAGTAAAGCAATGACATGGCGTTTGTATTTCATACAATAAAGCGACAACCATATGGCTGTTGCTAGTTGCCGATAACTTCTACAAAACATGATATCTCATACAACAACTTTATATCACATCATGTCTTGATCATATCACATCACAACATGCCCTACAAGAACAAATTAGGCATCCTCTACTTTGTTGTTGCAAGTTTTACGTGGCTGCAACGGGCTACTAGCATGAATCGTCCTTACCTACGGCACAAAACCACAACATTGATTTATCAAGTTTGCTATTTGAACCTTCAACAAGGACCAGCCATAGTCAAATTTGATTCAACTAAAGTTGGAGAAACACACACCCGCCAGCCACCTTTATGAAAAACTAGTTGCATGTCTGTTGGTGGAGCCGGTCTCATGAACGTGGTCATGTAAGGTTGGTCCAGGCCGCTTCATCCAACAATACCGCTGAATCAAAATATTACGTTGGTGGTAAACAGTTTAACTATGACCGCCCACAACTCTTTGTGTTATACTCGTGCATATCATCTACGCATAGACCTGGCTTGGATGCCACTGTTGGGCAAATGTAGCATGCAATTTCAAAAAAATTCCTACACTCACGCAAGACCTATCTAGGAGATGCATAGCAACAAGAGGGGGAGAGTGTGTGCACGTACCCTCATAGACCGAAAGTGGAAGCGTTAGCTTAATGCGGTTGATGTACTCGAAAGTCTTCTCAATTCAACAGATCAAGTACCGAACATACGGCACCACCGAGTTCTGCACACATTCAGCGCGATGACATCCCTCGAGCTCTTGATCCAGCAGAGGGTCTAGGGAGTAGATAAGTTCCGTCAACACGATGACAGTGATGGTGATGTGATCTACACAGGGCTTCGCCTAAGCACTACGACAATATGGCCGGAGGAGTAAACGGTGGAGGGGGCACCGCACACGGCTAAGACAATTGATGTGCCTTGAGGTGCCCCGCCTCCCCCGCCCCCGTGTATAAAGGAGGAGAGGGGAGGAGGGTCGGCCTAGGGTGCGCCCAACTGGGGGGAGTCCTACTAGGACTCCTAGTCCTAGTCGGCCGCCCCCCTCCCCTAGTCCAATTTGGACTCCCCATGGTGGGGGCGCGCACCAGATCCTTGTGCCCTATGTTGGCTCTCCCCTATGGCCCGCGCGGCTCATTACTTCCCCCGGTGGGTTCCGGTAACCCCTCGGTACTCCGATAAATTCCCGAAACACTCAAGAACCATTCCGGTGTCCGAATACCAACTTCCAATATATCAATCTTTACCTCTCGACCATTCCGAGACTCCTCGCCATGTCCATGATCTAATCCAGGACTCCGAACAACCTTCGGTCACCAAAACACATAACTCATATAATACATATCGTCATCGAACGTTAAGTGTGCGGACCCTACGGGTTCGAGAACTATGTAGACATGACCGAGACACCTCTCCGGTCAATAACCAATAGAGGAACCTGGATGCTCATATTCGTTCCCACATATTCTATGAAGATCTTTATCGGTCGAACCGCAATGTCAACATACGTTATTGCCATTGTCATCGGTATGTTACTTGCACGAGATTCGATCATTGGTATCGTCATACCTAGTTCAATCTCGTTACCGACAAGTCTCTTTACTTATTCTGTAACGCATCATTGCGCAACTCACTCATTAGTCAAGTTGCTTGCAAGGCTTCATATGATGTGCATTACCGAGAGGGCCTAGAGATACCTCTCTGATACTCGGAGTGACAAATCCTAATCTCAATCTATGCCAACTGAACAAACACCTTCGGACATACCTGTAGAGCATCTTTATAATCACCCAGTTATGTTGTGATGTTTGATAGCACACAAGGCATTCCTCCAGTGTCCGGGAGTTGCATAATCTCATAGTCGGAGGAATATGTATTTGACCTGAAGAAAGCAGTAGCACTGAAACTGAACAATCATTATGCTAAGCTAACGGATGGGTCTTCTCCATCACATCATTCCACTAATGATTTCATACCGTTCATCAAATGACAACTCATGTCTACGGTTAGGAAACTTAAGCATCTTTGATCAATGAGCTAGTCTAGTAGAGGCATACTAGGGACACGGTGTTTTGTCTATGTTTTCATACATGTATCAAGTTTCCGGTTAATATAATTATAGCATGAATAATAAACATTTATCATGATATAAGGAAATATAAAATAACAACTTTATTATTTCCTCTAGGGCATATTTCCTTCAAATGCCGCCGAAGCACCCCATCGGAGGGAGTGGCGATGCTGGGGCTGCTAAAGCACCGGAGCATGGCGTGGAGATGGAGACAGAGGTTGCCGTCACCGCCGGCAAGTTATCGCTGCATCCTGACATCGTCGACGGCATCGAGCTTCCACAGCCAGAGGAGGAGTTCCACACCAACTCTGGTGACAACTCGGGCGACGACTCTGATGGCCACTCCAGCGACAACTCCGACGACAGCACACAACTGGTTAGTCATCTATACCCATATGTGTGTCATAGATCCTATGGTTTCTCTGGTTACTCCTGCATCCCCCTTTTTGGAATAGAAATCCTATGGTTATGTTCTCCCAATCCATGAAATCTGCGTAAGTTTCGTTAGATCCGTGTAGTGTATTGATTGTTTGAATGGTACAAGTGATAAGTGATTAGCTGTTTCATCTGCGGTAATGATTTCTGCTATTATCCGACTAGGGTTAGTGTTCGTGCTAATAAATCCTAGCCATAACTTGACAATTGATTTTGAATGACCTACATATGTTTGTGCCATTATTTTCTTCAAGATTGGTCTGTACATAGACAAATGTGCTTAAAAATCGAACCATAATCTCTAGATATGTATAAATAAATAGCCATAAATTCCTAATCCTACTTCATGGCATGTAATCATTCCTTTGATGCCAATTTTTGGAAGCTGCCAAATGTTCGCTAGAGATTAATTAGTTTGTAACATTAATTTGACGCCACATTTTTTTACTATTTGTATAGGCGTTGTCTGATGATGTGGACAGCGAGGATGAAGATGTCTAGAGGAGGTACAAGAGGCAAATCCCGCGGGAGCTTTATGTAGGAATACATAATAGGCATATTAGGACCTGTAACGACGGCTATGGATGCCCAATCTACAACCACAAGCTTGATGACGCGTATCAAAGTGTTCTGGTGCATGCAAGAGGATGGGCCGTTGGCTCCTTCAAGCAGAAGTATTCTTGTAGGGTGGTGCACGGCGCGTACGACGAGTACCTGGAGAAGCTTCAGGATTGTGACGGCATGTGAGATGATATGAGGGATAGAACTATGAACGCTTGAGCATGCTTAATGATGGTTGAACTATGCTTGTGTATGTGTACGCTTATTATCTATGTCTGAGTATGTTTAATCTATGTTTACTTATGTCTAACTGTCGGATATGGATGCAATCAGTTCGGTTGATGGAATCTACCTCCGTCCTCGTTTATTGGTCCCCTTTGTAATTCGTGTAAATGTTGACCAAAGATTTAACTCACAAAATGTTAGTGTAGGTCAGCAAAAATTAAATCGTTGGATGCGTATTTGAACATAGTGTTCAATGATATAATTTTTGATGACATGCATAAACATTTCTTAGTTAAACATTTGGTCGAAATTTGGTACAAATTACAAAGAAATTTGGTACAAAATAGGAATCGTGTGCAATGACTATCATTTTTCCCGTTGCTTGAATCACACAAGGTTCCCAAAACTGGAACCGTGTGCAATGACTTTCCTTTTGCATGTTGCGTAAATCACACATGGTTGGCTCTAGCAAACCTTCGCCTCCGAAATTCTTTGTGGGACAAAAAACCCTCACCAGCCAATTCAAAAAAGAAAAAAGAAAACCCTCACCATCCCCACGTCACAATAACCCTCACCCCCGCCCGCCTCCCCCTCCGATCCCCATTCACAACTACACAAGATCCTATGCATCTATGCATGGCACCGCCTATCGCGGCGGTAACCACTTAGCTCGACGCATGCCGCCGCTGCCAGGCTGCCGACAAATGATACGTCCCCATCGTATCTACTTTTCCAAACACTTTTGCCCTTGTTTTGGACTTTAACTTGCATTATTTGAATGAAACTAACCCTGAGTGACGCTGTTTTCAGCAGAATTGCCATGGTGTTATTTTTGTGCAGAAATAAAAGTTCTCGGAATGACCTGAAACTTCACGGAGAATATTTTTGGAATTCATAAAAAATACTGGCGAATGAATCAAGACCGGGGGGTCCACACCCTGTCGACAAGGGTGGGGGCAGGCTTGCCCTCCCTGGGCATGCCCCCTGTCTCGTGGCCCCCCTGAGGCTCCACTGACCTGAACTCCAACTCCATATACACTAGTAGAAAAGGGGGAAATGGTCCAGGCCGGTCCAGGCCATTAGTCCCGGTTCAATCCAGAACCGGGACCAATGGGGGCATTGGACCCGGTTCTTGAGCCAGGGGGGCGGCCGGGCCACGTGGGCCATTGGTCCCGGTTCGTCTGGACCTTTTGGTCCCGGTTGGCAGGACGAACCGGGACCAATGTGCCTTGCTCCTGGCCCACTACTATTGGTCCCGGTTCGTGGCACGAACCGGGACCAAAGGCTTCCCTTTATTCTCGGTTCATGCCATGAACTGGGACCAATTAATTGCCTATATATACCTCGCAAGCAGAGCACTCTCACTGCTCTGTTTTTCGTGGCCGGCGAGGAGAGAGCTTTGTGTTGCTCTAGCTCACCTCCTATGCACACGAGGTGTTCGATGGAATGCCCGAGCCACACTACTTAAGCTTTCTCCTCTCCAAGCTCCACCTCCAAGCTCCATTTTTCTCAATATTTGTCTAGGTTTAGCGGTCTGTCACGTCCCGTCCCCGTCTTCACCGCCGTCGATCGCCCGCGTCGCCGGCACCACCGTGGTGAGCCTCTTGTTCTTATCTTCTTTCTGAAAGGAAAAAAACTCTTACTTGTATGTTTATATAGATACTTGTATAATTTTCTTACTTTTATTATTGCATCTTATATAGTGCGATGGTTTTGGTATCCGCCCCCGTCGGCCCTCGTCCTGTCTATGATTCAGATGTGGTATATATTATCTTTTCATAACTATTGGTTCATTTATTGTTTATGACAATTATGCCGACCAACGTGACATAGATTTTATTTATCTAGGAGGTTGTTGAACCGGAAATCCCAACCGACCCTATTGTCGAGAGGTTAAATTTAGTTGAAGAAGAAAACAATTTGTTGAAGGAAAAAATTAGAAAAATTGAGGAGGAGAAGATGATATTGGAGTTGCATGTTGCGGATCTCGTCGATGATCACAAGATCAAGATGGATGCAATGCGCTTGAAGATTAGAAAGATTAGAAAATATGCCATTCATACCGAGGCTTGGTATCATTATGCTGTTGGATCAGTTGTTACATTGGTTGCGATTATGATCGCATTTGTTTTCGCATTGAAATGTTTTACATAGTTTCAGTGTATGGTTTAATTAATTTAGATGCTCTGCAAAGCTTTATGTTGTTAGATGAGAACTATGTATGTACTTTGGTTTTAATGTGATGATGAACTTCTATTAATTTGGTCACTTAATTATATAATGCACGCAGATGAACCGGCAATGGATGTACGGTTGAAGACACACCTCCGAGTACATTAAGGGCGTGCATGATTTTCTCGAAGTGGTTGAGGCAAACAAGCAGAATGGTTTTATGTGTTGTCCATGCCCTGTATGTGGGAATACGAAGTCTTACTCTGACCGGAAAATCCTCCACACCCACCTGCTTTACAAGGGTTTCATGCCACACTATAATGTTTGGACGAGGCACGGAGAAATAGGGGTTATGATGGAAGATGGCGAAGAAGAAGAGTACGATGACAACTATGTGCCCCCTGAATACGGTGATGCTCCTGAAGATCAAGAGGAACCAGATGATGTGCATGATGATGCTGCAACGGGCGAAGCTGCTGAAGATCAAGAGGAACCAAACGATGTGCCCAATGATGATGATCTCCGCCGGGTCATTGTCGATGCAAGGACGCAATGCGAAAGTCAAAAGGAGAAGCTGAAGTTCGATCGCATGCTAGAGGACCACAAAAAAGGGTTGTACCCCAATTGCGAAGATGGCAACACAAAGCTGGGTACCGTACTGGAATTGCTGCAGTGGAAGGCGGAGAATGCTGTGCCTGACAAAGGATTTGATAAGCTACTTAAAATATTGATGAAGAAGCTTCCAAAGGATAACGAATTGCCCGACAGTACATACGCAGCAAAGAAGGCCGTAGGCCCTCTAGGATTGGAGGTACAGAAGATACATGCATGCCCTAATGACTGCATCCTCTACCGCGGTGCGTACAAGGATCTAAACGCATGCCCGGTATGCAGTGCATTACGGTATAAGATCAGACGATGACCCTGGTGATGTTGACGACGAGCCCCCCAGGAAGAGGGTTCCTGCGAAGGTGATGTGGTATGCTCCTATAATACGTATTTGCTATGGTCACCGGAAGAAGCCCGCCATGCGTACCGGTGATCACGTACTTGCTATGGTCAATGATTTACACGTAATCTTTGGAAAGGGTCCCGGCGGACTAGCTGTTCCGAGTGACGCTGGGGGACACGCACCCATGTGGAAGAAGAAATCTATATTTTGGGACCTACCCTACTGGAAAGACCTAGAGGTCCACTCTTCGATCGACGTGATGCACGTGATGAAGAACCTTTGTGTGAACCTGCTAGGCTTCTTGGGCGTGTATGGGAAGACAAAAGATACAGCTGAGGCACGGGAGGACCTGCAACATTTGCACGAAAAAGACGGCATGCCTCCAAAGCAGTATGAAGGTCCTGCCAGCTATGCTCTTACCAAAGAAGAGAAGGAAATCTTCTTTGAATGCCTGCTTAGTATGAAGGTCCCGATTGGCTTCTCGTCGAATATAAAAGGAATAATAAATATGGCAGAGAAAAAGTTTCAGAACCTAAAGTCTCATGACTGCCACGTGATTATGACACAACTGCTTCCGGTTGCATTGAGGGGGCTTCTACCGGAAAACGTCCAATTAGCCATTGTGAAGCTATGTGCATTCCTCAATGCAATATCTCAGAAGGTGATCGATCCAGAAATCATACCAAGGCTAAGGAGTGATGTGGTGCAATGTCTTGTCAGTTTCGAGCTAGTGTTCCCACCATCCTTCTTCAATATCATGACGCACGTCCTAGTTCATCTAGTTGACGAGATTGTCATTCTGGGCCCCGTATTTCTACACAATATGTACCCCTTTGAGAGGTTCATGGGAGTCCTAAAGAAATATGTTCGTAACCGCGCTAGGCCAAAAGGAAGCATCTCCATGGGCCATCAAACAGAGGATGTCATCGGGTTTTGTGTTGACTTCATTCCTGGCCTTAAGAAGATAGGTCTCCCTAAATCGCGGTATGAGGGGAGACTGACTAGAAAAGGCACGCTTGGAAGGGACTCAATAATATGCAGGGACGGATATTCTTGGTCTCAAGCACACTACACAGTTCTACAGAACTCTACCTTGGTGACCCTGTATGTCGATGAACACAAGAACAGTCTGTGCTCCAAACACCCGGAGCAGTGCGACGACTGGATTACATGTGAACACATCAGGACTTTCAGCAGTTGGTTGGAAGCACATATCAGAGGTGACAACACTGTTTGTGATGAGTTGTACTTGTTATCCAGGGGACCATCTTTGACTGTATTGATTTGGAAAGGATATGAGATAAATGGGAATACATTTTACACGATTGACCAAGATCAAAAGAGCACCAACCAAAACAGCGGTGTCCGCTTTGATGCAACAACCGAGAGGGGAAATGACACATATTATGGTTACATAGTGGACATATGGGAACTTGACTATGGACATGATTTTAAGGTCCCTTTGTTTAAGTGCAAATGGGTCAATGTGTCAGGAGGCGGGGTACAGGTAGACCCACAGTACGGAATGACAACAGTGGATCAGAAAAATCTTGGGTACACTGACGAACCGTTCGTCCTAGCCAATGATGTGGCAAAGGTTATCTATGTGAAGGACATGTCTACCAGACCAAGAAAGAGAAAAGATAAAGAAGCGCATACATCATACGATGAGCCAAAGCGCCACATAGTTCTTTCAAGAAAAAGGGACATCGTGGGAGTGGAGGACAAGACAGACATGTCTGAAGATTATGAAAAGTTTCATGAAATTCCTCCCTTTAAAGTCAAGGCTGACCCCAGCATCCTGATAAACGATGAAGATTATCCATGGTTACGGCGCAATAAGCAAATGACACAAGCGAAGAAAAAGTGAAGACTTTCTCCCGCAACTATTATGATGATACCATGCCAACTTTGTAACTGACGAGTATGATACCATTGTCCGTTTTGTACATGCACATGCTATGTGTGGGTCAATTTATGATACCATGCCAACTTTCAACTTTTTCAGAGTTCATTTGAAATGCTTTAATGTCTTATGGTTCGGCCCTCGTAATAATTAAAAATAGCAACAATAAGTATTTTGTTGTAAGTAGAAACAAAATAAAACAAAAAAATTGGAAAGTTTATAATTTTCTTAAAACTAAAAGCAAAAAGAAATAAAAATAAAGCAAAAAACAGAATAAAATAAATAATGCACAAAACAAAACAAAAAAACTAGAAAAAAAATAAAAATAGCAACAATAAGTAAAGAAAACAAAAAAACAAAAAAAAAATGTCCCCCACTCGGGCCCCACGGCCTGAATACGACTTGAAACCCTACTATGGGCCAGGATTCAGGCCCGCAGTAGGCCCAGAAGGCCCATCAGGCAAAGCAGTCGCAAGTAGGCCCATAAGCCTGCAGTAGAGAGGAGCTCGAGAGGGGTGCGGCAGTGGGGCTTATAAACCACTGCGCGCCCCTCTCAACTAGCGAGGTGGGACTAAACTTTGGCCCCGATGCAGGCAGCACAGGGGCCTTTGGTCCCGGTTGGTGGCACC
>NC_041385.1:100050194-100057462 GCF_002162155.2 Triticum dicoccoides
GCACGCCCCCGCGCGCCGCGCCCCGAGCCCCTGCCCCGTCACCGTCACCCCCGCACGCCGCCACCGCTGTGAGCCGCCGCGCCGCACCGACTCTGTTTTTTTTTCATTTTTATTAGTTTAATTTTTTTGTTCAATGTATATATATGTGTATGTATGTGGCTATATATATATATGCGGCTCTGGTTTTTCATTTTTATTAGTTTAATTTTTTTGTTCATATATATATATATAATGTTTATGTGTATGTATGTGGCTATGTGTATGTAATGTTCAAAAATTGTTCAGAGCATGTTTTTGTTCATATATGTATTTATTGTTCATATCTGTATTTATTGTTCAGAACAAGCAATACTAAAAGAATAAGAAGAAAAAGGAAAATAAGAAGAGGAAGAAAGGAGAAAAAGAGGAGAGGAAGAAGAGGAGAAATAAATAAGAAGAGGAAAAAAGAAGAAAAAGAAGAGGAGAAGAAGAAAGGAATAGAGGAGAAAGAAGAAATTCTATTTTTTCTTCTTTCTCTATTCCTTTCTTCTTCTCCTCTTTTTTTTCTTCTTCTTCTTCCTTCTTCCTTTTTCTCTTTTCTTCCTTTTCCTTAATTATTTTCCTTTCTCGAGGGAGAAGAAGAAAAAGAAGAGGAGAAGAAGATATAACCCCCTCTAGATAACTTCGACATGAGGGGCGGTTGATATATATATATATATATATACCCCCTCTCGACCGTGATAACTTATACAACTGCAGCACCCCCCTTGGCCCTCTCGCTCGACCAAAACTCTCGAGGACACCCAAACCCTAGAGAGAAAACGATGTTGTGGTCTCCTACCCCCTCCCGCCGCGCCCCTACCCGACAAATTAACTCTCTCGAGGCCACCCAAATTTATCAAGTTAAAAGAGCGTTATCGCCGAGGCCACCCCAAACCCTTGAAGCGTTGTGTCGAGGCCACTAACATGATTCCTTATTGTGATTAGCTAGCTAGTTCTACGTTTGCCACTAATATATATATATATATATCCATCTGTACCATGTTTGAATAATAATTGACATGTTGTAAATATTTGCAGAAACTATGGAGCACTCCCAAGACGAAGAAACAGAAGTGATGTTGGGGGACATAATCGCAAATGGATCAAATGATGATGTTGCGTCATTTCTCCTCGACACCGTTCATCAGCTAGATGAAGAAGAGGGCTATGTTTATGATGGTGGCTTTGACCCATTAATGCCGGTACAAGAGGAGGACTATGTTCATGATGGCTCCGGTGACACAATGGAGGTACAAGACGAAGGAGACCGTGCTGACTGCTCCAGTCACCGAACCGAGTCCGGCCAGGTATATATATATTAGTTAAGCCCGTGCTGACTAGTTAATTGATGCATCCATATAATTTCTAGCCCGTACACATATTAATTACTGTCGTCTTTCTTCCTTATAATTTCTAGCCCCCCGGATCGATCACAACTTCGGTAAGGAGACGAGGCCTGATGAAAAAGTTGAGCTCGGATGAAAAGTTTGAGATCATAGAAATCGCGCCCGACGGCGAACCGATTGAACCCATCCGGACAAGGAAGGCATTTTCTGCTTAGTGCGGGGTTCTTGTTAGGGACAAGATCCCGATCAGCATCCAGCAGTGGTATAAGCCTGCTAAGGATGAAGACGCTGAGGTGTCTTATGTCAATGATATGCAGAAAGAAGATCTTTGGACTGAGCTGAAGGCAAATTTCACCCTACCGCCAGAGGAGGATCCGGAGAAGACAGTTAAAGAGCAATTAATCAAGTCTTGTGCTCTTAAGAAGATGGCAGGCCTAATGAGGAGGTGGAGGAAAGAGCTGAACCAGTTTGTCAAGGAAAAAAAGACACCAGAATTCATCGGCAAATATGAGAAGATCAAAGATCACTGGCCCGCATTTGTGGCCCACAAGACATCGGAAAAGAGTAAGAAGATATCGGAGACAAACAAGAAAAATGCTGCGAAGAAGAAGCTTCACCATCGCACGGGGTCAGGTGGCTACCTCAAAGCCCAGCCTAAGTGGTCCAAGGCTGAGCATGATCTGCTTGAAAAAGGGATCGAACCAGAGACAATGCGCTGGCCAGACCGTTGCCGGACTTGGTTCTTCGGGGCTGGCGGAACCTTGGACCCTGTGACAGGGAAGTGTCAGTGGACGGACGAGCAACTGCAAATACCAGTCAAGAACCTTCGACACTATATCGATGTAGGGCAGCGAGGGACGTTCCTTCCAAACAGGGCGAAGGACGAGCTCACAATGGCCCTTGGGAATCCCGAGCACCCTGGACGGACACGAGGCACGCAGGCTCCATTCCGTGGAAGGTTGGTTTTCCAGACGCAGGGGGTTACAAAACCCATGAGAGGAGGAAGAAATTGGAGCAGGACCAAATGCAGGCGCTGCTTGGAAGGATAATGGGGCTAGAGGATCGAGAAGAGGAACGAGAAGCAGCAGATCGCAACAAACGACATGCTGAAGCTTCCCCCGAAGCTACCCCGCCATCTCAGCGGAGAAGCAGCGTGGCTTCCACCGAGCTGCTTCAGCCAGAGCATGTCTTGACGGCTCCTGCCAGCTATCCCGTGGATGGTATCATGGAGTCTCAAAATTGCCACATGATGGCGCGATGGATGAATTTGAAGGTCAAGGCGGCTATTGGCCAAGTTTATCCTAGTGGACCCGGCACAACTTATCACTGCCAGCCGATTCCAAAAGGATATGCTAAGGTGATGGTGGATGAAATAACGGAGGGATTTGAGGACCTTGTGCTTGACCACCCTACCGGTGAAGGGGAGACTAGGCTGGGTTCTGCTCTGAAGACTCCATGCCTATGGAAGAAGGAGCTCATCAACCTTCTGAACTAGACGCCTCCGCCTCCTCCTCCAGCTCCGGTGAGTCAGGGCACTCCACCTCCTCCACCGCCTCCTCCTCTGGCGAGTGACGATCAGGGCACACGTGGCGGCACTCCGCCTCCTTCTCCGGTGCATGGCGGCACTCTGCCTCCTTCTCCGCCTGCGCCGGTGCTCCCGACCAGCCAGCAGCATCCTCCTTCTCCGCCTCGCCAGCAAGGGCAGAAGAGACCCGCCGCTGCCCTGGCTGCTCCGGCGCGTCGTATTCCTTCTCCTCCGCCTCGTAAGCAAGCACGAAAGAAGACAGACGCCGCAGCCGCTCCGTCTGCTCCGGCGTCTAGCAGCACAACCAGAGGCGGGAGGCAATACAAATACGGTCCATCATCTCTCAAGCCTCTAGAGAAGTTACCATACGAGAGGTCCGAGGAGGAAAACAATTCGATTGTGCAGGCCCACGTGAAGGAGTTCTTTGAAGGGGTGAAAGCAAAGAGACATCCACCTCCGGAGGAGAAGGTAGATCCGGTGAAAGCAAAGCGCACTATCGATTCCCTGAGGAAACCACCAAAGTCTCCGCCGAGAACCAACTATGAGCGCATTACTGAACAGACATATCTCCAAGCCCAGCGGTCGGGAACTACTGTCAGTGCTAAAATGTCAAAATAATGAGCAAAGGGGAAAAAATTGCCCAGCTCAGCGAACAAGCACAACAATCGTGCCCCCCGCTCAACGTGTCTAATGCTCTGGGGACGGTGGCTGGTTATGGCAATCTTGACGATTACCTGCCTGACGATGCACTTCCTGATTTCTTGAAGGTGGACGGACACAGATACGAGTACGGGAAGCCTCTCGTCAAAGATGAAAAATCTCTGACAACAATGATCCAAAGATTCCATAATTGGTACATGGAAACCTACAGAGAGTCTGATGGTAAGAATTCTTTGTATCTGCATATTAAAGAAGAGCACGATTTCATTGCAAATGATCTGTTGACTGTTCCATTTGAGGAGTTCTTCGAGTTCTTCAATCAAAAGGCCCTCGATAAATTAATGGTCTTTTGCTACTGCCTGTAAGTACTATTTCTGTCATTAAGTATCTATATATAGCTCGGCTCTTTCATTGCATGCATGTATTTATAATTAATTATCCTCAATATATTATGCAGATTGAAGATCGTTGAGTGCAAAAAACAAGAAATTTATGATATTGGGTTCATTAACACAAATATCATAGATGTATTTCTGGTTAAAAAGAACGTCAAAGAGGCCGAGGACAACTTGCTACGATCGTTGATAAAAAATCAAAACAAAGATACCATACTCTTTCCTTACAACGGCCCGTGAGTGTTACTGTCGTGTGCATATTCGGTTTCCCTTATTACTCAAGCGAGGTTATAGTAATGTAATTGATGAGTTATGCATGCGTGCGCAGGTACCACTATATTCTTCTGGAGATTAAGCTTGAGCATGGACTAGTAACCGTCTTAGACTCGAGACGGAAAGATCCCAAAACCTATGCGGACATGACTAAAATGCTCAGCAAGTAAGTTCAATCGATCATAATTATCGCACCATGTCGGTAACTTTTTGTTCATTTCCTGATATCTCAAGTAATAATAATTATTTTCTTTGTCTTGCAGGGTTTGGAAATAGTTCACCACGGAAGCTCCGGGACTGCCGAAGGAGCTGCGATATACAAACCCGAAAGGAAGTACTACTGGCTAGCTAGTTGCGCGCATCTCCAGCCCGTTGATTCTATATAGAGCTATACTTTCATCAATGCCATTTATAATGCTTCATTATCAGTTTGATTGACCTCTATTTCTCGTAAAGTGCTTGTGGAAGGAGGAAGGGAATGATTTCTGTGGATACTACGTGTGCGAGTTCATCCACACCGCGTCTTTGAAAGACAAGCGGGGCTACTCTCAAAGACAATATGAAGTGCGTAAGCAATAATATTCACAATTTCATTTTATTACACCATCATTTCTGTTGAGTTTCATTCATATATATGTATTAATTAACCCCCTTCTTCAAATTAGATGTGGCAGATGCGGAATGAACTCCTAGAACCAGATCGCATGAAAGCAATTCAAGAGGAATTGGCGGGATTCTTTCTTGACCACGTCATCAGTAAAACCGGAGAATACCATGTGGAAATTGATTTCAAATGCTAGCTAGGGGTTTGTAATTATAAGAGATCTTATACATATTGTACATGTATGTAGCCAGTAGCATCGGATACATGATACGAAAACTTGTTGTTCGACCAACCTCTCGGAGAAGAAGAGGTCGATCGATCACTTCTCTCGGTATGCATGACGAACTTCTGTACTGAATGGTTCTCTCGATCACTTATGTATATATAGTATGTAGCATCCAAGCACGGACATAAGAGAGGACACTTCTCTCTATTAATTAGCTAGCTAACACAATATATGAAACACCTAATTAAATTAACCCCCCAAAACCCCCAACCTCCCCTCCTTTCAAAAAAAACTCAAAAACCCTAGCAACTGGAATGCTGACGCGTGGATGCATTTTGGTCCCGGTTGGTGCCACCAACCGGGACCAAAGGCCCCCTGGCTGGGGTGGGCACACAGGGCCACGTGGAGGTGCATTGGTCCCGGTTCTGGATTGAACCGGGACTAATGGGTGGAGGTATTAGTAATGACCCATTAGTCCCGGTTCATGAACCGGGACTAAAGGCCCTTACGAACCGGGACTAATGGGTGGTTTTCTACTAGTGATATTCATGTTCGGGGAGAAAAAAATTAGAGAGAAGGATTCATTGTGTTTTACGATACGGAGCCGCCGCCAAGCGCTAATCTCTCTCGGGAGGGCTGATCTGGAGTCTGTTCGGGGCTCCGGAGAGGGGAATCTGTCGCCGTCGTCATCATCAAGAATCCTCCATCACCAATTTCATGATGCTCACCGCCGTGCGTGAGTAATCCCCATCGTAGGCTTGCTGGACGGTGATGGGTTGGATGAGATTTACCATGTAATCGAGTTAGTTTTGTTAGGGTTTGATCCCTAGTATCCATTATGTACTAAGATTGATGTTGCTATGACTTTGCTATGCTTAATGCTTGTCACTAGTATCCGAGTGCCATGATTTCAGATTTGAACCTATTACATTTTCATGAATATATGTGAGTTCTTGATCCTATCTTGCAAGTCAATAGTCGCCTACTATGTGTTATGATCCGACAACCCCAAAGTGGCAATAATCGGGACCACTCCCGGTGATGATTGTAGTTTGAGGAGTTCATGTATTCACTATGTTTTAATGCTTTGGTCCGGTACTCTATTAAAAGGAGGCCTTAATGTCCCTTAGTTTGCAATAGGACCCCGCTGCCACGGGAGGGTAGGACAAAAATGTCATGAAAGTTCTTTTCCATAAGCACGTAAGACTATATTCGGAATACATGCCTACATCACATTGATGAACTGGAGCTAGTTCTGTGTCACCCTATGTTATAACTATTGCATGAGGAATCGCATCCGACATAATTATCCATCATTGATCCATTGCCTACGAGCTCTTCACATATTGATCTTTGCTTAGTTACTTTACCGTTGTCACTGTTACAATTACTACAAAACTGCTATTGTTACTTTTGCCACTATTACCGTTACTTCCATACTACTTCGCTACCAAATACTTTGCCGCAGATATTAAGACTTTCACGTGTGGTTGAATTGACAACTCAACTGCTAATACTTGAGAATATTCTTTGGCTCCCCTCGTGTCGAATTGTAACATCCCAAATTTTCAATTTGGAATGTTATACACTAGATCATCATTGCATATCATATTTTATTGCTTTTGGCCAAATCCTAGAAATTCTACGCAACTAAAGGACCCTCGGAGAGAGTTGGGGATTTCGATATCTTCATATTTGAGTTTTCTCAAATGTTGAAAACAGGATCATTTGATTTTATTTATTCTATCTTCAATTATTTATATTATAAAAATATGAGAGATGGAATAAAATGACTTTCCCAAAATAAAGAAATATTGAGGATTTAATAAAAAATCAAATAAGTTTTATTTTGGAGTTTTTGCCTTTTTATTTGGATTTAGGAAAAATTGCATGTTTTTCAAAACTGCATTTTAGGGCCAAGAAAATGTTCATCTCGTTCTAAATATTTTATTTAGACGGTGAAAATTTGTTTTGGCATTTTTAGATTTTTATTTATTTTTCTAGAATTTTTCTTTGTTTCGGCAGAATTGTTTTAAAAAAAATATGCGCGCCCGACTGGGCCGAAGGCCCAGCCGAGCCAGGCCGGCCCGCGCCGCCGCTGCCGTTGAGTCCGGCCGGGGCACACCTCCCGAGGCCGACCCCGACCCAGTCGCCCCCCGCCCCCTTCCCCAAGCCAGAGCCGCCCCCTCCATAAATAGCCGCCGCCGTCGCCCCACAC
>NC_041385.1:100057621-100060514 GCF_002162155.2 Triticum dicoccoides
ATAGCCGCCGTCGCCGCCGCCGGAGCCCCACGCCGCCTCCCCTCCCCCCGCCGGAGCCGCCCCACCCCACCGGAGCACCTCGCCGGAGGTATAGCCTCCGTCGCCGCTGTGGTCCGGTTTTTTTCTAAAGAACCCGATCCGTTTTTTTAGAAACCCTAGTTTTCATTTTTTTTAGAATAGACCCGTTTATTTTTTTTTTGGTTTATCTATTTAGCGAGCGTTCGCTCGTTCGTTCGTTTTAACAGACAAGTTCACCGTTTAGTTCTAGCTAACGAACATTCGTTCGTTAATCTGTTCGTCAGTTTTTCTTTTTTCTCGGATTTTTCTGCAATTATTTCTGATCGTGCTTTCTGATCTGATTTTCGTTTTAGTTTATCTTTTCGCTCGTTTATCGGAATCAGGCGATTCAAGCGCCTAGAGTTTCGTCTCGAAACCCTCTTTCCGTTTAACCCACTCGAACAAGTTTTTTCTTCTGTAAAATTTGACTTAGGTTCAGATTAGTAAACAAAGCTTGTTTCTTTCGCCGTTTGTCTTTTGTTCGTTCGTTTGATTTGATTTTTTTGCAAACCGGTGTTCTTAAGTTGAACTTTCTGGTTAGTTCTCTTATTTGAGTTTCAGCCATGCATTAGATAAGTATTGATTGTATGCTTGTTTGTTTGCGATAGAGTATCCGGAGTGCGCCGCTTGCTACTTCGAATCTCTAGGTTTCGCGGCTCATCAGCAAGGCAAGTAACACTTTGATAATACCTCTTTACTACCCAGTTTTATTGCATTAGATAAATCCTCAAACATTGCATGACTAGGATCTAATTAAATTGTGGGTTCTGGGAAGTAGATGAGGTAGTACCTATTACCTGTTTTATTATCAAACCCTTGGGAGTTACTTCTACGTTTGCTTATAATGCCATGCTATGCTAGTAGACGTGGATTGGGTGAGTGTATCCATGACAGATGTGAGGTTGTTAATTTAATGGTTTATTTAATGTGGCAAATTTAACACACATCTGGGTGGATTGAGGCACCTGGGTATTCCAGTTATTGCCTGTTTTTCTTTATGGACCGCCACCCAGGCTCAAAGGGATCATGAGATTATTCATGTTAGAAACTTCCATGTGCAGCCACAAGCTACTATGGGCTCTAGCGTAGTTCATTAAGTCGTGCGAACTCTTATAGTGGTAGACTAGCAGATGTAGGGGAAAGTAGGTGTAACTGTCTACCCGATCGTAAGGTGCTAGTGCTTCTGAAAGACTATGTCTCGGTCATCCGTCTCTCAAACACCATGTAGGGCGAGAATCCCATCGGAGGAGATCGAGTCTTATGGGGAAAAGTGAGCAAACCTCTGCAGAGTGTATAAACTAATCATGGTTACCCGTGTCCCCAGTTATGGATATCTTGAGTATCTAGTACTTGGATTATCATGTGAATCTCATCATGTTACTTTAATTAATCTTGTTGGGTTTAATGATGATGCTTAATTGGGATTGAGAGGGTGTCTACACTCTCAATGTTTAACAACCACCATGATAGTTAAATAAAATTTATTCCTTAGCAGTAGGGAAAAATTGGCTTTATGCAAAACTGTAACCTTAGAGCTTTCCACCAGCCATATATGCATGTAGTATAGCATTATTCTTTCATTACCTCTAAGTGTTACATTGCCAGCATATTCCATGTGCTGACCCATTTCGGGCTGCAACGTTCATGTTGCAGACTTTTCAGACGATGAGTAAGCTGGCTTTAGGTCGTGGTTCTATACTCAGTGATGCCGTTGGAGTTGATGGACTCACTTATCTTCCAAGCCTTCTGCTATTATTGTTATTAGATGGCCTTAAGACAAATTTATTGTAATAAGTTTTCTTTTAAGACATTCAATGTAATAAGTGTGTGATTGTTACTCTGTTATAAATCCTTCAAGTACTGTGTGTGTCAGCATTACTGATCCAGGGATGACACTAAAGCACAGAGATCGGACTGTTTTAGGTCTGGTCGCTACAAGATGGTATTAGAGCACACGCTGACTGTAGGACACAACCACTAAGCTAAAAGCCCTATATCACTACTCACTCTTCTCATTTCTAACTCCTCATATTTTCTATTCTTTTAGGATGGCGGATGCAAGGAACAAGTTCACACAACCGGATGAAGATACACCCTTTGGATGTCACTTGAAGGAAGTCACTAGATACCTGAACATCGGAGTACCAAGCTTCACCGGGACCTACAACACCACTTTACCTGAAGAGGAGTGCTGGACGATTCAAGTTGAAGTTCCAGGAAGGATGTTCATGCCCGTTATTGAGCCCATAGAGTTTTCTTTCGATGCACCAACCTGGAGTTTATGAAAGAGCATGTCAGCTCACATCACCATGCAATACGAAAAAAGACACATCCGTGACATTTTGGGCCGAATGAATTTTTTTGTCATACATATGACACTTCTATGACGATAATTGTGAAAAAACCCGGTATCATCATAGATGTGGTGGGCTCCTACTTCTATGACAAAAAATCATGATAGAAAATGGGCTTTTCATCCTGGCGGGCCGGAGACGCAGCTGCATGACATTCTTTGGACCGTCCCTGACGGAAAAAAACCATGGTAGAAGCGAGGGGGAGGAAAATTTCGGGGAGTTGCCGGTTACGGTGGGAGGTCGGGGCCGGAGCGATGGGCATTTCTCTCGTATGTACGCGCGTGTGTGTGAGGCGTTGGATAAATCTGAAGACGAGCGAGGCGTTGGGCTCTAACTGAACCCGAGCGATTGCACTACAGGCTACGCGTTACTGAACCCGAGCGATCGATCGATGGCAGTTAACTGAACCCGATGGAGCGATTCCTTCACTACTGCTGCTAACTGAAGCCGATCGATGCTGCCTCTGGGATGAACAGTGAGCG
>NC_041385.1:100061310-100078849 GCF_002162155.2 Triticum dicoccoides
GCGCTCCAACACAAGTCCGTTTCGTCCGTTTTGCGATACGCCACACCCCTCCCGATCAACAGGACCCCCGTTTTGACCGTAGGAGGTCTGTTTCCTCCGTTTTGCTGTACGCCACACCCCTTCCGATCAATAGGACCCCCGTTTCGACCGTAGGAGGTCCGTTTCCTCCGCTTTGCGCTACGCCAGGCCCCTCCCAATAAACAGGACCCCGTTTTGAACGTGGCCGGTCGAACACAAGGCCGTTTCCTCCGTTGTGCGGTATGCTAGGCCTCGTTTCCATCGTCTGTTCCGTCCAAGCCCTCCCGATGAACACGACCACGCATTTCGTTCCGACCCAGCCGGTTGGCTCCCCATGAACACAACGACGACGCTGTTTCTCAGTTCTGACCCACCCATGTACGTATGCGTGATTGGCGTTAGAGACCCTACCCGTATGTATGTACGTGGTCGTATTTTCTTTCTTGCACCCTCGCCGTTGTACGTACGTGTACATGCTACGTGCGCGCCTCTACTACGACACGTGCGCGCCTCTACATCCACCAGTATATATGTATGTACATGTTCGCGACCAGAATGACAACGGTACGTACGCTTCAACCAGGTGAGTCCCGACTGTCAGGCACTTCCTTGCCTGCGAAGATGTAGCTGGTGGGTCCCAGCAGTCATGGGGGCGAATCATTTTGTTTTTGTTTTTTTTTGCCTGGATGCACTCCCTTGCGTGCGAAGATGTAGCTGGTGGGTCCCAGCAGTCAGGGGGGCGAATCGTTTTTTTTGCCCGAACGCACTTCCTTGCGTGCGAAGATGTAGCTGGTGGGTCCCAGCAGTCAGGGGGGTGAATCGTTTTTTTTGCCCGGGCGCACTTCCTTGCGTGTGAAGGTGCAGCTAGTGGGTCCCAGCAGTAAGGGGGGAAACATTTTTTTTCGTGAAACACTGTGGCCCGTCCGGTGGGTCCCCGCTGTCAGGTGGAGGAACAATTATTTTCCGCGTAATAAGGAGGCACTTCTTTGCTGCGGCCGTGGACCTAGCTGTCAGCCTCTCCACATACAGTCCATGTCCGATGGAAGTCGTTCCTTGACCACGTTGACCATGCCGCGCCGAGAGCACCAGGGCGGTGGACGCCGGCGAGGCATAGGAAGGGGACGACGGGGAGCTGGGGAAGACACGGTAGTGGAAGCCCGCGCGGAGAGGAGTATGATGGTTCACTGGTTCGGCTGCGGTGTGAGGCTGCCGTCGCCGCAGGGCCTGGCCAGCGGTGGGAATAGTAGGGGGCGGTGAGGCCTCCGTGGCAGCACAGCCAGCCACGGGAAGCAGGAGCATGCGGCACGACCGACGCTGCTTTGGGCGGCTGGAGCAAGAAGACCAGAGGTTGAAGAAGCACTACGGCCGTTCGATGGACATCATACGGTCACTAGAGCTATAATCATTTATATTGACTAAGTTGACAAAGCCCTTCATCCCCGTCAACTTAGTAGGCCCACAAGTCAGCCTCCCACCAAGGTGGGTCCCAGCTAGCAGGGGGGTATTTATTTTGTGGTGCGTAATAAGGAGGCACTTCCGGCGGGTCCGAGCTGACAGCACGGGGAACATTTTTTTCGCGAAATACGGTGGCTCGACGGGTGGGTCCCAGAAGTCAGGGGAAAACTTTTTTTTCGCGAATACTGGTGGCCCGTCCGGTGGGTCCCTGCTGTCAGGTGGAGGAATAATTATTTTCCGCATAACAAGGAGGCACTTCCTTGCGGTTGCCGTGGACCCAGCTATCAGCCTCTTCACGTACAATATTCCTGCAATGGAGTTCGATCATTGACCACATTGACCACGCCGCGCCGAGAGCACCACGGAGGTGGACGACGGCGAGGCCTAGGAAGGGGACAACGCGGAGCCGGGGAAGACACGGCAGTGGATGCCCATGCGAAGAGGAGTACGAGGGTTCACTGGTTTGGCTGCGCTGCCGTCACTGCAGAATAACAGGGGGTGTGGGTGAGTGGAGGGATGGCCTGGCCCACGGTGGGAGTAGTATGGAGGCGGTGAGGCCTCCGCGGCAGCACAGCCGGCCACGGGAGGCAGGAGCAGGCAGCATGACCGGCGCTGCTTTGGGCGACTGGAGCAAGAAGACCAGAGGTTGAAGAAGCACTACAGCCGTTGGATGGACATCGCATGGTCACTAGAGCTAGAATCGTTCATATTGACTAAGTTGACAAAGCCCTCCGTCCCCGTCAACTTAGTAGGCCCACAAGTCAGCTTCCCACCAAGGTGAGTCCCAGCTAGCATGGGGAGTATTCATTTTTTTGTGCGTAATAAAGAGGCACTTTCGGTGGGTCCGAGCTGACAGCGGGGGAAACGTTTTTTTCATGAAATACGGTGGCCCATCCGGTGGGTACCAGCAGTTAAGGGAGAAACATTTTTTTCGCGAAATAAGGTGGCCCGTCTGGCGGGTCCCTGCTGTTAGGTGGAGGAATAATTATTTTGCACGGAATAAGGAGGCGCTTCCTCGCGGCCGCCGTGGACCCAGCTGTCAGCCTCTCCACGTACAGTACTCTTCCGATGGAAGTCGGTCGTTGACCACGTTGACCACACCGCGCCGAGAGCACCAGGGCGATGGACGACAGCGACGCCTAGGAAGGGGACGATGGCGACGCCTAGGAAGGGGACGACACGGAGCCGGGGAAGGCGTAGCAGTGGAAGCCCGCGCGGAGAGGAGTACGAGGGTTCACTAGTTCGGCTGCGGTGTGAGGCTGCCGTCGCTGCAGAATAACAGGGGGAGTGGGTGAGTGGAAGGATGGCCTGGCCAACGGTGGGAGTAGTATGGGGGCGGTGAGGCCTCCGCAGCAGCACAGCCGGCTACGGGAGGCAGGAGCATGTGGCATGACCGGCGCTGCTTTGGGAGGCTAGACCAAGAAGACCAGAGGTTGAAGAAGCACTACGGCCATTGGATGGACATCGTGCGGTCACTGAAGCTAGAATCGTTTATATTGACTAAGTTAACAAAGCCCTTGGTACGCTCCAACTTAGTAGGCCCACGGGTCAGCCTCCAAAACGGTGCGCCCCAGATGTCAGGGGGAGGAATCATTTTTTGGGCGGCCGAAGCTAAGAATATCCGAGATTGAAGAAGAAGCACGACATCCGTTGGATAGACATCCAACGGCCACTGCTACTAGAACCGTGTGTTGACTATAATAAGTTGACAAAGCCTTGCATACGCGTCAACTTATTTTTTTTAGGGGACGCGTCACTTAGTAGGCCAACAAGTGTGTGGCAGAGAACTTATAGCCCATTTGCGTTTTGTATGAATTCTAATGGAATTTACAACAGCCCATTTACAGTTTGTGAAAAGTACAACCCATTTTCTAGCTAGGACAACCATTAATAATTTCAACCAACCGTTGAAGACAGAATTCAATAAAATTTCCCACATTTTGATGGGATCCGAAATATTTTTATCCTGAAATTTCTATTCAGATTAAATATAAATTTGTATTACGTAAAAATCCAAGGAAACATTGCGCGCAACAATGAAAATTTAAGATTTTTAAAATCCATAAATAATATTTTATAAACTAATTTCGTGTTTGGTGCATTTTTTATAGTTACTGCCTAGTTTTTATAATTATATCCCATTTATTATTTTTAAAGCCCATTTTCCTATTAAGCCTAATGCATCCCTCCTAGGAAAGATTTGCAGCACGGCGGGGCGGAGAATAACAAGTTGACCTTGCCTGGGTATTCCTCAAAGAGACGTATAGCTGGGCTAGCCATTTTCATCTTGAAAAAAGTAGTATCTGGGCTGGATATCTGGCCTGGGCTAGATGGGCCACATCCCGCCCAGTTAATACCCTGCTCTCCTCTGAACAACAATGAAATCATCGCTAAGAAAAACTTTGCAGTGCTCACGCCTCAAAAACACAAATACTGCTCGAGCTGCTTGGTCCCAGCTGTCGGCCGCACCTTGTGCAATTCTCTCATTTATATTGACTACATAGGTTGACAATGGTGTGGGTCCGTGATGTCAGGAAAGCAGGAGAAAGCCAAAAAAATATAGTTGTACATAATAAGGAGGCACTTGCGTACGTACGGCTATGGCCCTAGTGGGTCCCTAGTGTCATCTAGTCAAAATAAAGTCATCTCCTGAATCCTCATGTTCGTCGACCATGTTAACAATGCTCGGCGCCATGGCGAACGCAACAACTCGAAGGACAATGGAGAGGGCCTCGCGGGCCCTACGAAGGTCTGATACAGCGCCCGCTGCTCATTCAGGAAGCCAGGATCATCGGACACCTATGAGCACCTTCAAGAAACTGAGACGACATGAAACGGGAAGGCTGCGCCTGGGAGCTCTAGTTTATTTCAAACATGTATTAACATACAAGTGTAATTTACTCGTCATTAGAAGGCCCGAGGTTTGTAAGTAAAACCGGCGCGTTACGCGTGTAATTTGAGAGACCAGTGTGTATACGACTAGTATATAGTGGAGTGGTTTTCTTAATCTCTCCATAACAATCGTTTTAAATTGTGTAAATATGAAACGAAACTCTTTATTTAATGTACAGAGGGAGTACTACTCCCGATGAACTAATAATCCAGGCCCACGCGTCCTGGTCGCACTTCCTGTCCTTCACGTGTGGTACACTACCCTCCCTTAAGTGAACAACCACACATGCGCCAAATTATTGGAAACGTGTGAGAGTGTGTACAAATAAAGAATTTTAATTTCAATTATTGGAAATGTTTGAGAGTATTATAAAGTTTGACTTCAGTCAAATCTAATATGCGGAGTAAATAAAAATGGAGGGCTACTACGTCCATCCGGGTTTTTAGTCCACACCATTTTTTAAATCAAAGTTAATAGCTGGACAAATAAAATTACAGGGGAGCTGGAGACAAAGTTGTGAGAAGGCTTAGAAATCAATACAAAACTTATGCTCTTAGTACCAACGTCGATCCTTCTTCGAGGAAACATTTGGTTCATAGCCAATTGTGTGATAAAATTGCACCAACGTGAAAGACGACTGCGTCTCCAACGCAACCAAGGTGAACTGACGAAGGATATCATCTTTGTGCGTAACAAGCAAAGAGCACTGATGGAAGACAACTTGTTTTTCATTGAAAATCGATCAGCTTCACCAGCCGACGCAACCATGAGGCACGACCATGAGCATCGATAGGTCATCGTGGTGATGCATCATCCATTTGGCATCAAGTTTGGGTGAGGCACCTATGAAGTTCGACAAATCCTCACTGTGGTTTGTTTCTTCTCAGTAATCAAGCTCGAGGAAGGAAGAACCACGTGGCAGAGGACAGTGAGGCGGAACAACAATGGCCATCCAATTTTGTGCAGTTCCACTAAAATTGAGAAAGACATGCCCGGGTATGTAGACACGCATTGCTGTTTCCAATAATATAAAAAAGGGTTAATGAAAAGTACACCAACAAATAGAAGCATCATAATTATATCTTAATGGAACTAAACCAGGATACCTAAGAAAAAAAGTATTTCTTCATTTAACCAGTGATAGTACTACCACCATATGGACAATGAACGCACAACCACCATGTACTTTTTGTTGAAACAACATGTATACCTCCACCGAGGCATAAATCAGGACAACTTTTCAAGTGGCATTTCCTCTATAATAGTACTAGTAGGTGATGTTGGACCAGCGACGAACCCTAGCTACTATGCATGGGGAGCTGGGGAGTAGTCGCATAGAAAAATACCCGCATGCAGCGACCTGGGGAGCTGGACCAGTACAAGAAGTTATACCTCAGGTGGGCGAGATGTCGTTTAGGTGGGCGGGCAGGATCTGCCCACGCGACGGCAGCGAACAAGGGCGCGGAGGATCTTCGTCTGCGCCAGCACCGGCTCCGAGAGGATGGTGCGCATCGGCTCCTCCCGTCACCGACGGCAACAATGTCAACGCTGCACCTCCTCACCTCCCACAGCAGACGGGATTCGGCCGGATCTGTGACCACCGGTGAGGAGAGAGATAGACTGGACACTGTCATATTGTTTTGATACGGAGAGGGTGAGAGAGCGAGACGCGAGAAACTCTATCAAACAAGAGGCTATAATGGAGTAAAAAATCTCTCCATAGCAGTGGTTTTAAATAGAATACACGCCTTCCCGAAAAAAAAAAAACTGGTGGACAATTTTTTAAGGGTCTGTCTAGGACACATCTAGATGTGACATAGTTATGTCACATCTAAGTTGATGTCCACTCTGTTTGTGGTCTATTTTTTTGTCCTAGTTTTTTTGTTTCTTGTTGCTACATTATATACTTGTGGGAGATTAGATGTGATATCCTTAAATAACATCTAGATGTGAATTGGACAAACTGATTTTCTAACGTACCAAGAAAGAAAACTCGATCAAAAACACGCCCCCGCTTCCAGGCCGCGAGAGTCATCGCGCACACACACATAGACATAGACATGCATATCCGTGTTTATGTAAAATTCCATTTCCATCTCCATCTCGAATCATATTTGTCCAACTGGCACATTATTTACGTTGTTAATTATATACGCATCAATATTAACGTACAACATCTCTTGTTTGCGCACGTCCGGACCACTGCCACGCCCGGTCCTGACCAACCCGAACCCTCTTCATCACCCGCGCGTGCTTCCCGCCCGAAACGGTCAGTGCCACATTCATGCCCAGCCAGAGCGGAAGTGACCTCTCACTGGCGCCGGCATTGAAGTGGCGCGCCGGCCAAGAGAGCATCGCCCGCGCCGCTTTCGGGTGCACGCGGCTGCTCCGCGTTCAAAGGTCGCAATAGCCGGCTACAACATGCATGTAAAACGTTTTTGGGAGTATGTGCTACAGCTAGCTGTCCTCCCCCAACTCGTCAATCTCTTCCAGTAGTGCTAGTAGTACTCCATGGCGCGATCCATCGACAAGCAGGCGGGCAAAGTTATCGTATACTCGGTTTGCGGTGAGTGGCATTCCGAGCGACTGTGTGGGGTCGAGCCGTGTAGGAGGGTGAGACATGAACACGATAGACGTGATTTAAACATTGATTTTGCCCGATGGCGCGATCCAACGAAACGAAACGTTGGTTTCTCTCCGTTTCCATTTTTTCTCCAGAAAAACGGAAACTTCCCACTCCATTTTCATCCCTATTCCAAGGTTGCCCCGTTACAATATTCCATCAAATACAAAGGAAAACTAACACGCATGCTGATGCATCTCAATGATTCACAAATCATAGCCAATATTTACTTCACAACTAGAGAAAAAAGTTGTGAGAGCGTGTACGAAAGAAAAACTGTTGATGGGGTCACTACGACTTAAACCCCAAACCCTAAACATGATTTAATTCCCTGGCCAGGTAGAACCTGTTGAAGGAAAGACGGCTGGCACCCTCGGATCATACGATGCTTTTGTGTAGTTCCACTAAAATCGACCTGAGCATCCCTGATGGCAAAGATATTGAAGAAGTGTGATTAGAATAATAGTACTGGCACTAGTTCATGAGACATAAACTCATCACAAGTAGAAGCCGGTAGAAGTAGAGCAAGATCGACATGGAGATGGAGCTACAGCAGTGGAGCAAGCCGGCTCCAAAAGGAAGATGGACTGCCTGGGACGTCGGGTTGTAGCTAGAAGGGCGGTTGGGACGCGACATCGGCACAAACCGCGGTGACCCCCGATTGGGACTCACAAACTGTGGGTTTTCTCCCTCGCCGATGTCGACCGCGTCTATGCAGAACATTGTTCCCTTCACCCAGCTGCGGGATCAGGCCGTCATTCTATGCTTGTGAAGAGTGTAACGTTTGCAAGCAGGCTTGTAGCTTAGGCTCCTGCTAGTGTATATATAGTGGTTTTCTTTTTCTCTCCATATCAACCATTTTATATTGCGTACGTGTCATTCAAGAGTGAAATGATGGTTGCTTCTTCCGACTAACTTACTGTGTGATTTGACTGCTCCTTAGTGGCCCCTACACATACTCCCCCTACGTGTATGCAACAGTCACACGTACACATGGACGCAAAAACGCGCGCGATGCCCTAATGCATGCATGTCCGAGCACACGACGGAACACACACGATCACGCTAAGTGCTCAACCTACACGTGCATGCACACACATACTCAGTCAGGGTGAGCTAGTGACCGTATAAACACCGGAAAATATATATATTGAGCGAAATGAGCGTATTATGAAGTCCATTGACCATATTTTTACAAATATACAGTGACAGACAGTGTATTTATCTCGTTTGAAATTAATCCATATTAACCGGAGAGGAGGCAGTATGGACTAGCATTACTTGCGCGCGGTGGCTCGCAGGACAAGGAGAAACTTTTGACTAATGCAAGCTCTCCCTCGCTCAAGTGGTGGACGTGCAACAGTTAATTCGGTGTCAGATTGCCAGAAGCATACACTATACTACTAGTGCTACTATTGTTCGACTTCCCGAATAGGCGAACAGCCAAGCGCAAAGTTTACTAATATAGTCTATAAAGGTATGTACTATACTAGTACTTGAAACCGGATGGAAGAGCGTCTGCACTCTTATTATAATTTTAAAATGTGATAAAGCAATCTTCAACACATTTGGTTATCTTCGAGGGTTCTCGCATGTGATAATGGAAGTTGATTGCACGGAACACTCGCCACAATTCTCAGTTAATTCTGGCTCATATCCTGTTACAAATAGTAGCACTCGGTAATATTCGTGCGAACCGTGCTTGCTGGACTTTGAATGTGGCTGAGAGCTGGCTTGATGAATCACCTCGCTTCCTACTTCTTTTTTTGCGGGGTACCTCAATTCCTAGTGACCAGTGTCTTGGCTGATCGTCCTAAGAATGCTTATATATGAATAAAGCTCTCTCATTTACCCGCAAAAAGTATTGAGCCATATTAACCGGAAAGGAGGGAGTATGGACTAGCACTACTATTTGGTGTGTCCCGTCAACTCGCAGAACGAGGAGAAGCTTGCAGGACAAGGTGAAGCTCGCTTACGCCTTTTGACTAATGCAACCTACCCTCGGTGGACATGCATCAGTCCATTTGGTGTCAGATTGTCAGAGGTATACACCGTAGTACCCAACATGCGGAGTACCATCATTGATCGAATTCACGAAGAGGCGAAGAGCCAAGCACAATAGTACGAGTAGTACTACTACTAGAACCGCATGGTGGAGCATTTGTACTCTTATTTACTTTTATCTCTGATAAAGTACACGTTTATTCCGGAGAAGGGCGGAAAACGGCAGCCCTACATGTAATGAATGATATCGATCAACCAACCATGCTCGAATATATCTTGGCCTCCATGCGAACCCGTCTGTGTGTTCTCGCTCCTCGTCTCTCTCAAGGAACGGCGGGTTGGCTCTTTGCCGTCAATTGAGATCGGTTTTCTCACACTCCTGTCTCACATGTCACTGATATGCCAAGCGGAGGTGCATTGACCGACTGGCCATACGCATACTTGGTTTTGAACCTTCATACTACTCCTCCCTCCGTCACAGTTTACAGGGCGCGCTTCATTATGATGCATTTCTCTCAATGCATTTCCACCACCAGAGAGACTTTAGACACGTTTGGTTTAATGCTCAATTAATTAGGGCGTGGTAACCACAATCAAGTCCACAATTTTCTCTCCATGTAACTACGGAATGGAGTAAGTACATGCATGTGTGTACCCGGGGTGGAAGCACTGCATGCATGTGTGTACGCATTATTCCCTCTACTAGTAATAGACGCCGTGCTATACCTACCAATGCTATTTTTCAGGCCGATCGCTAGTCGCCTTGGTTCCACTAATATTTTTTCTTTTTTCTGAAGCGTGTTGTATAAACAGTGACGGATGGAGTAGTATGAGCGGATTCAAAGAAGAGTGTATTGACGGTTGCTTCTTCAGAGTAACTTACAGCGGGAAAGGTGGGGCTTACGATTTGACTGCTCATTACTCATTATTAATGCGGCGCAACGACTGGGCTGAGTCTCCCATGCGGTTGTGCACTACCCCCTTGGTTCTTAAATATACTCCGGAGTATATTTGTCTTTCTAGAGATTTCAACGAGTGACTACTCAAATATTTGTCTTTTTAGAGATTTCGAATGGACTGGTACATACGGATGTATATACATATTTTAGAGTGTAGATTCTCTCATTTTGCTCCGTATGTAGTCACTTGTTGAAATCTCTAGAAAGACGAATAGAATATTTAGGAACGGAGGGAGCACACATACAAGCAAAATGAGTGAATCTACACTCTAAAATATGCCCGTTTGAAATTTGTTAAAAGACAAATATTTAGGAATGAAGGAGTATAATTTTGTGCATGGCACATGGACCCGGATGATGAAGAGGCTTCTGGCAATGCTATCAAGATTCCATCATTTGTTTACATAATTGACGTACTATACAAATAATTTTCCAGCGAGACATGAAATTGTACAATGGTGTGAGCTTTCACCTTCTATTTCGCGTGTCTTGCCATCGATGCTCTTTCGGAAACAATAAAAAACTAACTTCCTTGCTAATGCATGCCAATTATTAGCAGATCGGAGCTAATAATTACATCACAACTGAAGACAGATTTGTGAGAAGGTGTTAAATTAAAATTGATCCATGCTTTCATTGGCAGCAACGTCCCCTAGCTATGTCTAAATCAACAAGGCATGTGGGGAAAAAAAGTAGCTGTCTGGAGCATGCAACATTCCGATCATTTTGTGCAGTTCCACTAAAATAGAGTTGAGCGTCCCTGTTCCAAAGATATTAAGTGTGATTACAATAATAGAGGATTGCTGATTAAACAATAAACACATAAATAGAAGCCGATCATCTTTGCAGTCTCTTTTAAGACTAACTAGTTGGAGAAGATTAGGCTCGGAGTTGGATGATGAGGATAGAGCAAAACCAATCTCCCTTTGTGTAGTTGCACTGAAATGTAGAGACGTTGCCCATGTGATATTTTAGTACAACTGCACAAAACACTCTTAAGAAAAAAGTGATTTGTGCAGTTCACCAAAAGGTCGCAATAGCAACGAGGTGAAATGGATAGCCCTGTTTGCAAAAAAGAGGTAGAAAGGAAACAATTACTGGCCAATAACAGTTGATGACACATGCGACAAAAAAAAGAAGCATATTCCTTGCCCTAAGGGAAGATAAAAACACGGTTGTGTTTGTCTAAAACAATGTGAGGACGAGAATGCAATATGGAAAGTACGCTGGACGAGCTACGTTTTGGGCAAAGAACTATGGAAGATCCACTTGCAGTGATGTGGGAAGACGGGCAGTGGAACAAGGCCGGAGGGGATACCTGGAGGTGGTCGGGATGTAACTAGGTTAGTAGCGGCGGGCAGAATCTGTGAGCAGGTGGCGTAGGCCCTGCCGCGCCGGAGCTTGGTCAGAGAGAACGGCGTGTACCGCAGATCGGGACGTGCTGCCTCGGCGCCGTCGAACGGAGAAACGATGCACTTCCTCCCTTTCCCCCGGCGGATGGGATGCGGCCGAATCAATGACCAACGGTGAGAGAGAGAGAGGCCACCGCACTCCCTTTCCCACGGTGGACGGGATGCGGCCAGATCAGTGACCAACGGTGAGAGAGAGAGAGGCCACCGCAGCCTTGTGTGAGATACTCTGAAGAGCAACAAACCAGGCACGCAAGGCTCCATTGTATATAGTGAGCGGACTACCTTTTTCTCCATAAAAATTGTTTTATATTCTGTGTACGTGCCATTGAGCGCTATAACTTTATTTAAAAATAACGTGGCAACGCGTCAAGTCGAACTTTGTTTTGTGCAGGCGTGGTACACGACCTTCCTAGGTAAACAACCGCTACAGGCGTTCAAATTAGCATGTGGGCTGTCATTTCGTAAACAAATGAGCTCCACCGTGTACCTGCACGGGTTTTGCTGGGAACGAAGCGCGAGTACGTGCACGGTGCACCTATTCTCTTATTGTATACGTACACCACCTCCGTGGGGTTGTGTGAGAGAGATACAAACCTAGAGAGATATAGTGTGTGGGTTCTTGAGAGTTTGGGGGGGGGGGTCAATCAAAAAATGTAACATATGCAATGTGTGTGAAATAGAGTCCTGTATATAACATATATATAGAGGGGGCGATCCACGAGAAGAGAGTGGAGGTATCACCGGCTTGAGGTGTCCATAGAATCGAAAAGAGGGATGATGTGTGTGTGTGTGTGTGCGTGCGTGATCGATAAAGAGTGCCATCGAATTTGTGTCTGCCCACGTCAAAGATATAGAGTGGCTTGCCTACTGGAATGTGAGAGGGGACATGTGCAATTTGTCTCCGTGGCATGGATACCTACCCGCAGCGCTCGACTATCGGTGTGTGTTGGGGGAAGAGGGAGGCCCAATTAACTATAGAGGTACAATGGCTGGTATATGTGTGGAGGAGGAGAGAGGCCTACCTCATGTATTAAGGAGATCGATATGCCTCATGTATTAAGGGAGATCGATCGGCATCCATGCATATGTGCATGAGAGGAATAAGGTTGGGAGAGAGACAGAGCTAGAGTGTTGGAGGGGGTGGTAGTGGAGTTCCTTCTAACAAATGGTGGGATAGGCTTGCTAGACAAACAGAGGGCACGCCCACAATATCAATAAGAGAGGAGATGGCTGCTTGTTGTCTGTGCACATGCATGTGAGAGACGGGTCAGGAGGCATGCACGAATGATAAGGGGGGACGATGTGGCTGTGGCAAGCAGACATAACTACATAGGAAGATCAATCGCCCTTTGTTAGAGAAAGGAGACATAACTTGTGAGGTACGTCGATCGATGGGGGGATAGTTAAAGTCGATCTACGTATATGTTGGGAGATCGATTGGTACACATGCATGTGTGTGTTAGAAGAAAATGAGGCACGAGGAGAAGGATAGACATAGAGGGATGCATGTAGGAGGTGGTACGAGAGGCATACTATATAGAGCGGGGAGGAGTGTGCGAGTACGAGAACGATGAAAATAGTGGTGGGAGTGAGGCATGGACGGTGACAAGAGAAGAGGGAAAGCTTGTGTTTGTGCTAGGCACACCTGGCTAGAGAGGCATATCGATCGATGTGTGCTGTAAAGAAGGAGCTGGGGGGCCTACACACACCATGGGTGAACGACCTAAAGTGAAAAGACAAATTTGCGCGATGGAGCTAGAGAATGCTGAGGGAGGGTGAGAGGGATGCGGGTGTGTGCATGCACAAGAGAAAGTTAGCGCTAGCTACAAAGATAAGAAGGTTGTGTGGGTGTAAAAGACGAATAGAGATCATATATACTTCATTATAAAAAGCGAATTCAGATATTTGAAGAATTTATCATAGTGTTTTAAACCGACGTATGTGTGAATATATATAACGGTGATACACATGGTGTGTTTATGAACATGTTATACTACATTTAATATATTTTATCTCTACTCTTATAAAAAACAAAGTTGTTGATGATGGTGTGCCTGCCATCCTGCATTATAGGCCGTCCGATTTATATCTGGCGGATAGCAAGGAAACTATGATGGTTGAAGTTGGCAACAATCATGATTGTAGATTCTTATTGAAATAGAGAAACGAATTCAAATTTAGTTCGAATTGCAGCGGTAGTATAGTCATTTGGAATGCACTAAAATGTTGGTATGAGTAGGTTACATGCATTATACAGCAAAGCGAAAAAAATTAATCGGACATAACATGGATTCATACT
Source organism: Triticum dicoccoides (assembly GCF_002162155.2). Taxonomy (NCBI): domain Eukaryota; kingdom Viridiplantae; phylum Streptophyta; class Magnoliopsida; order Poales; family Poaceae; genus Triticum; species Triticum dicoccoides. The sequence continues at coordinate 100,074,974 of NC_041385.1, forward strand.
CCCTCCTTCCATCTATATAGGGCGTAATGAGATTTTTAAGACCGCCTTTGACTATTGACAATATTAATAGTACATGACATGCACAATGTGAAAATTATATCATTGAAAGAACCTTTCACAAACGAAGTTAACGGTGTGCTTTGTGTAAGTTGCATTTCATATATCATTGCACTAATATTCGGTCAAAGTTAGCATCAAAAAACGCATTAGGCCCTATATAGATGGAAGGAGGGAGTAGCTTTGAATAGCATTTGTATAGTAAAACGGGGCAAGACTCTCTCTTTGTGTTGTGTGAATAGTTTTATTTTTTCGTTTTCTTTTTGCTTGAGGGAAGTGCGAATTGATTTGGTACGTACAAGTACAATATTACTACACGTTAGGCTTGTCCCTAAAATTCAACCCGCGTTTTGTTATATCCTGAAAATTCAGATATCGTGCTCCCAAAAATGGCGCCTTCACAACCCGCGTCTTGCTATCCCGAAATTACAACGCGCGCGAAAACTCCCTCCAGCTGCCAAATCGCGACACGCAAAATCCCCCTTCTAAGTCTGAGCCGAAAGGACTGCTAGTTCAAATCAGTGGGGGGGGTACTTTTGTAACACACCCTACATTTTGGACAAGCGCGTCCCTAAATCATGCTTCACCCCCTCCCATCTCCCCCTTTTCGCCATTCGAAATCCCAGGCCGCCATAACCTCTCCGCTCCAGCCGCGAAACCCCACCCTCCTCCAGCCGCCACGTCACCGCTGCCCAGCCAGAGCCTCTTCCCCGACGAGGTTGTGCACCACAACAGCTCGACGTCCCTCAACCACCTCCCCGGATGATGATCCGTCGTCCATCTCGCCATCCCGCAGGTTCAATCGCCCCGTCCTCCACCTCCAAGGAGCTGCTCCGACGATCGCCTCGTCTATCATGGCTGCTCCATCCCCACAGCCGCTTTAACCTGCTCCATCGGAACAGCAGCATCCTCACCGACTCCTCGGACGAAGCCGAGGCCTACTCGGCGCCACCAAAGAGGTTGTACACTCATCGCATCGCACCTTGTCCTTAACTCGACCTCCCGGCACCGACGGTGCACCATCCCGCACCCCCATGGAGCGGCTACCTTGAAGTCGGCACCGCGGGCGACATCTCCACGGCGGCTCTCCCCCAGTGCGAGGCCCCTTCGGCGGCGGCGTCCATACCAGCCAGATTTGCTGCTGCTGCTCCGGCTCTCGCTCGCTCGCTCGTGCTGCTACTCCGGCTCCGGCTGTCGCTCGCTCGCTCGTGCTGCTGCTGCTGCTCCGGCTCTCACTCGATCGCTCGCTCTCCTAGCTGCTGTTGCTGCTCTCCCCCTCGCTCGTGCTGCTGCTCTGCTTTGATTAAGCCACACTTCAGCCGACTGAATTGACTTTTGGGTAAGTCAATTTTTAGGGGTTGGGGGGCGGGGCTCGCCGGAGTTAAGGAAGAACCACACACAGTGGGGACGGGGGCTCGCCGGAGAGGTACCCCACTATCTATCTTAGGGTTCAGGGTGGGTGCGGGGGGGGGGCTAGAGGGCTGGCCGGGGAGGTGGTGGCGAGTTGTTTCGGGGCGGCAAGGCGGCGCTTGGGCCGGCGGTTCAGCCGATCGTGGCAGGCGGCTCAGGGGTGTGCAGGTTGAAGATGAACTGCAGGCCCTCCCTAAACTACATGTGAAGTGTCTCTCTGCTACCATTGCGTTCAGTTTCGACAGTAGCATTCAAATTCCACAGTTAGTTTCAGTTTCGACAGTTAAGTTCAGAGTCAACCGTTTTTACCTCATCTTTTGTAGTCAGGTGGTTTTTGGTGATTTTAATTTTACATCCATTTTTCATCATCTATTGGAGATGCTATTAGAATCCCACTTGAGATTGACGATGTCTGTCTTGTGCTGCTTCAACCTTGACGTCTTACGTCTCACCGGAGCTGCTCCAATGACAGAACGATCCATCACAACAAAGCAGTGCCCTGGACGCCGTCTACAGATTCCTCAGATCTTCCTCCACACCTCTGACAGCCACCTCTGCCTCAACTGCTTCAGCGACCAACCCAATGATACTGACGTCAACACGGCTACGGCAAAGAGGTTGTACACTTGTTGCGTCACTTATTACTATACATTCACGTCGATCCATTAGGGCTATTTTGGTTCAACGGAAAAATGTCGATCCACTGGTTGTTACCATCACTCTAAATTTCTGCATGCTCTCCTCACATAATCTCACCATGTTTCTTTCATATGCATGTCAAATATTGTACACAGTCATGCTGAACATGTAGAGAAAAAGAGAAGAGTTTTGCGCGGCAATACAATGTCATACATACATTGCTCCATGGTGGGTTCAATGTTAAACCCTCCCCACCCCTCTCCAGATTGTAATCCAGAGGAAGATATCTGTTCTGAGGCGTATTCAGACGCCGCTGACCACTCCTATTTACCCCCCAAGGTGTTTGCTCTACCTTGGCATGATGATGTTAGTCATATCATGCATATGTTGCCTTGCAGTGCCTACTTTTGACATCATATATGTAATCTGCTTAGTTTAGACATGTTCTGTAATGCCACCTGTTTAGTTTCTATATCATATATGGGAATTATGCAGTCTCATGTCTTTTAGCCAGCCATAATATATGTGAAATGTGCAATGCCATCCTGTTTAACCAGGCATCATATATTTGGATGATATTTTGCCCATCCTTTTCTTCATTACATTTCCATTTGTCGACAATGTTTGTACATTAAACTACTCTTCCTGTGAATCAGCCATTTGGGTGGGAGATGGAAAAATCTGGAGTGAAAACAAGGCCTTCAGAGCAGACAGTGCTACCTGTCGAAGCACATCTCTTGTTGGGTCCCGATAGCTCCTCAGAGATGGATTCAGAGACAGATGACCAGTCCTATTCCCCCACTGAGGTGTATGCTCTAACTTGGCACAGTTATACTGCTCATATCATGCATACGGTGTCTTGCATTGCATAGTTTAGACATCATATACACAATATTCAACACCATGTTCTTAGTTCAGACATCATATCAAATGCCCTCTGTTTAGCATATGAATCACATATGTGAATTAAATGATGCGATCCTGATTACTTAGATAATATGTAGGTGAATTATGTCATGCGATCCTGTTTAGTTATTCATCATATCTTTGAATTATGTTATGCTATGCTATCCAGTTTAGATAGACATCATATATGTAAAATTATTTCATGCTATCCGCTTTAGTTAAACAATATACATGTCAACTATTTCATGCCCTCTTTTTTCCACACTATCTATTGCATCTGTCTCTCATACAATGTCTGTACATTCAACTATGTTTCTTGTTTATCAGCCATTTGAATTGGAGCGGGTGATGCAAGTATCTAGCGGAATAAAAACACGGTCTTCAAATAAAACAGTGCTACCTCTTGGTGGAGATAGCACCCCGGTTGTACATGCACAAGAACCGGCCCTACCACACATAACCCAAACTCTCACAGATTGTACCCCTACTGCGATGGACAGAGAACCAGCTTCACCCAATCTAACCCCAACCCCAGCCGATAGTAACCCAGTTCCTGTTGACACAACACCATCTCCACCACAGAGCTCCCAAACAACAGCATTTAGTAAGGCAGCTCCAGTGCCCAAAGGGCCAGTACTATCACGGCGAACCCCAACTCCACCAGTTAGTACGCCTATTCCTGTGGAGGAAGCACAACCAGCCAGTCGTAGTTTAGCATCTATCGCATTTGATGTTGTTAAATCGTATGTGCGTATCTTCCCATCATAGATATATTATACTGAAGATGAAGGAAAATGCCAGTTGCAGGTGTTTGTCCAGGAGTTATGTGTAAGTAATGTTATTCATGGCAATTACTTTGCTTCT
>NC_041385.1:100079221-100097363 GCF_002162155.2 Triticum dicoccoides
TGCGGTACGCCACACCCCTCCTGATCAATAGGACCCCCGTTTCGACCGTAGGAGGTCCGTTTCCTCCGTTTTGCGGTACGCCAGGCCCCTCCCGATCAACAGGACCCCGTTTTGAACGTGGATGGTCGAACACAAGGCCGTTTCCTCCGTTATGCGGTATGCCAGGCCTCCTTTCCATCGCTTGTTCCGTCCAAGCCCTCCCGGTGAACACGACCACGCATTCCGTTCCGACCCAGCCGGTTGGCTCCCCATGAACACGACGACGACGCCATTTCTCCGTTCCGACCCAGCCATGTACGTATGCGCGAGTAGGCGTTCGAGACCCTGCCTGTATGTACGTACATCGCCGTATTTTCTTTCTTGCACCCTCGCCGTTGTACGTACGTGTACATGCTACGTGCGCGCCTGTACTATGACACATGCGCGCCTCTACTACGACACGTGCGCGCCTCTACATCGACCAGTATGTACGTACACGTCGCGACCAGAATGACAACGCTACGTACGCTTCGACCAGGTGGGTCCCGACTGTCAGGCACTTCCTTGCCTGCGAAGATGTAGCTGGTGGGTCCCAGCAGTCAGGGGGGCGAATCGTATTTTTGTTCCGAACGCACTTCCTTGCGTGCGAAGATGTAGCTGGTGGGTCCCAGCAGTCAGGGGGGCGAATCATTTTTTTTGCCCGGACGCACTTCCTTGCGTGCGAAGGTGTAGCTGGTGCGTCCCAACAGTCAGGGGGGAAACGTTTTTTCACGCAATATGGTGGCCCGTCCGGTGGGTCCCCGCTGTCAGGTGGAGGAATAATTATTTTGCGCGTAATAAGGAGGCACTTCCTTGCTGCGGCTGTGGACCCAGTTGTCAGCCTCTCCACGTACAGTCCACGTCCGATGGAAGCTGTTCCTTGACCACGTTGACCACGCTGCGCCGAGAGCACCAGGGCGGTGGATGACGGTGAGGCCTAGGAAGGGGACGACGCGGAGCCGGGGAAGACGCGGCAGTGGATGCCCACGCGTAGAGGAGTACGATGGTTCACTGGTTCGCTGCGGTGTGAGGCTGTCGTCGCCGCAGAATAACAGGGGGGTGTGGGTGAGTAGAGGGATGGCCTGGCCAGCGGTGGGAGTAGTAGGGGGCGGTGAGGCCTCCGCCGCATCGCAGCTGGCCACGGGAGGCAGGAGCACGAGGCACGACCGACGTTGGTTTGGGCGGCTGCAGCAAGAAGACCAGAGGTTGAAGAAGCACTATGGCCATTGGATGGACATCATACGGGCACTGGAGCTAGAATCGTGCATATTGACTAAGTTGACAAAGCCCTCCGTCCCCGTCAACTTACTAGGCCCACAAGCCAGCCTGCCACAATACTGGGTCCCAGCTAACAAGAGGAGTATTCATTTTTTTGTGCACAATAAGGAGGAACTTCCATGCGTGCGAAGATATAGCTGGTGGGTCCAAGCTGTCAGCGGCGGTATCGTTTTTTTCGCGAAATACTGAGGCCCTTTCGGTGGGTCCCCAATGTCAGGTGGAGGAATCATTATTTTGCGTGTAATAAGGAGGCATTTCCTTGCGTGCGGCCATAGACCCAGCTGTCGGCCTCTCCATGTACAGTCCACTTCAGATGCATGTCGATCGTTGACCATGTTGACCAGGCCGCGCCGAGAGCACCAGGGCGGTGGACGACGGCGAGGCCTAGGAAGGGAACGACACGGAGGCAGGGAAGACTCCGCAGTTGTTTCCCACGTGGAGGGGAGTACGACTGAACGAGGGTTTACTGGTTCGTCTGCCGTCGCCGGAGAATAACAGCAGGTGTGGTTGAGTCCAGGGATGGCTAGGCCAGCGATGGGAGTACGATGGGGCGGTAAGGCCTGCGCGGCAGCACAACCGGCCGTGGGGAGGAGGGAGCAGGCAGTCCCGCCGGCGCTTGTTTGAGCGGCTGGAGCGGGAAGAGCAGAGATTGAAGAAGCACGACGGCCGTTGGATGGCCATCCAACGGTCACTGCTTGTGCATCAACCTTTTTTTTAGGAAAGCCTCAAATCTGTGGAAAATAGCATATAGCCCATCTACCATTATTTCTAATAATTTACAGCCCATTTGCTAATTCTTAAGGTTTTTTTTGGAGCCCATATTCTTTTTGTTAGCATTACAACCCATATTGTGGCCACGGTTAAAAAATTGTACGAAATTTTGCATATTTCGGTGCGGTCCGAACTGTTTTTAATACCGAAATTTTGACTCACATTCAAACTGATTTTAAAAATAAATGTATATCAATATAAAATCCAACAAATTCTCCACGCATAAAAATTAATGTAATTTAAAATCTCAAAATGAAAAAAAGATATTTGAAACTAATTGCCGGTTTGATGTGTTTTAAAAATGTACAGCCCATTTCACATTACTGATAGGCCATTTTCTCGGCCAGCCGAATGAAGCTATCCTCGTCTTGAAAGATTTGCATCCCAACAGGCCTGACAAAGCGATTTACTTGGCAAATCACAAAAAAAACTGGGCTCTGGCCTTGGACCTAGCTGTCAGCCTCTCCCCGTACAGTACTGTTCCGATGGAAGTCGATCGTTGACCACATTGACCACGCCGCGCCGAGAGCGCCAAGGAGGTGGACGACGGTGAGGCCTAGGAAGGGGAAAACGAGGAGCTGGGGAAGACGCGGCAGTGGATACCCATGCGGAGAGGAGGACGAGGGTTCACTGGTTCGGCTGTGGCGTGAGGCTGTTGTCGCCGTAGAATAACAGGGGGTGTGGGTGAGTAGAGCGATACCCTGGGCCAGTGGTGGGAGTAGTAGGGGGCGGTGAGGCCTCTGCGGCATCACAGCCGGCCACGAGAGGTAGGAGCACGTGACACGACCGACACTGCTTTGGGCGGCTGGAGCAAGAAGACCAGAGGTTGAAGAAGCACCATGGCCGTTGGATGGACATCGTACGGTCACTGGAGCTAGAATCGTTCATATTGACTAAGTTGACAAAGCCCTCTGTCCTCGTCAACTTAGTAGGCCCACAAGTCAGCCACCCACTATGGTGGGTCCCAGCTAGCAGGGGGTATTCATTTTTTGGTGCGTAATAAGGAGGCACTTCCTTGCGTGTGAAGATATAGCTGGTGGGTCCGACCTGTTAGCGGGGGGGACGTTTTTTTCATGAAATACAGAAGCCCTTCCCATGTACAGTGCTCGTACAATGCGTAATAAGGAGGAACTTTCCTTGCGTGCGACCATGGACCTCGTGGGTCCCAGCAGTCAGACTCTCCACGTACAATCCTCTTCCGATGACTCTCGTATGTTGACCACGCCACACCGAGCGCACCGAGGCGGTGGATGACGGCAAGGCCCCAGACTGGAACGACTCAGAGATGGGGAAGACACGGCAGTGGAGTCGCAGACGGAGAGGACTGGGAAACTTGACTGGTTTGGGTGTGGGGTGGGCCTACACTCGGCAGAGAATAACAGGAGGTGCAGAGTGGAGGGATGGCCTGGCCGTCGGTGGGGTACCGTTTCGCTAAGGAGCGCAAAACAACGCCGCTGAAGGCCGAAGGCTGGAGCAGGCGGTTCCGGCAGCGCTGGGGGAAGAAGACGAGAGATTGAAGAAGAATGCCGACCGTTGGATGTAAATCCAACGCCTTCTTAGGCTTCGACCTACTGGCCCACATGTCAGCCAGTCCATTTGTTTTTTAGTCCATTTGGTGGGTTGGGTGAAACAATCATGTAGCATCTATGCAACCCGTTTAAATCCCATTTGCATTTTTCTCGAAATCCGCGGACTTGCTGGGCTGGGTGAAAATTTTCATGTTGGGCTAGACGGAGAAATGTTATAAAAACGTAAACACATGGTTGCACGTCAGTAAAATCTTTGCAACCTTATGTACGCAATCACTAGGAGTTAACTTGGAAAGTTATATATAAACAATTATTATTATTATTATTTTGTAAGAACTTTCAACTTACGAAATAAAATATCATTTTAATTTGATGAGTTAATAGTACGTGGGGTGTTATTATTTTTTTGGCTAGATGTGGGATAGTTGAGTTGGTTCTAGGGGAAAGTACTGGAAGAAAACTCAGTTTACATCGAAAAAGAAAGTGGGAGAAAATTCAGAGACCTACTGGGTCCACCTGAGGCTAGGAATATGTTGGGAGGAAGGATATTCAAAGCACGGCAGCCGAGTGAACTATTTTTTTTACGGACAAGTGAAATAGTTTACATACATTAGCAAATAACCACTAAAAAAAGCAATGAGGTTAATGGGTTCTTAAAAGAAATATTTCGGACAAAACAGATAATTACGACACATAGGCTAATGCATGAAACACTCAAATTATAAAGGTGCTTATAAACAGATAAAGTACAACATCTAGACCTTCCTGGCACGCTTGATCATGATGCTGCGGCTGTCCGTGTACTCATCGGTTATGGGAAGAAGACATGCCCTCATGTCCAAGATCTGCCTGTACATGTCGTAGCATGTGTATGCGTCCTTGGCCACGTAGGTTATGTAGGCTAGATTCAGAGGTACCTCCCACGTGTTCAGGTCGTCTTCTTTCATGTTGGAGTATCAGGGGTCTATGATGGTCTCAGCGAGGTCAACCACGGAGTCCTTCTCCTGCCCGTTGTTGATGATCTTGTATTGCTTCTGGATGTCGACAAGCTTGTTGCACCAGATGTCTGAATCGTCGCGTTCTTCCTTCTCTCCACTGTAGCGAAGGTGCAGTCGGTGCTGCCGATGAAACGGGTGAATGCTCCAGAACCTGGTGCAGCCATAGGACTGAGGCAAGGCAGAGCTTCACCGAGTCCGTATCGTTGGTGTACATCACATTCAACTTGGTGCAGCCATAGGGCTGAAAGGCGAACTAACTCCTTGCTGAAGTCCATATCCAGCAGGCTCACCCCTCGGATCTCCATTGGAGTCTCTTCGAGTGAACGAGTGTGTAGGCGGCGGCAGCAGTTCGTTTTTTAGCTCTTGGGGAACTGGATTCAACAGTAAGCTGAGTGTGTACAAGCGACAATAGTTACTACCCCTGCCTCGTCCGCTGCACGCCCGGCAGAAGATGCACCCTCGGCGCATTCAAACGCCTCCATTAAGAAACCTACTCCGGCCACACGTCGGTTGACGAGCGGGTCTGTATTGATACTGTAATAACAAGAGTTAGTGATCACTTTACTTAAATTTAATTAGATTTAGTAGAAATTTATACTTAAAACAAGCAATACATTTGATGGTTCTATCAGTGCCACGGGATCAACATGCACAACAATTAGAATTATTGTTCTCAGGACGCACATGATCAACACATTTGTCGCACTTTCACAAAGATAATACTACCAAGTTTGAATTGTTTGTTATGGTTGCTGTCCTCTGCATCATCATGCCGTGTTTCCCAGCTTGCAAGATTCAGAACCAACAAATAAGATCCAAATAATAAGTACAAGAAAGATGCCTACACATCTCATTGATTCCCAGCTTGCAAGATTCAGAACCAACAAATAAGATCCAAATAATAAGTACAACAAAGATGCCTACGCGTCTCATTGATTCCCAGCTTGAGAGTTCAGAACCAACAAATAAGATTCAAATAATAAGTACAACAAAGATGCCTACACATCTCACTGATTCCCAGCTTGCAAGATTCAGAACTAATCCATTAGAGCCTTTTGATAAAGTGAATATCGGGATTAAATCCATCTTGGCTAGCCATGTCATACAATCGAGGAACTTGGCGAATACTCTTGACCGTCACAACATCTGTAGTAGAGTATTCCTGTTTGCACAGCATGTTTGCATAGCACAAACAAGGAGATAGGAGAGCATGATTTCGCTTTAGTTGAACCATTTTGTGCAGTTCCACCAAAATTGAGAGATGTTGCTCTTGACCGTCACAACATCTGTAGTAGAGTATTCCTGTTTGCATACCATGTTTGCATAGCACAAACAAGGAGACAGGAGAGCATGCTTTCACTTTAGTTTAACCATTTTGTGCAGTTCCACCAAAATTGAGAGATGTTGCCCACGTGACATTTTAGTTGAACTGCACAAGACACTCATTCCAAAAAAACGTGTTTTGTGCAGTTCACCAAAAGGTCACAATAGCAACAAGGTGAAATGGATATCCCTATCTACACAAAATGATAGAAAGTAAACAGTTGCTGGTCAATAAGAATATACAAAACATATACAAAATGAAAAAGAAGCATCTTAATTATGTTCATGGCAATCACGCAAGGACAGTAGAAATTTTAAAACGTCAGCAATGCTTCATGTTACCAGAAGCATTACGATCAACAATGAGATTCCTCAGATATGGGATTACTTTAATGGTGGCATTGCTTGTTTACCAGACACAGTAAATCAACAACAGCTAAAGAGTTGGTTTAAGGGCATGGGACCGTGGGGACACCAGGACACTCAGCAGCGTAAAGGAGCAACTTACTTATCATACTGGGGAAAACAGCAGGAGTGCCATTTGTAACACAATTTAATTGCATCTTATCACTAGCGGCATTAGATTAACAATAACACTGGTTAGACATGTCCCTAAGGTAACAGTGTGATCGCTTCATTTTACATGCGCCCTTACAGCAAAAGGTTGGTTTACCCGCAAAAAACAGCAAAAGGTTGGTATAAGGACATGCGACAGTGGACGCATCAGCACAATGTACCTACAAGGAGGCATAAAGTGGTGATGCCGAGCTTGTTCACGCTATGTGAGGGCAGCAAACCTAATCCTGGAGACCTTTTACTATGTGAGGGCAGCAAATCTAATTCTGGAGGCCTTTTACTATGTGAGGGCAGCAAATCTAATCCTGAGACCTTTTACTATGTGAGGGCAGCAAATCTAATCCTGAGACCTTTTACTATGTGAGAGTAGCAAATCTAATCCTGAGACCTTTTACTATGTGAGGGCAGCAAACCTAATCCTGGAGACCTTTTACTATGTGATGGAAGCAAATCTAATCCTGGACATACTCTGTTGACTTGTCCACCAGCCGCCACTTTCTATCCTTTTTTCAACGAATAATAGATTTGTTCCTTATCCAGTTTGTACTGCCTTTTCCCATGACTTCCCTTTTGAACCAAGAGACCGGCTGGGTATCCGGTCTCTACTACTTTCACCATATTATTTCCTCTTTGAATCAAGTCCTAGATTCATGCTACAACTTTCCCCCCTTTCTTCGTTGTTTGAACAAAGCCCTAGATTCGAATGCATGAAGTAGCTTTACCTGTAATAACACTAAAAATTTAGGTGGATTCGGAAGAGCTGATGGGAGTAGAAAAAGATGCACATGCAGACACGTGGGGAGCTGAGGCAGTAGAGCAAGGCCGCTTTCGAAGAACTTATACCTGAGGGTCGCCGGGATGTCGGCGGCGGCAGGTCGGATCTATGGACAATACGACAGGGAGGAAAAAGGGTCAGAGGACCTCCCGAGCCGGTGCTGTGTCGGAGAGAACGGCACGGGCGGAGGATCGCGCCCCTCCGGCAGCTGTGGCTTTCCTCCCTCGGCGGTGATGACCGCGTGAACGATGCACCTTTTAGTCCTCTACACACACCGGCCGAAGGGATCCGGCCGAATCTGTGACCAGCGGTGAGCAGAGAGAAAATGTCGCTACCGCTGTCTTGTTTATATCTGGAGAGGATGAGAGAATGAAGAGAGCAACCCTAGTAAAGCAAGCGCTCAGGCCCCTGCGTCCATATATAGTGGAGTGATTATCTTTTTTCTCTCCACAACAAGTGTTTCAATTTGTGTACGTGTCATTAAAGGTGACTACTCTACGACTCCTACTTACTACTACAGTACTACCTCCGTCCTGGTTTATAGGTCCCTTTTATAGTTTGTGCCAAATTTTGACTAAAGATTTAACTAACAAAATGTTAATGCATGTCAAGAAAAATTATCTCATTGGATTCTTATTTGAACATAGTTTTGAAAAATATAATGTTTTGTGACATGCGTGAACATTTTCTTAGTTTAATCTATGGTCAATATTTGGCACGAAATACAATGGGGGCCAATAAACCCGGACAGAGGTAGTATAGTTCACTTGTGCTCCCCGCCCCTCCATTCATTGAACAACCCCACGGGTGAATAAACATATAGTATGTATTGTATTTATATAGAACGAACAAGCTCGAACTATTTTCGCGTAGTTAAAAGTTGAGGGCGGGGCTTTTCCCGGGCAGTACGCGCGGTAGTTTTTGGGTAGGCGGTTTGACAGAGAGGCAAGGAGGGTGAGCGAGTGGGGCTGTGCGATTTGACGGCGCGTTACTGCTGGAAAGACTTGTGATATGAACACTCACTATAGTCATGAATTACTGGCGCTCCGACCGGGGTGATGCCCCCCTTCCGTTTCGCGCTCTAATCTGGTGCATGACACGTCGACCCGGATGCTAGCTCTCGCACATGTCGGACTCGGAGTAGTAAGAAGGAGCAAAGAATGATGCGGTATATACTAGTAGTACTATACTAGTACTACTCAGGTCGGAGGAGTGCGAACCACGGCAGCCCAGTGAACCAGCCGAGCGAACCACGGTAGCCCAGTGAACCAGCAGTAGAAAACAATAATGTGGTGATATGGCCATAAAAAACAATGTGCTACGGTCCGCACTGTAGCATGTACAGTAACACTCCTCTTTGTTTGGATCCCTGAGTTAGAGCTAGTTTGGGTTGAAATAGCCTCAAATTATCGAAACAAGAGGGGTTAGTTTGAGCTAGTTTGCTCTAACCCAGCTAAAAAAACTAGCCCGGTGGAGAGGTTCTAATTGGGTTAATTATCCTGGGCCCACTAAAAGAGAACTAAAAAATCTCACCTGCCCGCACCAGATCGCTCCCCTAAAAAAAATCTCACCTGCCTGCATCAAATCGCTCCCCTCCCCTCTCGCACGACTCCTCTCTGTTCCCCATAGGGCCGCCCGCCCAAGCGCCGCTCGCCCTCTCTCTCCTCCGGCCGCCCTCTCCTTCCGGCCTCCGTCGCCCTACTCCGGCTGCCCTCTCCCTCCGACCTTCGAAGGTCGCCCCGCTCCCCCTTCACCAGTCGTTTTTCTCCCCCTGTCGTGCGCGGCGGCGGCGCATCTACCAGGGAAGTCACCAGAGGGGTGAGTTTGTTCGTTCCTTCTCTGTCTCATGGCCATATCATTGATCTTGCTTGCTCTAGCGCTAATTCTGATTTGGAAAAGTAGATCCTGATCAAACTTGCTATAGATTTGTGGTGCACGCATGGAATTGTTTGATGCTGCTTGAGGAGGTAATAAATCTTTCTAGAGGCCCAAAGATTCAGGTCACCTTTCTAGGTATTTCAATTTCAGGCTTGCATTATTTGTAGAGGCCCAAAGATTCAGTTCACCTTTCTTAGTATTTCAATTTCAGGCTTGCATTGTTTCTAGAGGCCCAAAGATTCAGTTCACCTTTCTAGGTATTTGAGTTTCAGGCTTGCATTATTTCTAGAGGCCCAAAGATTCAGTTCACCTTTCTAGGTATTTCATTTTCAGGCTTGCCTTATTTCTAGAGGCCAAAAGATTCAGTTCACCTTCTAGGTATTTCATTTTCAGGCTTGCATTATTTCTAGAGGCCCAAAGATTCAGTTCACCTTTCTAGGTATTTCAGTTTCAGGCTTGCATTATTTCTAGAGGCCCAAAGATTCAGTTCACCTTTCTAGGTATTTCAGTTTCAGGCTTGCATTATTTCTAGAGGCCCAAAGATTCAGTTCACCTTTCTAGGTATTTCAGTTTCAGGCTTGCATTATTTCTAGAAGCCCAACTATTCAGTTCACCTTTCTAGCTATTTTAGTTACAGGCTTGCATTATTTATAGAGGCCCAAAGATTAAGTTCCCAGTCGGCGGCAAGCGGCCCTGCTACACATGCCGGTGTCGACCTCAACTCGCAAGGGCCAGTGTCGGAGGGGTTCCCGGGGCTTGGGCTCTATAGAGCCTTCCTCCAGAGCGACGATGGCGAGCTCCCCACTCAGCGTGTGAGGGGCTTCGGGCTCCCTCCCTATCGTGAACAACTTCCGTGATGAGTTAGATAATTCTTTGTTTCATGAAGTGTTTTTTTATTTTGTGAAGCTTGATTGACGACTTGTATGTTTAAGTGGGATATCTCATTTGTATGGACAAAGTAAAAATTATCATGTTTTGCATGCTTGATTGTATAGATGGTTCGTTTATGTCAATTGTGAGTGGGAGGAGGCCACAGAAGAGCCGGCTGCACCAAGAGGGTGCTTGGATCCAAGGGACTTATTTTAGTCTGACTAAAAATAGGGTCCAAAGTAGTCAAATGATTGAGATAGAGCATTTATTGTCAATCTAACCCTGCCATCCATACACCTCTTTGGTTTAGAGTTAGTTCAGGGTAGAATCTAACTCTAACCTCTAACTGGGTTAGAGTTCTCCTCGTCTCGGTTCATCGCCATCATACTTTCCCCATTCCTGTGTTTTCAGTATCCTGCAAAACAAAGAGGCCCTTTTGTTAGGGAAAAATCAAAGAGGCCCTTAGACTGGTTTAGGTCTGGTCATTTTTTATAAACGTGTTATGTCCAAAATTTAATGAACGTGCTCCGGTTTCCACGAAAATAATCCGGTTTCATGTAGTAATTCATTAATTTATTTATTCTTCTGCGGGGGGTTTGCATGTAATTCGTGAGGTCTGAAATGTAAAGTACCCCGGCATATGCTCCGAGTCGTGCATGCACTACGACCCAGATGCTCTATGTCCCACATGTCGGCGAATGGGAGCACGTGGAAATAGCCTAGGAGTACATATAGGAGGATAAATGCGTGAAAAATATGTAATGTGAAGCATAGCCGCGGCTTGAAAAGTAGACCTAAAGTGATGACAGCTATAGGTCGCACGCACCCAACTAGTGGTACTAGACATACGACTAATTTTTCCGTCAAAAAAAAGAGGCACGAGTGCTCAGTAATCCTATTCTATAAACACGAGTCCCATCTGACAATAGTGTCCGTGCTACAGCTAGCCCTCCTCCCTCGTTTCTCTCTTCTACTCTCTCAGCCGACGCTCGGTGGGTGGGGTGGGTTTGCTACTGTGGCCCCACCTCACAGTGAAAACGTTACGACTAGAATAAAAAATGCCATATACTCCCTCCGTTCATAAATATAAGCCTTTTTAGATACTACTTCAAATGGAATACAGCAAACAGATGTATGAAGAGATAGTTTAGAGTGTAGATTCACTCATTTTGCTCCGTATGTAGTAGTCACTTGCTGGAATCTTTAGAAAGACTTATATTTGGGAACAGAGGGAGTACTATGCTAATAAAACATTAAGCCACGAGGCGATGCAGTGCTGGTTACAGGAGGCAAGAAGAAGAGATGCATCCATCGACGATGTCCACCTCCTCGACTCAGGGCGCCGACCCACCGAACGGCGCCTAAGTAGCAGCGGCTTTCGTGGCCAGGTTGACGTGCTTCTGAACAATGGCGTCCAAAGATTCCAGCCGCTGGAAGTAGGCCAACGTCTTTCTATCCTCGTTTGCCTTGTAGTGGCCTATGTAGACGATTTCCTCGTAGACGTGGATGTGCAGGTCGACAATTTCTTGCATGGCGAGGCGCTGCGCGGTGAGCGCAGCCTCGAGGTGCACATTCTTCGTCGCGACCTTCGGCACCTACAGGGCCACCAGGGCTTGAAAGAGTTCGTCACCATGTAGGCCGATGAGGGTGGCAGGCAATGAGGAGCCTAGGCGCGCGGGCTGGAGCAGTACGGCAAGGTCGTCCGCGCGCTTCTTGATGGCGGTGAACTTGCAGACGGAGTTGACCATCATGTCGTCCATGCGAGAGGCGAAGCCGGCGTCAGCGAGGGCTATGATGCCTGCGGTCGCCAGCACCGTTTGGAAACACTGTGCGGTGCGGGGCCGCAGGCCGGCGCCTTGGATGATTTGGCACAACCGACTGCCACTCGCGTCCATCGACTCCATAGGTGCTTGTGGCTTCTGGTCACTTGGTCTTGGATTGGAATGAGCAGTGTTGCGCAGAGACTTGGGAGTAGATGGATTGAGTGGTGGGGCACCTTTACTATATGAGAGTCCAAACTCTGTTGCATTCACATCGTGCTGGCTCTAGTCTGCTTCTCCAATTAATTCCCTCTGCATGTAATTGAGGATGCATCATTGACCATTCAACGTCTCGAGAACCGCTACCCTCTTCCTCCTTGGCATTCAAGCACCTATGGACCCATCGATGACGAGGTGCCTATGGTGACTTCGTAAATTTCAAGCTGATAGTGCCGTGCATGTGTGTTTTCATAGGGGTGAGTGTATGCGCGTGTATATGAGCGCTTGCGTCTGTACTGTGTCAAAAAAACGTAAATGCGTGTCAAAAAGAGACTAGTCAGTATACTCAATATTGTGCACCTCAGAGAGGAAAACGATAGAACTAGTACGTATTTATTTACGGTGTAGATTCACTCATTTTGCTCCATATGTACTCCGTCTCAGTGTAGTCTAGTCACTTGTTGAAATCTCTAGAAGGGCAAATACTCCTTTCTGGTTTAAAGGGCTATACTACAAAGTAGTTGTACATACTAGTACAATAGTGGGCTCACATAGCAATTTTGTCTCATGCAAGAGCCTGGCTATATGCGTGCTCCAATGTTCGCAACTACAATGTTCGGTTTGCACTTGGCTCTTCGCATCTTCGAGAAGACGAACAATGATGTTACTACTACTGCTTCTACAGTGTCGAATCCACTGCTGCATGTCCGTCCACCGCGAGCGGGATGGATAGCTTGTTGTGGAAGTACTACTACTAAGAAAAAGCCTGTCCTCGTTTGCGAGCAACCACGCGCATGGGCGAGGGAGAAGGCGCGTAGTAAAATCAAGCTTCTCCTCGTTCTACGGGTTGACGCGACACATCATAGCACTGGCCCCACATGCTTGCCTCTAAACTTGGCTGAAAGACCCGCAGTGTACAATATATTTGCTACAACCTCTAACATTTACCCACCACAAATTAAAATATATGTGGCCGTATGCATCGTTCTGATGCAGAGGCCGGGGAGTCCCCCCTTTTCGAAAAAAAATAATTAAAATATATATTCCTGTCTTGACCAGATGAGCATGCAAACTACAATCACATAGCATGGAGCCGACCCCAACGATTTTAAGCTTAAAGGCACGGTACACGCTATCTAGACTACTCTACACATGAAACTGCCACACGAGCGTCCGGGCTACGCTTGGCTCTTTGCCTATTCGGGAAGTCGAACAATGATGGTGTAATACTGCACTAGAGGAGTACTACAGTACGCTTCTGGCTATCTGGCACCGATTGAACTGCTGCATGTCCACCGCGTGCGGGAGGGAGAGCGTGTAGCGAAAGCTTCTCCTAGTCTTGCCAGCCACCATGCTCATGGGCGAGGAGGGACGCTCCTGTCTTTGCGTGTATGACAGGTGGGCCCGACAGGTGTGTGGCCAACCTGTCATACAGCCAAAGGTAGGTGCAGTTAAGTCCACGAGCGAGAGGATAATCAAACTTCTCGTTGATTTACGAGTTGATGTGACACATCAAAGCACTGCACTCGATATATTTCAATAATTTGCATTTACCAATGAATTAATTACAATGCATGCATGCATGCCGTGACTTTTCTTTTGATAGTACTTGCATGTGTTGATTTAATGCACCTTGAAGGATGGTTGTGCACGAGGAGGGCGAGATCATGCAGACCAAACAGGAACAGGACCCGACGATGGAGCTCTCTAAGGTCTCGATGGACCTCATCGTGCTCCGCTGCCCGTTGCGCCTCCGCCCCTTGACGCCTCCAGTGAATGAGGTTCGAATACACCTCGTCCGTTCGGCTGATTGAGCAAGGTGCAGGTTTCTTGATTGATGTGTTGTTGGGTTGATTTCTGCAGTGCAAGGGAGGGCACCTGTCCTACGCGGACTATGGCATCGAGCGCCCCGGGAACTAGCGGCAGTGCGAGAACTGCGAGCGCGGCGGTGTCTTCAATGTGCGAAACACGGCAGTGGACTCCGTCCTTTCGTCAGTGAGGTTGGAGTGCCCACACGAAGGCTGTGGGCTCTACGTCACTTACCACAAGCTCGCCCATCACTAGAGCGTGTGTCCGCTCACGCCCTACAAATGCCCCGTGCCCGTCTGTGACTACGAAGGCCCGCCGCCGGTGCTCTACCACCACATCAGCACTGCGCATCCCATGCCCATGCACAGGATCCAGTACGGGAAGGTGCTCCAGCTGCAAGTGCCACTGTCGGAGCGACGGCTCTTGCCGTTCGCGGAGGAGGACCGCCGCACGTTTTTCTTGGTCAACGGCGTGCTTGACATCGGGATGCCTATTGCCGTATCGGTCGTCTACATCAGAGCGGGGGCGTCCCCACTGCCGTACTACTTGGCCAAGCTGTGGGCGAACGGCCCGCCGGGGGAGCCCAAAGGCACGACCGACGCCGACAAGGTGGAAATGGAGGTGATAAGCAGCAAGGATCCCGGCGACGTCGACGTGCAGGAGCTGACCTTCTTGACAGTTCCGCCCAAGCTGCTGGCTGGGGCTAAGCTTGTGTCCCTCCACCTTCAGATTGACAAGCTCACGTCCTAAATGTTTCGATAGTGCCTTCTGTTTATCTTAGTAATATGCTAATGTAGGGATTACCTTGGTCTACTTTAGCTTAAGAAATGGTGGGTTTTGGTGGCGCTGCAGCAATTACTTCGACATCAGATCAGTAATTTCCAACAGTCGAACGGATATTTTGTGTCTGTTGGATATAAAGTTCCTTTGGGTAAGACTACTACTTTTCATCAAAATGGATAAAAGGAGATGTATGTAGACGTAGTTTAGTTCTAGACACGTCCCTTTTTATCCATTTTGATGACAAGCACTCCCTCCGTTCCACAATACATGCCTTCCATTTGTCAAAATATAGATGTATCTAGACATGTTTTAGTATATAGGTACATCCATGATAGAGCCAATTGGATGGTTGAGAGCACTACAATTCGTAGCTACAGATGCGTGTGTGACTCCCAGATGCAGAGGCCGGGGGTCATCATCCTCCTTTTCAAGAAAAAACAGACACATGTGTGAGAGGACAAGTGCGTGCATGCACCTCTTCTCTTCCTGTATAACGTACTACTAAACTCAGAGTACAAGTTTTTGAGCTTGCGTCTCGTCACATTCCAAATTACTCCATGCTATATTGAATTGCAAACCTGTTCACACCGATCACAATCTAAACGGTTTCCCACTTAGGAGTGTATTAGTACCACGCTAGTATATTGAATTCCAAACCTGTTCATACCGATCACAACCTAAACGGTTTCCCAATTAGGAGCGTATTAGTACTCGGTTAAAAATACTAGTATGCCAAGATGACTGCACATTCCTCCTCAACTCCTCATCCACAAAAACAAACAAGTCATTCAGCATCTTTCCCTTGCGTCTGCCATGGCCAGCGTGAGTTCTGGGTCGAGAGATTGCTACCAGGGAGAGGCGAGCATGGAAGCGGAAGCACGAGAGATGTCCCGCCTCGCTGCGAGAGCAGCCGACATGTCCCGCCGCGCGGAAGTAGAAGCACAGAGGTCCCGTCGTGCCGCTGAAGCAGCACGGAGGTCCCGCCGCACCGTCGATGCAGCAGACTGGTCCGGCCATGCCACAGAAGCAGCAGATATGTCCCACCGCGCCACGAATGTAGTAGAGATGTCCCGCCGCGCCACGGCGGCATGGGAAAATTTCTCATGGGCAGGCGACGACTGTTACAGGCGCATGCATGCGATCGTCCATAGCCAGATGGATCAGATCTCCGGCTTGACAAGGTTGCAGGACGACGTGAAAGCCTCGTTTGAACAGGCTACCAACGTCATCCGGCAACTAAGGGAGGGCAATGAGTGGCTCCGGGCCAAGCGTGACCTGCTGAGGAAGAAGATCCTCCGAAGTGCAGACCAGCAGGAGGAGACCAGTGCCTTGTTGAAGAGGACCGTTGTCATTGTCAAAAAACTTATGGACAAGAATGACATGCTCCACAACAAGCGACAAAGGCTGGTGGAGGAATCCATCGATGTTCTCAAGCAGCATCTTGAGGACACGAAAGAGCTCATCGCCGCTCACCACGGAGACAAGTTCTCGCGGCCTGCAGCAACGCATAAGGATAGTAGAGATCAGCGAGCCAGATCCTTGTCTTCCTTCTTCTTTTGCCCTTGTGTATTTCGGGCGTAGCCGCATGTGGCTTTTTTAATTATCTTTCTGGTTATGTAAGACAATTAATCGTCCTTATCTTTCTGTGGAAGATCAATGTTGCGAGGCTGGAATGAAGAAAGCTCTTGCTGTGGCGACCCTGGCGTTGTTGTTCTTCTAGTTGCTGCTAGGCTTCCTTCAGTTTCCTGGTTTCTTTTGATGTAATAATCGGTTTAGGATGTCGATTGTGTCGTCGGTTGTGAAATGTTGGGTTCTAGCACGGATGTTTGGCCTTTGTTGGCCTCATGGGATGTTGCAATTTCAATCTGGTACTTTTAGTCCTTCGTGTTAGGCTGGAGTTGTGCTGAACTTCTTGTGAACTGTGGTGGTTTTCAGTAATGAAAATCGGAAGGGGCAAGCCCTTCTTTGATAAAAAATCATCCTTATATATTCATCAGTCTTGCTATATGTCGCAGTAGATGCTATATAGGTCCGTCGGATCTTACATCAAGATCTGTGCTGTCATATTTTCTTTTTTCTCTCTTAAATCTCCGTCGAGTGAGACATAGCCACGCCATTAAACAGAGGCTCGGGCACCATTAATGGAGATCTTGGGAGAGAGGTGGATGGCAGATGGAGGTCAGAGGGCTCTCCTCCCGATAAGCAGGCGTAGGGGTCTGATCGCACGCCTCTCGTACTCAAATAGCTAGCCTGCACGGCGCCTCCTAGCTAATAAAAAATGGGGACGCGTGGCAGCACGTAAATGGTACTAGTATGTAGAACGCCCACATTTTCAATAATACTTGTGTCTCCGATTGTAACGTGACAACACTTGTTCCAAAATGACTTTGTCGATTGTTAATGTGTGCGCCTTCGCAAATCGGACTGCAAATTTACCATAGCATGTTGGCGCCATGTCATGGCACCAAGGAAAGTTTCATTATTTTCATGCGTGTTTTGCATTTACAGGAATTAAAAAACTAAGTTTCTCAATGTTTCCAACCCAGCCACGACGCCCAGAATTTTGAATTTCGTTCCCATTTCTTGCATGGAACCTAGAAATTTACCCGAGGACACACATGTGATTTTTCAACCAACTTTGGTGCACTGGAACATGTGCTTGTATTTCAAATTTGAATTATGCACACAAAGGCGACATGTTCCCTCCCAAAACCACGAGCCTTCTTGAGAGAATCTCCAATTTGCAAGAGACTTATACCAAAATTTGTTCCTATTCGGCCAATTTTTTTTGCCACGGCATGGTACTACCATGACATGACACCATGCCAAGTTTCATGATTTTAAAACCAAGTTTCTCAATGTTATTGACCGAGCCACGATGCCCAGATGTTTGAATCTTATTCACCAGAGGACATAAATGTGATTTTCAACCAACTTTGGTGCACGGGAGCACGTGCTTGTAGTTCAAATTTGAATTATGCACATTAAATGACCAAAAACTCAATTAATGTGTAAATAAGGCCAAACGAAGCCGGAATAATTCCAAAATTCAACAGGGCACTCAAGTAGTTCTATGTTTCCTTTGTAAATAAACTCAAGGGGGACAACGTATATTGTTTCGCACTCAAAGGTGACACGTTCCCTCTCAGAACCACGAGCCTTCTTGAGAGAAGCTTCGGTTTGCAAGAAGCTTATACCAAAAATTGTTCCTATTCGGCCATTTTTTTACCACAACATGGTAGTACCATGACATGACATCCATACCAAGTTTCATGATTTTTAGACGTGTTTTGGATTTACAAGAATTTTAAAACTAAGTTTCTCAATGTTCTCGGCCGAGCCACGATGCCCAGATGTTTTAATTTTATTCTCATTTCTTGCATGGGACCTAAAAATTCAACCGAGGACACAAATGCGATTTTTCAACCAACTTTGGTGCACGAGAGCATGTGCTTGTAGTTGAAATTTGACTTATGCACATTAAATGACCAGAAACTCAATTAATGTATAGAAAACAACAAACGAACCCGGAATAATTCCAAAATTTAACATGAC
>NC_041385.1:100097653-100114548 GCF_002162155.2 Triticum dicoccoides
CAAGTTTCATTACATGAATTTAAAATCTAAGTTTCTCGATGTTCTCGGCAGAGTCATGACGCCCAGATGTTTGAATTTCATTCTCATTTCTTCCATGGGACCTAGAAATTCAACCAAGGACACACATGTGATTTTTCAACCCACTTTGGTGCACCGGAGCATGTGCATGCAATTCATATTTAGATTATGCACATTAAAAGTCCAGAAACTCAATTAATGTATAGAAAGGACAAATGAACCCGAAATAATTCCAAAATTTAACAGGGCACTCATATAGTTCTATGTTGCCTCTGTAAATAAAATCAGGGGGGAGGCAGCGTATATCGTTTCGCACGCAAAGGTGACACGTTCCCTCTCGGAACCACGAGGCTTGTTGAGAGAATCTCCGGTTTTGCAAGAGGCTTATACCAAAACTTGTCCCAATTCAGCCAAAAATTATACGTATGAAATGAGGGTTTAGATTATCCCGAACATCTCGCTACCTAGACCAATAATGTACTATGATTTGAATTCATCATAAAATGGATACAGTCATTTGAATTGGAGAGCGTATGGTACATGTAGTTCATAGTGAAATATGATTACTACTACATGCATGTCTTTTTGTTATCAAGATAATATTTAAATTATTGTATAACTTGACAACAATCATATTCAAATAAGGAAAATTGAATTTAGTCCATATGGTAGACGATAATATATATGTTCACATGGTGGAGTAAAATGTTCATATATGATGGAAGATCAAAACGTATGACTATATCAATTATAAACCACAAGGTCACCTAATGATATATTCGAATTCAACATAACGTGGATTCAAAAATTGAAATTCGAGATCATGGCATCTGTAATCATATAAAAAGGGACATTGCTCTTTCTTTGGTGGGAATTGATTTGTTTTTTGTTGTTGTTGAGGGAAGTGCGAATCGATTTGGTACTGTACAGGGTAATCATGTTCTCCCGATTTTTTTTACATTTTTCTTGTAGTTTTTTCAATGGCATCTATAGCAATATAGTAAAAGGGGACATGACTCTCTTGTGTCTTGTATGATTTTTTTTACACGTTAAGTTTGTTCTGCCGAATAAGGAATCCGCACCTTGTTATCCCGAAATTTTCAAGCTCGAGTATCTTTTGTCTCACCTGCTTTGCAACTCCCGCTTCTTCAACCCGCGTCGTGCCTTGTTATCCCAAAATTTGGACGCGCGCGAGAACTCCCTCCTCATCTGAAATTGCTCCGGCAGCCCAGACACGCAAAATCCCCCTTCTACCCCTCAGTCGGAAATGAAGCTCCACGTTGCGGTGTCAAAACCGGTGGGGGTACGCTGGTAACTTACCCTACATTTCGGACAAGCGCGTCCCTAAGCTTGGCTCCCCCTCCCCCTTCACCCCCCCCACCATTCGTACACCGAGGCCGCCAAAGCCCGCGAAACCCCACGCTCCTCCATCGGCCTCCCGACCACCGCCCAGCCGGAGACTCTTCCCCGACTACGTCGTCCACCGCAACAGCTCGACGTCCCTCATCCACCGCACCGGATGAGGATCCGTTGTCGATCTCGTCATCCCGCCGGATCAGCCGCCCCATCCTCCACCTCCAAGGAGCTGCCCCGACGTTCGCCTCATCTATCGTGCCACCACAATCCCCACAGCGCCGTCTTGACCTGCCCCACCAAAACCGCAGCACCCTCACCAATTCTCTCCGATGAAGTCGAGGCCAACTCAGCGCCACCAAGGAGGTTCTGCACTCATCACTGCATTTTATCTTTTATTCGATCTCATGGGGCTGCCGGTGCTCGATACCGAGCAGACATGGCGTCTTCATCGACGGTGCCATCGCCGTCGACGTCTCTCACCCATGTCGTTGCTCCCTCGGCGGTGAGTTCCACAATGGCACTAGCTGAAGCTGCTCCGGCTATCGCTCGCGCTGTGCCTCTGTTCTTGTTGTCGGTTGCGCTGCTGCACTGCTCCTGCTTTCGTTCGTGTTGCTGCTCTGCTCTTGCTCTCTCTTGCACTGCTACTACTGCTACACAACCTCCGGCAGCTACAGGAGTTGCTGCTTTAGCACTCGCTCACGGTGCTACTGCAAGACTTGCTCTCTGCTAGTGTGTTCCCTGCTCGAGCGGCTGCTGATTTAGATCACTACTTCTCTGCTACTAGTGCTCGAATGCCCTAAACATATATTGCAATGCTCTATTACTAGTTCAATCAGTTTCGACTGTGAAGTTCATTTTCTTCAGTTAAGTTCAGAGTGAACAGTACTTATAGCATCTTTCGGAGCGTCCGTGGCGTGGCTGATGCGTTTTACATCTAGCACTTTTTGGTGATGTATTTTACATCATCTATTGCAGATGATATTAGGGTCCCACTTCAGATTAAAGTTGTCTGTCTTGTTATGCTTCAGCCTCGTCGTCGTACACCTTAGCGGAGCTGCTCCAACGACGGAACTGTCCATCACAGCAGAGCAGTACAGTCGGCGCCATTTCCATAGGCCTCGGATCTTCTTCCCTGCCTCCGACAGTCACACCAGCATCATCACCATCCTCCACGTCCAACCCAATGATGCGGAGGTCCACAAGTCTATACCAAAGAGGTTGTACACTCGTCGCATCACTTTGTTTCTCCATTCCTCTGTTCTTCCAATTCATGTGAGCCAAACACCCAGATTGACTGAAATCCTATGTTTCCAAATGCTCTGTTTTGCACGGGCATCCTATCCTATTCCTGTGTTTTTCCTGTCCCTGCATTTATAGAATACTCCAATTCTAAGGAGCCCTTACAGATTTACTTCATTTTTAGATTGGCGTGAAAGAAAACTTTGTGTGTTATGTCCTGCTCCTGTTGTGCCGTCATCCACCCCACCTGAGGTGCACCATCGACAGAAGCGTTCACTGCAGCAGAGATCCCCCCTGCAGACTTTCTTTCGCCGCCTCAGATCATCTTCCCCATTGACGGCAGCCACGCCAACTGCATTACCATCATCGACTGAGCAGATGAACCTGAGGACTAGACAGTTCCGGAAGAGAGGTCGCAGTCTTTCATGTTTGCTTACGTTATACATCGGTTATTATTACCTGCTACTTTATCGTTCAATCTTGAGTTTTGAATTGCCCATGGGTCTCATATCGAGCCAGCAACGTATAGTATCTATCTACTATCTGGTTCATCTGGGGTCTTCTATGTGGTTCATGTTGGGTGGGCAACAAACAATAGATGATCCATTGTCTATCTTTTTAAACTGAAGCTATAATCTGCCTGCTATCATTAGTTTTGGATTCATCCACTCGTTTGCTACCATCAGTCTTGATTTTTGCATGCACCCCTTAGGCCTTACAAAATCTAACTATTTTTTATTATGCATGTCAGATATTGTACACAATCGTACTGAACATGTAGAGAAAAAGAGAAGACCGTTGCATGCGAATATAATGTCATGCAGACGCTGCTCCATGGTGGGCGAAGTGCCCCCCCCCCTCTCCTGCATTTCCAGATTGTATTCCAGAGGAAGATAACTGTTCAGACGGAGATTCAAAAGGAGCCGACCATGCCTGTTTACCACCTGAGGTGTTTGCTCTAACCTGGCATGTTGATCTTGGTCATATCATGCATATGGCGCCTTGCATTGCTTACATTATACATCTTATATGTCATCAGCTTAGTTTAGATTTGCTTTGTGTGAATGCCACCTGTTTGGTTTCTATATCATACTCCCACCATTCCTAAATATTTGACTTTTTAGAGATTTCAACAAGTGACTACATACGAAACAAAATGAGTGAATCTACACTCTAAAATATGTCTATATACATCCGTATGTGGTAGTCCATTAGAAATCTCTAAAAAGACAAATATTTAGGAACAGAGGGAGTATATGGGAATTATGCAATGCCATCTTCTTTAGCCAGGCATCATATACGTGAATCATGCAATGCCATCCTGTTTAGCGAGTCATCGTATATGTCAATTATATCGTGCCATATTTTTTTCCATAATGTGTTCCATTTGTCAGCAATGTTTATACATTCATCTACTCTTCCTGTGCATCAGCCATTTGAGTCGGTCATGGGAAAATCTGGAGTGAAAACAAGGTCTTCTGAGCAGTCAGTGCTACCTGTCGATGCAGATTTCTTGCTGGTTATAGATAGCTCCTCAGAGGATGATTCAGAGAGAGGTGACCAGTCGTATCCCCCCCCCCGAGGTGCATGCTCTAACTTGGCTGGGTTATATTGCTCATATCATGCATATGGTGTCTTGCATTGCCATGCCATCTGCTTAGATTAGACATGCTTTGTGTGAATGCCTCTTGTTTGCTTTCTATATCAGATATGTGAATTATGCAATGCCAAGTTTTTCAGCCAGTTACCATATATGTGAATTATGCACCGCCATGGAGCCAGGCATCATATATGTGAATTATCTCATGCCATCTTTTTTTCATTACGTATTCTATTTGTCGACAATCTGTGTATATTGAGCTACTCTTCAGCCATTTGAGCCGGTTATGGAAAATCTGGAGTGAAAACAAGGTGTTCAGAGCAGGCAATGGTACCTGTTGAAGCATATATCTTGATGGTTATAGGGAGCTCCTCCGAGGAGGATTCATAGATAGATGCCTAGTCCTATATCCCACCTGAGGTGTATGCTCTAAGTTGCAATGTTTATATTTCTCATATGATGCATATGGTGTCTTGCATTGCTTAGTTTAGACATCATATGCACAATATTGAATTCTATCTGCTTAGTTTAGAGATCATACATGCGAGTGCCAGCTGCTTAGTATATGAATCAATTATGTCAATTATATCATGCCATCTTGTATACTTAGACAACATGTATGTGAATTATTTCATCCCAACCTATTTTAGAAAGACATCATATAGTTTTGTCATGTCATCCTGTTTTGGTACTCATCATATGTTGAATTATGCCATTATATCCTATTAAGTTATCCATCATATATCTGAAATTGTGTCATGCTATCATGTTTAGTTAGGCATCATATATGTGAAATTGTGTCATGCTGTCCTGTTTGGTTAGACAACATATATGTGAATTACCACAGCTGTCTATCATACAATGTCTGTACGTTCAATTTCTTTTCTTGTTTATCAGCCATTTGAATTGGAGGGGGTGATGGCAGTATCTAAGGGAGCAAAAACCCGTTCTTCACAAAAGACAGTGCTACCCGTCGATGCAGATAGAACCACGGTTGTACTGGCCCACAAACTAGCCCCACCACACATAATCGAGACTCTTCTAGATTGCACACTTACACCATTGGGCAGAGAACCAGCTACAACCCATCTAACCGCAACCCCAACGGATAGTAACCCACTTATAGTTGACAAAGCACCATGTCCACCACAAAATACCCCCACACGAGCAGTTTGTAAAGCTACTATAGTGCCCAAAGCACGAAGACCGCCACAGCTAACCCAAACTCCACGTTTAAAGCAGAAGAGCAACTATTCTCAAGTCAGATTCCGTAGCTATGGTCCATACTCCTCTGCTGTTGCATCACTGTATTTACTCATACCAACTACTTTCGAATTTGAAGGATCCAATTGAAACTCCAATGGCGCAACAGGTATGTTTTAAACATATTTCTTTAACTGGATTGTTGTTCTAACTTCTTGCTCTATGTTGATTTCAGTTTAAGTTGTATAAACAGTTATGTTCTCATGTGATGCACATTACAAGTGCTGCCAATGTTGTGTAGTTTCTCACACTTATATTCTATCTATGCTGCTGTGTCTTAAAAATATATGAGTTGAACTGTGTCTCTATCTTGATTAGGGAACATAAACTAGAATGATATGGACAATACAGTGACCATAGTACATAGATATATGTTTGTTTCATGTTGTTATCTTGTCCACCTTAGTACTGAACCGGTTTATCAAAATGAGTTTGGTATACTACAAGCTAAACCTGTGATGTGTTTGCTTGTTTCTCTTATAGTATGCAAACAGAATATTGGAGAAGAGCACCCCACTATGCAATGGTAGAGAAAGTAATGCAGATAAGATTTAAGATAGTGAGACAACCCTGTTGGTCTCCAAGAAAGGTGATAAAAACGATCTTGTAGACAGTGAGAAAACCCCACAGTCCTGCGTTGATGTAGTGTTCGAGTTACTGGCCAGTACCGCTGGCACAAGATCTTCGAACTTGCTTCCTGAATGACTTCGGCTTCTTCAGTCTCAGCTACAAGCTGAAAGGCATCAGTCATCTGTGCTGCAGCAAGAAGCTGAAGGACTGAGGAAGTCCCTACAAAATTCAGATGCGTACTTTCTTGTGCAACAGCAAGCGCTGGAGGATTTAAGCGCCAAAGAAGAGAAAGTTAATAAGCTTGCTAAGCATCTTGCCAGCATTATGGGTACCCAGGATATTGTTTCTTGAACTCTTCTAAAGTGGTTTCAATTCTGGACATGTTTTGCTGCGGCGTTTATATGTTGTTGTGTTCCCTATATTTGCACTGGTGGTGATCTTTGATGCCCAGTGGATGTAATATGTGTAATAGCCGTGATAGCCTAGCATAAGTTGCTTGCTTATTTATTTCCTTGTTGTCTTGTTTATTTGTTTTCTTGTAGTCAGTGCAGTTCTTTTTCCGCGGTTTGCTAGTGGCTGCAATAACCTATTTTTTAAAACTAGGCCACAATAACCATGGGCTAATATTTGTTGTAGTGACACTGGGCCTCCTACGGGCCATAGAAACAGTGGGCCTTCTATGGGCCGTAGAAATAGTAGGCCTTCTACGGGCCGTAGAAACATTGGGCCTTCTACGGGCCGTAGAAACAATGGTCCTTCTACGGGCCCTATCATCAATGGGCTTTATACGGGCCGTATGATCGATTGGCCAAACATGGGCCAATAACAAGCCGCATTATGGCCGTAAACGGGCTAGAGTTGGAATCGTCCGTTCATGGGCCAACCATAATGGGCCATCATTAATAGGTTGTATTTGATGACACTATGAAAACGGCCCAATGTATTAACAGACCACAAATGGGCCGACTGTAACCATGGGCTGAATTTGGCCCACAAGCGGAAAATTACAGTAACGGGCCGTAAGTAAACGAATGCTCGAAATGAGCCCAAGAATAAATGGGCTCTGAGAAGGCTGAAAGATAACATGGGCTGGAAACGGCCTAACTGAATAACGGGCCATTAATGGGTATAAAGTGATACACTGTTCATTACGGGCCAGTTTCACCATGGACCGTTAATGGGTCTAAAGTGATACACTGTTCATTGCGGGCCAGTTTCACCATGGTCCGTTAATAGGCCAAGTGTTACGTAGGGCCTCATATGGGCCGAAAGACGTCATGGGCCATACATGGGCCAGAAGTGAAAACAGGATGGAATCATATTGGATGGCCCAGATGATGCTACTGGGCCTAATTCGGGTAGGGCGTAACGGGCCTTGGGTCAGCGGGCTGTAAATGGGCTATACGCGAACATGCCGTTAACACGCTTTCCATGGGCCGTCCCGTCACGTTTTGACCAAGTCAAACGGGCCGGCCTTTCCACAGGAATGGGCCTCTGTTGGGCCGGGCCACGTGTCGACGTATCATAGGCGCCTTCTGTCTAATGAGTGGATGACATTTGTCCCAACAATGAGCCGACACGTGTTTCCTCCAGCCAATGACGATTTTACACGTGGAAAATCCCCATTGGTCATGGTTGTTAACGGGTTATCGGATCCAAAACCCGACCCGATAGCTTAACGGCGTTCCATTACGGTGGATTCCACGTGTCGGTCACCCTTGACGAAAGCACTTCTGTGACGCGCGATTTATCATCATGGAAGTGGACACTTCCGTGATGATAATTTTGGTAATGTCATGAAACACTTCTACGACAGCACAGGTATGACTATCTTGATTCTGTCATAAATTTTTCATGGATGTACATGCATGACAAAAAACGCGACCTACTGTGACAAACACGTATCATCACGGAAGTGTATTTTTTTAGTGTATCAAGGGGATTTGTGGATAAGTATAAACTGCCCACCAAGGTTCTTAGAACACCTATGTTAGTAAGCTCACGAGGAGCGGAATATATGGCCAGTCGAGGATGTTTTCAAGTGCCATTGAGTATAGGTAGGCATGTTTTCCCCTCGGACTTAATCATTTTGGAATCGCAAGGTTTGGATGTGATTCTGGGTATGGATTGGCTATCGATGTATGGAGGAAACATCGACTACGCCAGTAAGTCAATTTTGCTTACCACCCCAGAAGGAAGAAGGATTAAGTATGTATCACGGCAGGAGCCAAAGAGGACCCAAGTAAATTCCTTATCAGGAGTTGTACAGGAGGAAGTACTAGTGGTGAAGGATTTCCCTGATGTATTTCCAGAAGAGTTGCCAGGCATGCCACCGGATAGAGACATTGAGTTTTTGATTGAGCTTTTGCCAGGCACAGGGCCGATATCTAAGAGATCGTACCGGATGCCCGCACAAGATTTGGAGGAATTTAAGAAGCAGATTAAGGAGTTACTGGATAAAGGCTATATTCGCCCAAGTTTTTCACCTTGGAGATCACCAGTGCTTCTATTGGAAAAGAGGGATGGATCGTTGAGGATGGTTGTTGATTATCGAGGACTGAATGAAGTGACAATCAAGGACAAGTACCCATTGCCGATGATCAACGATTTGTTTGACCAATGACAAGGAGCTAAGGTATTTTCTAAGATCGATTTGCGATCGGGATACCATCAGTTGAAGATTCGAGAGCATGATATACCTAAGACGGCTTTTACCACCAGTACGGGCTGTATGAGTACACCGTTATGTCATTTGGTCTGACTAACGCACCTGCCTATTTCATGAACATGATGAACAAGGTGTTGATGGAGTTTCTGGATAAGTTCGTTGTGGTGTTCATTGCTGATATTTTGGTCTACTCGAAGAATGAAGAAGAGCACAAGGAGCATTTGCGTTTGGTACTGGAGAAGCTCAGAGAACATCAGTTCTACGCCAAGTTCAGCAAATGTGAGTTTTGGTTGAAAGAAGTTGGATTCCTCGGACATGTTATATCCGGAGAAGGAATAGCAGTAGATCCCACCAAGGTTGTCACTGTGACAAACTGGGTAGCACCAACCACAGTTGGAGAGATCCGGAGTTTTCTTGGACTGGCAGGATACTACCGAAGATTCATTGAGAATTACTCAAAGATTGCAAAACCTATGACGGAGTGTTGGTGTACTAGAATAGGGGTACCCTATTACCCCGAACTTGTGCACGGGCAGTTGCAGCACCCCGCGGCAAAGGCTTGCCGGGCGAACGCCAAGATCCCCCAAGGTTCCCTTGGAGCCATCCAAGAACAAAGTATTTAAGCTAAGGAGACAAGACCCTGGCAAGAGGAGCTTGCCGGGAAGGCCAACCAAGGCGCTCCAAGGAACTTGCCGCGACGCGCCACGCACTCCGGCAAGGCAGCAAGGCCCCGGCAAGAGGAGCTTGCCGGGAAGACTAAACAAGGTACACCGAGGCCCGGTGAGCGACGAGCTTCTGGGCCCGGCGAAGATAACAACAGCGGCAAGGCGCTTGCCGCGGCAGGCGGCCACTCTACGTCCACGCTCCAGCGCATCCACCAACGTGTCGCTCTAGGGGCCTCTCCGGGCGCGCGTGGCGGGAGGCTGTACAGCCAGCGGTGCGCAGTGGCATGCGAAGCTGACAAGATCGCCATCGTGGCGAACGGTGGCGCCCCTAACGGTCCTTTTCTGCACTCCTCGGGCGACTCAGACGGGCATTTAATGGCCTTGTCCCCTGCCGTCAGGGTTAGGTAGGGTGCACTGTACAAGCAACTGTATCAACTACCTCGCTTTTTACGTTTTTACCCTCCTCTGCGTTGCCACCTGTCGGTGACCCCTTTAGCGTACAAAAGGAGGCCCATGTGCAACGTAGAGGGGGTTCGGGGTTCGGGAGGTTCGGACAGTTTGCTTCGATTCATAGGTAGCCCAGAAAACATCGTACTCTCTGGCTCGAGAGCAAGAACACCAGATAATACAACCAGACAAGCAGCAGTAGGAGTGTTATCTCTCCGGAGAGCTCCAACGCTGGGTAAACTGCTCGTGTGCCTCGCCTCGATCTGCTCTTCGTGCGACCTCCGCCCCCCGCTGAACCGAAAGGAGCCCGGTCCGCCAGCCCCATAGGTGTTCGTGGATCAGTTTCCCCGACATCTTTGGTGTGCCAGGTAGGGGGTGTTGAGATTGTGTGAACCAGATCCGGCGTTCACACGAGCTAGATCTTTATCCCCTTCATCAACATGCCACCAAATAAGAAGACTTCGGCGGTAGCCGCTCCATCCACGTCACTTCCGCCACCGTTAGAGCAAACGAGTGGTGGGATGGACGTCGGCGGAAGAAAGGACGTCGACGAGGAAGCTCATGATGCCGCCAGGTCCAAGAACAAGGCTGCACAAACCTCGGCAACTGTACATGTTCCACGCCACTCTCAGGAGGCGCAAGATCAACAGCGTCATGGCACTAGCAGTGCCATACGCATGATAGCCCAAGACCATGCTGGTGGATCTCGGGGCGCTCAAGACCAGCATGCACGCCAGCGTGCTGGCACGAGCGGGGCACGGTCGCCTGGACGGGATACTGCTCCTTCTAACATAGTTAGAAGTTCGAGCACGTCCCGCTCCTCGCGCCGTCCGCCACTGCCACCCACCACTCCAGCAGAAGCTTTGGCGCGAGCTCAACTTCTCCTAGATTACCCTCCGACGTCGGACAAGATCGACGAATGGAGGGCCACCATTCAGAGTCTCATCGGCTACGCAAACGGCGACACTCCATGGCGGCCGAGCACGTCGCCGCCGCGGCAGGACCGCCGGATGCAAGCCGGTGGCGAGGAAACGAGCGGAGGTGCAACTACCATGCAATCGCTGCCCCGAAGGCCAAGATCGCTGACTCGCCAGATCCACCTCGACAGCGACTCCACTGCATCGTCAGATCCACGAGCTCGTCGCGATCAGCGCCAAGTTCTTCATCATCGACAACAAGAAGACGCTCGAACCCGCATCAAGCGCCGAAGAGAAGCGCGACGTCAATCCGACAAGCGCGCTGGGCCCTCTGTTGACATGCATGCGCCAGG
Organism: Triticum dicoccoides; assembly: GCF_002162155.2. Classification (NCBI taxonomy): domain Eukaryota; kingdom Viridiplantae; phylum Streptophyta; class Magnoliopsida; order Poales; family Poaceae; genus Triticum; species Triticum dicoccoides. The sequence goes on from NC_041385.1 coordinate 100,108,750, forward strand.
GGAACCAGGCGATCTGCCGTACGCGGTAGGTTGTCCTGCGTTCACTTGTGAGCTGCGGCAAGTCCAGTGGCCCGGTACAAAGAACTTCAAGCCAGACGTACCGGAGAAGTACGACGGCAAGACACATCCGTCAGAGTTCCTCAGCATCTACACCATTGCGGTGCAAGCTGCCGGGGGACGAGATGACAAGATCCTTGCCAACTACTTCCCGCTGGTGCTCAAGCCCAATGTCAGATCCTGGCTCATGCACTTGCTGGACAACTCCATATCCTCTTGGGCTGATCTGTGCCATCAGTTTGTCGGCGCCTTTACAGGCGGACACAAGCCTCATGGCCAGGAGAGCGATCTTCATCTGCTCGCCCAGAAGGAAGGAGAGCCCCTGTGCAAGTACATTCAGAGATTCAGTAGCATGCAGCACAACATCCCAGACGTCCACCCTGCCGCGGTGATCAGCGTGTTCCATCAGAACGTGCAGAACCGCAGGATGCGGGAGGAAATGGCGATGTTCAAGATCAGGGACGTCAGTGAATTATATGCACTGGCCGACAAGTGTGCGCGTGCTGAGGAAGGGAGGAGACTCCCCGGAGAAAATATAGGAGCGGGAGGATCTGACAGTGAAGATGCTGCCCCGACAAGGAAAAACCGGCGGGAGAACAACAGAAGGAGGAAAGGCAAAGAAGTGCTAGTTGTTGAGCAGTCCGGCAACGGTGGCAGCGTCAAGGAAGCCAAAGCTGGTGACTCCGGCAAGGAGGTTGCCGCGGAGGTGGCGGTCACCGACAAGCAGGACGGCACCAACAAGCAGTATTGCAAGATTCACCGCACCAAGGGCCATGATCTTCAGAACTGTAAGAGGGTCAAGAAGCTTGTTGAGCAACAGAAAGCTGAATACGAGCGGCGCGACAAGGAGAAGGCCCAGGAAGGAGCTGGTCGATCCGGCAAGAAACGTCCCGGCCGAGGAGGATGTCGCGGCAAGGCCAAGCAGCGGCAAGGAGACAGACCTCCTCGCGGCCGCGACAAGGATGAAGATGACGGTGACGATGAAGATATGGATGATGAGGAGACTGATGAGCAGGAGTTCCAGAAAGCCACAGAGGTCCTGTCCGTTGACGGTGGTGCTTCTCTGCATGCCTCGCACCGCCAGCTCAAGCAGTGGGTGCGGGAAGTTAATGCAGCAGAACCACCCGTCGAGTCACGCAAGCCTCTAAAATGGTCCGGCACGCCTATCATCTTTGATATTGAGGACCACCCGGATCGCATAACTGCGGTCGGGTGCTTGCCGATGTTGGTTTCACCAACAATCCGCAACCTCAAGGTCACTAAGATGCTAGTTAACGGCGGGGCCGGCTTGAACCAGATCTCCTCCGCGGTGCTCCAGAAGCTCCAGATCCCTGACAGCGAACTCGAAGAGACCGGCACATTTCAAGGAATCAACCCGGGAAGGAGCAAGCCAAAGGGAAAGATCACGTTGCCGGTAACATTTGGCAGTGAGCTGAACTTCAGGACTGAGAAGGTCACGTTTGACGTTGCCGACTTTCCATTACCTTACAATGGAATCATTGGCCGTCCAGCACTCGCCAAGTTCATGGCAGCCTCTCACTATGCGTACAACGTACTGAAAATGCCAGGCCCAATAAGTGTCATCTCTGTCCCTGGTGACATGAAGGATGCTCTTATCTATGCCGACAAGATCTACCGGGAAGCCGCAGCCGCAGCAGAACGAAGGACACTTGCCGCTGAAGTTCCCAGGGGGAAGAAGAAGACCGAGTCCGGCAAGAGCTCTGATGCCCACTCCGGCAAGCGCACCTCTTCGGAGTGTTGCGCTACCGTCGAGAACGCACCGTCGAGCTCCACCGGCAAGCGAAAGAAGGCAATGGCAGCTCCACCTGAGACTAAGAAGGTGTCCACCAAGGAGGATGGCACTGGTGGTACCTTCACCATCAGCGCCACTCTTGACCCCAAATAGGAAAGCGCGCTTGTTGCTTTCCTGCGGGCGAATGTCGACGTGTTTGCGTGGCAACCGTCTGATATCCCCGGTGTTCCCATGAAAGTGATTGAGCACCACCTTGCCGTCTGTCCTCATGCGCGGCCCGTCAAGCAGAGAGTTAGAAAGAAGGCAGTAGAGCGCCAAGAATTCATCGCAGAAGAAATCAAGAAGTTGGAAGCAGCACGCCTTGTCAGAGGAGTACTCCATCCCACGTGGTTGGGCCAATCCTGTTGTTGTGCGCAAAGCTAACGGGAAATGGAGACTTTGTATTGACTTCATTGATGTTAATAAAGCTTGTCCCAAAGACCCATTTCCCTTGCCGCGTATTGACCAGATTGTTGACTCCACAGCCGGATGTGATTTGCTTTCATTTCTTGATGCATACTCAGGATACCATCAGATCTTCATGGCAGAAGAAGATGAAGAGAAAACCGCATTTATCACCCCGTGTGGCATCTACTACTTCGTACGAATGCCTTCCGGTTTGAAGAATGCTGGTTCAACATTCGCAAGGGTAGTCCACCATGCTTTTGAGCCACAAGTACACAGAAATGTGGAAGCTTACATGGATGACATAGTGGTCAAGAGCAAGAACAAGGCGACCCTGATTCAAGATTTAGACGAAACATTTGCAAACCTGCGCAAGATCAACCTCAAGGTTAACCCCGAGAAGTGCGTGTTTGGAGTCCCTTCCGGCAAGCTTCTCGTGTTCTTTGTGTCTCAGCGGGGAATTGAAGCCAATCCCGACAAGATCAAAGCCATTGAGCAGATCGAAGCACCAAAGCGCGTCAAGGATGTACGAAGGCTTGCCGGTTGCGTGGCTGCTCTCAGCAGGCTTATCTCTAGATCTGCTGAGCGCGCCCTGCCATTTTTCAAAATTTTGAAAAAGGCAGGTCCAATGAAATGGACTCCGAAAGCGGAGGCTGCACTGCAGGACTTGAAGAGATACCTGTCCTCCACTCCAACGATTGTCACACCTAAGCCGCAAGAGAAGTTGCTGCTGTATATAGCGGCAACCAATCAAGTGGTTAGTGCTACGTTGGTGGCGGAGAGGGAGGCGGATGATGAGCCAGCAACCACAGCAGATACATCCAACGACAAGCAGGGGGCTTCGTCGACAAGCTCTGGTCCCGACAAACATGGGTTTGCGCAGGAACATGATAAGATGCCAAGGAGAATGGTGCGGTGCCTAGTTTACTTTGTCAGTTCTCTTCTGCAAGGAGCTAGATCAAGGTACTCTGGTGTGCAGAAGTTGCTTTTCGGCCTCCTCATGGCCTCGAGAAAGATGCGCCATTACTTCCAAGCACATGAGATCACAGTCGTCACTCGCTTTCCGCTGAAGAGGATACTGCAAAATCCAGAAGCAACGGGCAGGATTGTCGAGTGGGCGCTGGAACTGTCAAGCTTTGGCCTCAAGTTTGAGAGCACATCAACTATCCAAAGCAGAGCATTGGCAGAGTTCATAGCAGAGTGGAAGCCAACCCCAGATGAAGAAATTCCAGAAACGAGCATCCCCGTCAAAGAGGCAAGCAAAGAGTGGCTGATGTACTTTGATGGTGCCTTTTCGCTACAAGGCGCCGGTGCAGGCGTGCTGCTTGTCGCACCCACCGGAGAGCACCTCGAGTACGTAGTACAGATGCACTTTCCCAAAGAGCAAGCAACCAACAATACTGCAGAGTATGAAGGATTACTTGCCGGTCTCAGAATCGCAGCAGACCTTGGGATTAAGAAGATCATTGTTAGGGGTGACTCACAGCTTGTCGTCCGACAAGTGAACAAGAACTACCAGAGTCCATTGATGGAAGCGTATGTTGATGAAGTGAGGAAGCTAGAAGAGCACTTTGACGGCCTACAAATGGAGCATATCCCAAGAGCTCAGAATGATATTGCTGATGGCCTGTCAAAGTGCGCCGCACTAAAGTTACCTGTGGAACCAGGGATCTTTGTGCTTAAGTTGACTCAACCATCCGTAACGCCCTCAACTTGACAAAGCAAAAAGAGGAAGTTGGTTTCCGGCGACTACTTTCCGGCAGAGCTCCCCGAAGCCGCCGCCAAGAAAGTCCCCAAGATCAACACCAAGGATGCTGAGGGGCAGTCTGCTCCGGCAAGCCTTATGGTTTGTTCCGTTGAAGTAGACGCTCCCGACAAGTTTTGCTCCGGCAAGCTTGCCGGGGAACATCAAGCTCCGGCAGGGCCGCAAGTCCTTGCTGTAGAAGCGGATGTTCCCGCAGCAGCAGATGTGCCTTTAGTCCTTGTTGTCGAGCCACAAGCTCCAGCATGGGCACAGCAGATTGTCCATTTCCTTCAGACAGGAGAACTTCCCGAAGAACAAGAAGAAGCGGAAAGAGTAGCCCGGCAGTCAAGTATGTACTAGTTTGTCGATAGCATACTGTACAGAAGAAGACTCAACGGTGTGAAATTGAAGTGTATTCGCCGGGAAGATGGACAAAAGCTGTTGGCGGAGATACATGGAGGCATATGTGGCCACCACATTGGCGCAAGAGCACTTGCCGGCAAAGCTTTTCGGCAAGGTTTCTTTTGGCCGACAGCCCTCCAGGATGCAACTGCACAAGTAACCAAGTCTGAAGCGTGCCAGTTCCACTCCAAACAGATACACCAGCCAGCTCAAGCTCTCCAGACGATCCCTTTATCCTGGCCATTTTCGGTCTGGGGGCTCGATATCCTCGGCCCCTTCCCCCGAGCTGTCGGGGGCTTTGAGTACTTGTACGATGCAATCGACAAGTTCACAAAGTGGCCGGAAGTGCAGCTAGTGAGGAAGGTGACAGCACAGTCAGCAGTCAAGTTCTTCAGGTCGATTGTTTGCCGTTTCGGGATCCCTAATAGGATCATCACCGACAACGGCACGCAATTCACGAGCCGCACCTTCATGCAGTACGTCCAAGACCTTGGCGCCAAGGTCTGCTTCGCTTCTGTTGCTCATCCGAGAAGCAACGGTCAAGCAGAGAGGGAAAATGCTGAAGTGCTGCGCGGGCTCAAGACCAGAACTTTCGACAGGCTGCACAGGTGCGGAAGGAACTGGATCGAGGAGCTGCCGGTGGTTCTTTGGTCAATCAGAACGACGCCAAATCGAGCCACTGGCCAGACACCTTTCGCTCTAGTCTATGGAGCAGAGGCAGTTCTCCCCACGGAACTCGTATACGGATCACCTCGAGTCCTCACTTACGATGAGCTTGAGCAAGAACAGCTGCGGCAAGACGACGCGCTGCTCCTTGAGGAAGATCATCTTCAGGTTGCTGTACGAGCTGCTCGATACCAGCAAGCTTTGCGCCGCTATCATAGCCGCAAAGTTAAAGCCAGAAGCTTCGAGGAAGGCGACCTTGATCTTCGGCGCGTTCAGTCCGCCAAGAATTCCAACAAGTTGACGCCAAAGTGGGAAGGCCCTTATCGGGTGAGACGAGTCACAAGGCCTGGCGATGTCCGCCTTGCGGCCGAAGATGGCATTCCGGTGAGCAACTCTTGGAACATAGAACATCTTCGTAAGTTTTTCCCATAAGGCGCGATTGCCGGAACCCGTTCCGGCAACCACCTTTTGTACAAGTCTTGCCGCTGTTGCATGTAATCCTTTGTACAAAGCCGGGTGCAGATCCCGTGCATAAGTAAAACCCCATGTGCTCCGCACAGCTTGTCCATTTCATGCGTTAGTTCCTTTCTTGCATGCGATTATCTGACACTTTGTGCAGCACCTACATCCGGTAAGCAGTAACGAGCCGAAGAGCTCCATATTATTATTTTCTCTTCTTTCTTTTTCTTTTAAAGGAAAAGAAGGTTCTCTCGCACACAAGTTTGCCGGGGGG